>NW_027397087.1:23224347-23323898 GCF_003265705.2 Callorhinus ursinus
CTCCCTTCCTTCCTTCCTTCTCCCTCCCTTCCTTCCTTCCTTCTCCCTCCCTTCCTTCCTTCCTTCCTTTCTTTTTAAGATTCCATGTATCTATTTGTCAGAGACAGAGAGCGAGCGAGCACAAGCAGGGGGAGCGGCAGGCAGAGGGAGAAGCAGGCTCCCTGCCGAGCAGGGAGCCCGATGCGGGACTCGATCCCAGGACCCTGGGACCATGACCTGAGCCAAAGGCAGCCGCTTAACCGACTGAGCCACCCAGGCACCCCTCTCCCCTTTTCTTGAGCAAGTCTGAATCTTTTACCGCCAGTGCTAGGTGAAGGTTATACTGAGTAAACTTCCTAATGCAAAGTCAACAGCACTGCGGCTTCTAGAGGCACTTTATATGGAGGGGAGCTCTCACTGTAGAATTTGCTCTCTCCCCTCCCTGAAATGAAAGCAACCTCAGAGCAATAAAGAAAGCTGGATTAAAAGTTCTAGTTAACTCTTGGATAAGCCTAAGCTGCTAGCAAATACATGGTGATCCAAAGGTAGACTCACTTGTTAGGGAGTTGTCCAAATGACTATGTGTTAGGTGCACTGGGGGGGTTGCGCTCTTGCTCTCTGAAGTAGGAATGCAGTTATTTCCCTGTCAAGAGCTACGAAGTGCTGGGGCGCCTGGGTGGCTCAGTCATTAAGCGTCTGCCTTCGGCTCAGGTCATGATCTCAGGGTCCTGGGATCAAGCCCTGCATCGGGCTCCCTGCTCCGCGGGAAGCCTGCTTCTCCCTCTCCCACTCCCCCGTTCCTTCTCTCGCCTGTGTCTCTTTCTGTCAAATAAATAAATAAAATCTTAAAAAAAACAAAAAGATAAAAGAGCTACAAAGTGCTGTAGATGGCCAGCTGCCCTTCTCCTTCCCCTAGACCTCTAGGAAGGTGCCATGACTTGGTTAGAGATGGTTCCAGTACATAGTTTTTGGTTCCTGGTTGTACTTTTTCTAGTACGCAGGCCAGCACTTTTATGCAGCCAACAAATACGGACTCTGTAAATCCACATGTACTTTTGGGGAAGGCAGCTGGCCCAAGATGGGAGCGTGTGGAGGATGGGACTGAAAAACACAGCAAGCCAGAGAAAAGGAGAGGAGGAAGAGGAAGGAGAGGAGCTAGAAGAAGGGAGAGGACTGGAGACCGGCCGGTGCCCAGCTACAGGGAAAATCAGCATGAGAAACAGGCACGAAGGACAATTGTTAGTTGGAAGTGTGATGGGCGAGGTGAGGTGTGGTGGAGGCAGGAGGGATGAAGGATTGCAGGGGGAGGGTGAGAGGGGTGGAGATGGTGTGGACAGGAAGTGGGGGGCTGGGAGCATCAGAAGATGAGAGACAGAGGAATCAGGAGTTTGAGCCCACCGTCTAGGGGGTAAAGGGAGGAGGGATGGCTCTGAGAGACCCAAGTGGGGCAGCAGAGGGTGGAGCCTAAGTGAGCTCTGGGTCAGGCCAGGCAGGATTTCTGCCCCGGGGGTATCGGCCCACAGTGATCCTAGATACAGAGCAGTCGGCCTTGGTTTCATTGCACTGTTTAAAACATGTGGTTACTAAATAAAGGACTTTTAAAATAAAATGTGAGGTGTGAGAAGTTAGAAGAGGATAAATGGACCTTTTGTCACCCAGGATGGATAATCTATGCCTCCTGATTGTAGGGACTCTCTGTCGATAGCATTGAGCATAGGTGTGAAAATAGGCATTGGATTTAGGGTTTAAAATAGTTCCAAGTGGCATTTATGTGTCTGACGAAAATAGGACTGTAGTCCAATAAGTTGTAGCTGTCGCTTTTGGTCTTTGAGCAGGAGTTTGCAGAGTCACCCCTGGAAAGATGTCAAAAGAAGAATTTAAATGACTCAGGTCCCATCCTTGAGAATTATAAGAGAAATATTCACTTTTTAAAAATTTATACTCTAGCCAAGAATTCATACAGCCTTTTAAAGAGGAGGGCGGACGCATTCTTGGTTCCCAGTGGTCTGTTTGTGAGCTTGAGGCATTGCTTGGTGGATCTAGGACCTTGTTCCCATCAGCTGGCTTGGGGCCATCTCCCTTCCTCATGAAACCCAACTTTCTTTGATATGTCATCGGAGATTTTCTCTTTCCTCCAAATCATTCCTTGATGAACAGTACTGTAACAGCCTCCCCTTTGTATCTAGACATTATCGGATACCAATAGTATCTTATTAGTTTTTACATTTTTTCGGGGGGGGATGGATTCCTTGGAATGTTCTATATTGACAACCACATCTCTGCCAATACGGATAGTTTTATTTCTTCCTTTTCAATCTGTATGCTTTTTACTTCTTTTTTACTATGTTGGCTAGAACTTCCAGTACTCTGTGGAGTAAGAGTGGTGAGCATGGGTATCTGCCTTATTCCTGATCTCAGGGGGAAAGCATTCAGTCTTTTATTACTAAATCCAGTGTTAGTTATAAGTCTTTTGTAGGTGCTCTTTATCAAGTTTAGGATGTTCCCCTCTAGTCAGAGTTTTCTGGGAGTTTTTATTTTTATTTGTGTTTTTATGAATGGGTGTTGAATTGTGTCAAATGCTTTTTCTGCATCACTGATCTGATCATGTGATTTTTCCGGTGATTTGCAAACATTAAACCAGTCTTGCATCCCTGAAATAAACTCCAATTGGTCTTAGTGTTTAACTCTTTTTATATATTGCTGAATTCTACTTGCTATTATTTTGTTTCAGATTTTTGTGTCTATACTTGTAAGGGATATTGGTCTATAGTTATGGGTTTTTTTGTGTATGTTATTTTGGTACCATCTTGGTCTGGTTTTGGTTTCAGGGTAATATTGACCTCATCAAATGAATTAAGAGTGTTTCTTTCCCTTCTGTTTCCTGGAAGACATTGTGTAGAATTCATGTTTGTTCTTCTTTAAACACTTGGTAGAACTCTCCAGCGAAACCATGTAGACCTGGAGATTTCATTTTGAGAATTTTTAAATTATGAATTCAATTTCCTTAATAGGTATGGGACAAATAAATGATCTATTTCATCTTGGGTAATCTGTGGTAATTTACGCTTTTCAAAGAATTGGCTCATTTCTTCTAAGTTGTCAAATTCATGTGTATAGGGTTGTTTGTAGTATTCCTGTGTTATCCTTTTGATGCTTGCAAGGTCTGTGACAATACCCTGTTTCATTTCTGATATTGGTAATTTCTATTTTATCTTTTTTGTCAATTTTGCCAGAGGTTTGTCAATCTTACTGATCTTTTAAAAGAAACAGCTTTTTGTTTCATTTACTTTTTTTCCCTCTTGTTCGTATGTTTGAAGTTTTATTGAGTTCTGCTTTTATCTTCATTATTTCCTTCCTTCTATTTGCTTTGAATGTGTAATGCTCTTCCCTTTCTAGGTTCTTGAGGTGGCAGCTTAGATTATTGAACTCAGACTTTTCCTCCTTGAATTTCCCCCTCAGCACTGATTTAGCTGTGTTCTATAAATTTTGATATGTTGTATTTTAATTTTCACTCAGGTGAACGTATTCTTTTTTCTCTTCTTTCAGGCTCTTTCAACCCTTACATTATCTAGAAGTGGGTTAACTTCTAAGTGTTTAGGTATTTTCCAGTTGTCTTTTATTGATTCTAGTTGGATTCCATTGTGGTCAAAGAACACACTTGCATGATTTCAGTTCTTTTAAATTTGTTGAGATTTGTTTTATGGCCCAGGTTATGGTTTATTGTGGTATATATTCCATGAGTTCTTGAAAAGAATGTATATTTTACTAGAAAAGGACTTTAAAGATTATTTATTTATTTATTAGAGAGAGTGAGTGAGCGAACATGAATGGGGGTGGGGGGGCGGGCAGAGGGAAAGGGACAAGCAGACTCCCCACTGAGTAGGGAGCCTGACTTGGGGCTCTATCCCAGGACCCTGAGATCATGACCTGAGCTGAAGGCAGATGCTTAACCAACTGAGCCACCCAGGTGCCCCAGAAAAGGACTTTAAAATAGTAAATACAGATAAATCTCAGGGATAAAAATAAATGATTTCTTTTACCTGGGCAGTAGACAGATTGTTTCTAGTTGGACAAGCCACTTAATCACTCATAGCCTTAGTTATATCATCAACAGAATGAGAATGCATCCTTTCTGGTGGTTTACAAACACATCTGTATTTGCATGTTAAAATTACGTGGTAGAGGATATGTAAAGTATTATATTTGCCATTTTTCCCATTCAGATAATAATTTTATGGAATTTTTCTGTTTTATAGTTGCTTTAGTAAAAGAAATGATAGAAAAAGCTTGCTTTAAAATAATTTGAATAATGCATAAGAGTATAAGATAGGAAAAAATAAATACATGTTTCAGATTATACTTTTGACAATACATATTTTCCTCTCACAATATATTTGGAGTGTCTTTAGGTGAACAAGTGTAGAACATCCGCATTTTCTTTACTGACAGCAGCACAGCCCCCTGGACAATGATTTAATAGGGGTTTAGCCACCTGCTACCTCTTCTGGTGCCCCAGCCTCACTGAGTTCTAGCCTAGCATTCTCCTTCTAGAGAAATCAAAGAGTCTGCCAAGGTAAGTCAGCAAACCAAGCCAGAGAGTCAGGAGAGCCAGAATTTGACTTTATGAGCAGCTGAGTCAGGGGACTGGAATCAGAAGTGAGGGTGAGTCAAGAGCAGCGCCTAGGCTACTTAGATAAGCTGATGTGATGACCTTGTTGGATCAGCTGCCGCCTTCTTCTTTTTTTTTTTTTTTTTAAAGATTTTATTTATTTATTTGACAGAGAGAGAGACAGTGAGAGAGGGAACACAAGCAGGGGAGTGGCAGAGGGAGAAGCAGGCTTCCTGTGGAGCAGGGAGCCCGATGTGGGGCTCGATCCCAGGACCCTGGGATCATGACCTGAGCCCAAGGCAGACGCTTAACGACTGAGCCACCCAGGCGCCCCTGGATCAGCTGCCTTCTTTTACTTCAGGACAGGGTTGGGCTCACTTGTGCTGAGGTCTGAAACTTTATCTCCCACAGGGCTTGGCTACCAGATGTGGCCAAAAAATTTGTCCCAGGTCAAGCTTCCCTACCTCTCCTGTGTTAAGTTACCTGTCAGAAAAATGTAAACCAAACCTTAGGGTCCCATGACTCTGTTTTTCTCTGTGGAAATGGGAATGGTATCATTGCAAGGGTCAGGGAGAAGGTGGGGAGGGAAGAAAGAAGGAGGTGAATAACTAAAAGTGAGTAAGAGAGAAACACAGGGTTGGAAAGCAAGACAGACACTGGATGCTTCTGGAAGAAGTAAACTGTTACTATCATGAAGTATGCTAGCGTCTGCCTCTCAGGTAAATCTGCCCAATTCTTCTTTCCCTCACTTCCACCATCTGAGTCCTTAAACTGGAGTCCCTGCCCTCAACCATGGTTTGATTGAATGCGTGAGAACAGGTTGTCAGGAGTGACCCTCAGACATTTATACCAAGTGACCAGATGAGTATTGGAGACACTGAAAATCCAGAGGAGTCGAGGTCTTAGCAGAGTCGTGTTTTGGTGAGGACTTCCATTTTATTTATATTGAGTATTACCGTGTTGAGTTTGAAGGGCCTTTGGGACATCCAAGGAAAGGTCTTTGGAACAAGAGAGAAGCTAGCTGGAGCTACCAGCTTTGGTTGGCCCCATTGAGCACTTGAAATAGTTAAATGTTCCTAAGGAAGAGGCTGTTTGAATTTGTCCTAGTTTTATATTCCCACTGAGAGGACGTATTCTAGAACTTCTTACTGATGTCACGGCAATTGTAGGCCTGGCCTTGCCTGCCATGCTTGAAGTACTGTGGAGATAATTGACTTCTTTGGCACTGTTTTTCCCAGCCCAGTTCAACTGCTTCCTGATGCAAGCCAAGATTTTAGCAGAGGAAAGCTTTTCAGTGGGCAGACTTAAAGGTCTTTGTACCAGGACAACCACACTAAACTCTAATTGCACAGCACGTAGGAAAGACTAAGATCAGATACTCTATATTGTGTGCATGTATTTTGGGGAGGTTGGGTTGAATTTGCAAATTCATATTTATTATGAAGATCCAAACCACCGCTCCTTGGGGAATGAGTTTTTCCAAGATGTTAAGTGAGTTCCAAAGAACAACTTTTCCTTTCTCTTCTTGAGTTTATTTAACCATCTTAGTTTACTTTCCCTTGAGTCAACATTACTTATTTTCAGGTATGCAAAGCCAAAAAAAAAAGTTATTGAAGATGAAGGTTGGTTTACTTTTGTTTTTATGGGCAAGAATGATGCTTAGTGGGAATATTTGGCATACTGGCTTAGAACACATATTTTTATACTAATGTTTTTAGGAATTTTAATGGGTTGGTGTTCTCTGATAATTGGTAATAATATAAGTGTCACTGGGTGTAACCAAATAAATCCATATACTTGGATTTTTCTTTTTGTTCACATTAATTTATATATATATTTTTTAAAGATTTTATTTATTTATTTGAGAGAGAGAGAATGAGAGACAGAGAGCACAAGAGGGAAGAGGGTCAGAGGGAGAAGCAGACTCCCTGCTGAGCAGGGAGCCCGATGTGGGACTCGATCCCGGGACTCCAGGATCATGACCTGAGCTGAAGGCAGTCGCTTAACCAACTGAGCCACCCAGGCGCCCACATTAATTTATATTTTTAAGAGGGCCCAAGGTTGGGGCACCTGGGTGGCTCAGTTGGTTAAGCGTCTGCCTTTGGCTCAGGTCATGATCTCAGCATCCTGGGATCGAGCCCTGTGTGGGGCTCCCTGCTCAGTGGGGAGTCTCCTTCTCCTTCTCCCTCTGTCCCTCTCTGTCCAGCTCATGCACATGCTCTCTCTCTCTCTCAAATAAATAAATAAATAAAATATTAAAAAAAAAAAAGAAGGCCCAAGATTGAGGCAAATATTTATATGGGACTGGGTGATTAGAACTGTGTTTAGTTGCTAGCTTTGTAGATAGTGTGTTGCTGAGAATCTTGCCCATACTGGCTTCTTCACTTCTCTTAATGTGCAGGTCTAGAATTAGAGGTCATGTCTTCTGTCCAAATGAACTAGAGTTAGGTTCAAGTTCAGGTGCCCCCAGGTGTGAAAATAAAAGCCTTAAGATAGCCTTTCTTGAAAAGAGTCTCCAGTATTCTGTAGTCTCTGCCTATACTTACGGAGTAGATGAAGTGTACAAGTTTTTTTTAGCAACAGATGTTTTCATTTGTTTAGGGTATATATCTTAAGAGTAGCATCTTTGGGTCATATTTTCTGTGTTTAATTGTTTGAAGAATTGTCAAACTGATCTTCAAAGTGGTTGTGCCATTTTACATTCCCACCAGCAATGTGTGAGGGTTCCAATTTCCTCACATTCTCCCCAGCACTTATAATTATTTATCTTTTGGATTATAGCCAGTGTAATGGTGTAAAATGGCATCTTGTTGTGGTTTTGATTTGCATTTCCTTGATGACTAAAAATATTAAGCATCTTTTCATGTGCTGATTGGCCATTTAGATGTCTTTTTTGGAGAACTGTCCAGGTCCTTTGCCCATTTTTGAATTGGATTTTTTTTTTTTATTATTGAGTTGTAATAGTTCTTCAGATATTTCAGATACCAGTCTCTTTTCCACATATGTAATTTGCAGATTTTTCTCTCATTCTTTGGATTGTCTCTTCACTTTCTTGATGCTGTCCTTTGAAGCACAAACATTTTAAATTTTCTTGATGTCTAGTTAATGTATTTTTTTTTTGTTGTTACTTGTGTCATATCTAAGAAACCATTACCTAAACCAAGGTCATGATGACTTACTCAGCTAAGAGTTTTATCATTTTAGTTTTATAGTTTTTATAGTTTTGGCTCTTACATTTAAGTCTGTGATCCATTTGGACTTAATCTTTGAGGATGGCGTGGGGTTAAGGTTCTAAAGTCATTTTTTTGCATGTAGATATCAGGTGTCCCCTCACCATTTGCCGAAGAGGCTATTCTTACCCTAATGAATGATCTTAGCCCTGTCTGCCCCCATTAAGGTGTTCTTCCCAGGCCCCTTACCACCTAAGTTGTTCCCCAGACTTCAGGTTTGGTGGTGAGGCCTGGACATTAGGAAATAGAGCGTTTCCCCAAAAGAGACTGTTGAAACCAGAAGGGACTGAGGCAGCACTAACTGCTAAATTCAAGTTGTGGTTACTGCTGTCCCAAATGGGTGAGACATTGTCAGGAAAATTCAACTGGTTGTAAAAAATAAAGAGTGCCCTCTTCCCTGACTCTCTGAAGGTTCCAAAAGCACATTTTTGACCCTGCTCAGCCTGCAACCTTACTGAGAGCCCTTGGTTAGCTGGAGAGATTCAGTGATGGACACAGTTTCTCTGTTGTCAACTGGGCATTCACATATGGGCAATAGCAGGTAGTCAGAATAGTGGAAAAAAAAAGGGAAATGAGCTTAAGTAATAGAAAGCAGAGGTTCCTCAAAAGGGCTCTGTGTCCTTGGGCATTGAGGTGACCTCATGAAGGCACTAGATGAACAACCTCTGAGGTCCTCTCTTACATTAAAGCTCTCTGCTGCTGATGTATTTGAAGATGTTGTCAGCATGGTGAGACTTTGCTATTTGGAAACCATGTTATAAAGACCGATCTGGCAGTGCCAGAAAGTAAGGAAACACTAGAAAGAAACACACACACACCATACACACACACAGGTGCGCGCGTGTGTACACGTATTGATGCAGGGATGGCAAAGGGACTCAGGAGCCAACTGAAAGAGCTCCTCGTGGCCAAGACTTGAACGCTTTTGAGCAATAAAATAAAGTAGTATTGGGTATAGAAAATAAATATCCACAGGTCCATACAAGTATCACCATTTGTCCATAAACAAATGACTGAATACATAAATAAATGGGGAAGAATAGACAAATCTCCCTTTCAGAAGAATTCCAAATGATTTATATCGGTACTTTGCGTTCAGGCAGGTCGTTTAACTCCCCACCCCCTTAAGTGTGGGCTGCACATTGTGGCTTCCTTCCACAGAGGACAGTGTGGAAAGTGGGGGGAAAAGAGTAACTTTTTTGTTTTTGTTTTTGTCAGTGGAAAGATGTGACAAACACTGGTGATGGAGGTCAACATCAACAGTGATTGATCACATTGATAGCATGTACCCTTGGTCTGATGTGATGAGAATACACTTACTTCTGTGCTCTTCTTCCCCCAAACCCATTACCCTAGTCTAATTATGCAAAAAGCATCAGACAAATTCCAGTTGAGGGACATTCTGCAAAATATCTGACCTGTACTCTTTAAACCTGGACAGTCTTCAAAAACTAAGGAAAGTCTTTGGAACTGTCCCAACGAAGAGGACCTAAGGAGACAGGATGACCAAATGTTATGTGGTATCCTAGGTGGAATCCTGGAATGGAAAAGGGGCATTAAGTAAAAACTAAGGAAAGCTAAATGAAGTATGGGCTTTTGTTAATAATAATGTATTGATACTGGTTCATTAATTGTGACAAATGTACCATATTAATATAAGATGCAATCATAGAGGAAACTGAGTGTGGGGTATATGGGACCTTTATATTAGCTTAGCAATCTTCGCACGATCTAAAACTGTTCTGAAAAATAGATTTTATTTGACAAAGTAAACCTACCTGGTGAGATCGCCTAATACCCAGTTCAGCACCTGTTCCTTGAGGTCATCTTGAACCACCTCCTTTTGATGGCACAACTTTCTCCGTTGCACGCCCTGTGCACCTCTGTTAGATCTCTTGCACATTGCACTGCGGCTGACGCACTCTTGTCTGCCCCACTGGACTGTGCCCTCCTCGTTCATCTTTGTGCACCGCCTCTGGTCCACAGCAGGCACTCACGGGTGTGTTGGCTGATGGAATGAAGGATTGAGTGTCAGAGCAAATACTCCATGAATCTACTGTGTGCACAACCATTTGCTATAATTATGGTCCTTGTACCAGAGGTGCCCATCTTGTGGCCAAGAGGTAGAACAGGAATGGATACCGATGCCATGATGCAGTCAAGCCCAGCATAAAGTTCACAGTGAGATGCTGTTGGTAAAAGTGCTCTCAAAAAGGGGGTTCATCTCAAGTGGGGTTCCCATGGTACTGGTTGCACCAACAACCCCCTCCCCACTGCACTGCACCAGTTTCATGCCCAGGGATTTCTCGTTAAGAGGCTTTTGCTTTTTGACATCCACAGGTAGGAGGACATATCTGGAGGAGCCCACTTTATTTATCAACTGAAGACTTTGATTTGTCAGACTGATGAGGGCAGAACTGAGAAGACCAGGCAGGCAGGAAGATAGGCATCCCTTCATGGAGGGCTTAGAGGGTCTGACCCGCTTAGTGGTCCCAGAATATGAAGTAGGTGTAATCTGAGTTACTTCCTCAGAGGCATCACACACATTTCAGAATAACACTCGCAATTTTATCAAATAGCACAGTGCAAATATTAAGGGCCGCCAGGCTCTCCTTTGGAAGGGAAATTTCCGTGGGCAATGGATTTGCAACTTTATTTACATCCTGATATTTTTTATAGGATGAATCTGACACCACTCACAAAAGCATGTATGATAAAATAAATTATGGGAAATAGAAATTCAAATAGAGTTAATCCTAGGAATGTAGGGGACAAAATAGAGCCCAACCATGTCATCCAAAGATCCTGAAGGTGAATTAGAAAAGTCGCCCTGGGATTCTGGTGGTCAGAGTGAAGAAAGAAACATGGTCAACCTCATGATGTTTGCTGTCCATAAGGGGGGGAAAAAAGTTCTTCAGGGGGAAGTAAAGCTTCTCTTGACATACAACTTTGAAAATTATACCCATGTTTCTCTCCTAGCCTGGAGATATGGGGAGTCTGTGAGCACAGAGGGAGGACAGATGCTAAGACCCAGACATGCCTGCTGTGGTTTCCGCTTACTTTAGGCTCCCATATGACTGAGAGAGAAATAAGTCATTGCCCCGAGGCCTTGAATAGCCCTTGGGGTATGGGCAGTGTGTTTCCAGATTTTACTTTCACACTGAGAATTATGGTAGCACATCTGTCCTTCTGCACTGGTGGGAAAAGGGGACTAGTCAAGCAGGCAAATGCGGGTATGAGTGTTTGTGATTCTGAGGTCTGGTTTAATATGAGGAATAAACAAGGAAAGAAAAGGAAGTATATTAGACTAGAACTAATGTTTTTAAGAATGAATTCATGATTTCAAATTTGCAGTGACGTTAATGGCAATAAAGGTCAATCGTGTTGACCCTCTTGTCCTCTGGAAAATACTAAATGTTTGAGTAAGAGCTGAAGAAAGAGGTAATCCCCGAAAGTCATCAAAAACTCATGGAAGTCATGTGCTTTTCCTTTTAACGGGGTTATTAGGCAAGGAAATTGGGGTTACAGAGAGATTTGGAAGGAGTTGCCAGCGATAGATGACAGGATTCTTGGCCCTGTTCTGTGACCTTGTTTCCCGTGGCCGAAGACCCAGAGCAGGCAGTAGAGAGCCCAGCTACTAGATGGTGGGTTGGAGATTCAGAATGATCTCAACAGGCAGAAGCAAAGGATTAAAAGTCAACTTGATTAAACTGAAAAGAGATAAAATGACATCTCTTGTTTCCTTTTCTTTCATTTTCAGGGATTAAGTGTAGAATGGAGGGTCAAAGGCTCAGGAGGCCTGTTGGATGGCCATAAGCTCTACTGAGTCAGCCCTGACGCGAACATAGCTAGCCTCACATGTGCTAAGTCAGCGTGCTATCAAACTTAAGAATCCTCCAGAGTACCATTTGCTGGATGCCGTGACATTGCAAATTCTTGAATTCTCTTCTTTCCATCTGCTGTGGTTATAAGAGGCATTTAGTAATTTTCCCCACTCGGGGGTATTCAGCAAAAGGCAAATAGCTGCTGAGCTCCAGTTGTTAATAGGACACTGGTCCAGGCATTGTGGCTGAGGAGATAAGTGAGACCTGGTCTCCATCTCTAAGAAACCCAGATTTCTCTCCTCAATCTGTGTGGGTGAGGCATGAAGTCACGGGCTGCGTGTTGGACCCCCTGGACTCCAAAGAGTAAGATAAACAGTAATAACTCAGAGATGTAAGAAGCACTGACTGGGGATACCAACCTGAAAATCACTTAAATCTTACAAGTCAAGGAGGGCTCCAAAGACCATCATTTTTATATGCCTGTGCTCTTGTCATTTACAAAGTTTACATTTATAGGACTTAATTGTTTTAAAGGCGTAGTCATCGCACGAGTATTTGTAACTGGATAGTGTGCAAGTGAGAAGGATCTGTGTTCCAAACTGGAGGCCAAAAAGCTTTATTTATGAGGGAAATACAAAGAATTCTCTTTCTTCTCTCCTCCTCTCTAGGCTCCTGCCGTGGTTCTGTTGAAATCCAGGGCGTGAAAGAGCTTGTCTCGGCCACTGTCCTGTCTCTTGGTCCCTCTGCACCCGGATTCAGGATTTAACACCCCTCACTCATGAGTGGCTTATAATAACTACTCGTATATACGATTAGGCCGTTTAAAATAGAAATACAAAATTAAGAAGCATTAGGATGGATTTTATTTTGGGAAAGGCCCCAGTCCCACGAACTTTCCGTTCTTTCTGTTTGGGGCTAAATGGTCCCGATTCTTTATTTTAGACTAATTGTAGACTGGCGTGTATTATATTTTCCATCCCAGAATGACTGGATTACGTGTTTCTCTGTTCATTCCTGAACCCCAGCCACTTGTGATGGTGCACAGCGTTCAGCCGGTATCCCATCCAACAGATTTTGGCCAAGGCTGTTCCCTGGAAACTCGAGTGTCTAGGCATGAGCTCATGCACTGGCACCTTGGCCATTCCTCTGAATCTCTCCATATGCTTCTTGTAGAATACTGATTGTAAAGGCAGAAGGTAGCTCCTCTTCTCTGGATGCAATAGCTTTCTCTTTGCTCTTTTCTTAGGGATTTATCATCCATTTGTTGTATGAAAGAAGCTGTGAAGATGGTTGTTCATCACCTCGAAACTCTCTGAGGACAGGGTCTTATTTTTCTTTACATCCTTCCAGGGGCTTCGTAGGTTAGAGAATCAGCTTGGTGAGACCCTGTGGGTCATGAAACCATGGACCTTTCCTGTAGTTTCTAGAGGAGGCTTTTCCTAGGAAGCCATGAACTAGCTTGCATGTGTAACCCAGAAACTGGTTGTCAGCGGCTCATTTGCATTATATCATTAATATTCCTCTTGCTTTGTCAGTCAGCTCCTTAACCACTAGGCTTGCCTTGTGTGGGTCTCATTTCCAGCTTCCTTGTGGATTGTAAAATGCAGTGACTCTGAAACCTCTGCCAGGTCTCATACCTTGAGGATGTTTTGACCTGTCTTAATAGAAGGCCTTCCTTCCATGTCAAGAATTCCTCATGCCAATTACCTCCTGCTTTCTTTAAAACCAAATTTATCGTAAAACCTGAATTTCTGGTTTTATACCTTGAGGACTCTCAGAAACAGCTTTACTTTGCCCTTTTGACCTAGGAGCACCACCAAGGAGAGAAGGAAAGGATAGGGTGGACATCAGCCTTTGGAACTGTCTGTCTGGGAAAATACGAAAGTAGAGCCACCCTCCTCTTTCTCAGATTCTTCATGGTACAGCATCGATGAGCAGTTTTGGGGGAGGTGCTTATAAACACCAAGCAAGAGAGTTAAGCTAGTGCACATTGTCTTGGGGAGTGTTTAATGTCACTTGGATGATGACCAGCATTATTTTTCCTGGTATAGACTGACTTTAGTTTAAAGTCTTAAGGTCTCAGTTCCATTGCAGCTTTGATTAATGCCATGTAAAGGGTGAGGGAGTTTGGAAGGCATCTATTTTCCTAGGAAAGCATAACTTTGGAAGCTGATAAAGTAACTAATTGACAAGAAAAAAATGAAAGCATATTTCGGGAAGGCCAAGAATGTCTTAGCAATCCAGATAAATGTTGCTTGCAAAAGCAAAACTGATAATCAGGAGTGACCGTGGAGGGGAGCCTCATGAGCTCTGGGGAGCGGAGATAAGATAAATGGGTGAAAGACAAGAGGAGGAAATGTGTGTTTTTAGGGAAAATATTCACAGGGTTGATCTAAAGTGCAGTTGGATGTGCTCACAAAGGCAATAAATATATTCAAAAAGAGAGACAAAACCCACACTGCCTATTTTCTTCTCTGTAGGGTCTTAAAAACAAAATGTGACTATTTCCAAGAAAATGGTTCTAATTATCAATGGAATTGTTCACTGAACCGACCAAGAGTTGTCCTCGACCCGATGTTTGGGTTTAATACAGTCTTCCACTCCCTAACAAGTCTCTTTGGTAGAGGAATTACCAAGGCGCTCAAGAAAGAGGTCGGTGGCCTGGGGCCTGTAGTCGGGTAGACCTGATCTGAACCCTGGCTGGGTATGATTCGGGGCATGTCACTTAACTAGTCTGTGCCCCGCTTTTGCCATCTGTCAAATGGGGACAGAAACAGAGCTGCAGAGCTGTGGTGAGGGTAACATTGAATTGTTGGCAGCACGGTCCCTGGCACTCTGCAGATGTGACAGATGGACACCTGTAGGTCAGGGAGGAGAGGAGAGGGGAGGCCTGGACAAGAACTGTCCAGCAGGGGAGCTGGCTGCACGTAATCACAATGGAGCCGCAGATACCCTAGCCCCACTTGCTACTCGTTTGGGTCTGCCGAGGGTGGCAGTGGAAATAGAAGGGCAGGAGTGATATTCCCAGCAGCTGCAGGTCCCCGTGGGTGCCTGGCTCAGCTGGTGGCTTTAAACAAAGGGTGCTGGTGACCACATCAGCCCCACAGGAAGGACCGTCTTGGGCAGGAGGGCCTCTTTGTTTGCTCGTGTGTATGCACCTCTCTGCCCTGGCAGGCGGAACTAGCTGTTTGTTTTTGTGGAACAAAGAACAGGCCTGGTTAGATTGGGGGCTGGGGAGTGGAGGGGCGGGAGTGGTTCCTTACAGGATTCCTGTTGGTTAAACTCTAGGAGGAGCGTCTGGTGTGTGTCTCCCTGTTGCAGATAGGGAGTAGACTAAAGACACGTACACACATGCTTAAACTTGGAAACAGCCAACTCAAAGCCCACAGAAAAGGGTCATGTGTGACCTGACCCCTCTTAACCTAGGCTTCTTATTCTGCATCAGTAGGAAGATTACTGAGGACAGTGGCCAGCCACAGAGTGGGATTAAAGAGAGGCCTGCAGTTTCCAGAAATGGGGTGGTTCCCCAGGAGCAGAGGGGTGAGGAAGGGCTGTAGGCATAGGGGCAGGCCCCGCAGAGTCTGCACACTGTGGCTTTCATCTCAGGGCCATGGTGAGCTGCGTGTGTGCGCCCGACAGCAAAGACGTGGGCTGGCCCACGTACACACGTGGGGGAGGGTGACCCCAGGGCTCCCCTGATGGAATTTAGCCCTGCTGACCTACAGGGAGAGGTTCACCTCTCACACTGGCGCACTAGGCTTTGTGCTAGAGAAGATAGTTTAAAAGACAGTCTCCTTTCCCTTGAGGATTGCAGCTGTAGGGCAGAATCCAGCAGAAAGCAGGCAGCCGTTGATGGCTTCCGTACCTTGGCACACACAGCCTTTCCTTCCCTTCTGTGTGTGGCACCGAGCACTCTGCAGCTTTACCCACTCACCCAGGTAGAGTTAAGGCTCCCCTGCCTCCTCTCCCAGAGCACTTGGCTTATATCTCCACTGTGGAATGTACTGTATTGTACTTTCTTTTTCACATCACTTGCTCATGCTTCAGATTGGTTCACCAATTGCGTGCATGCGCGCGCGCGCGCGCGTGTGTGTAACTTTGAGTATTTACTTTGGGCCAGACACTGTATTAAGCCTCTTGAGCAAAAGTGGACATGTGCTTCTTGCCCTCAGAAAGTGTACAGCCCAGTGGGAGAGAATATATAAGGATAAAAAAAGTCATATAAGTAAATGAAAATTGCACCTGTGTGACAAGTGACAAGGCTCATGGAGGGGAGGGGCTAGGATCTGACCTAGGCTGGAGGGTCAGGGACCATTTCCTTGAGGAGGTGATGATGAGGCTGAGCAGGAGCTAATGATACGGGGAGGCAGAGTCATCCAGGCAGAGTGCAAAGGCCCTGGAGTAGGAGCAGACATGGTTTAAAAAGGCCAGTGGAAGGGTGGGGTGAGCGAGGAGGAGTGTGAGATGTGGTGGGGCTGGGAAGGTAGGTAGGCCACGGAAGCCCTGTGGACCAAGTTAAGAAGGCTTGCGGTTTGTTTTTGTCTTTCTTCTTAAAAGCACGGGAAAGCCATTGAAACATTTAAGCAGGGGATTAAAAATACTCTCTCCTGCCCCCGTGTGCGGGAAATGGATCGGAGAGGGCAAAAGAGGGGCTGTGGGCAGACCAACCAGGAGGTTTCTGCTGTTGTCCAGGAAGGAAACGGTGGCAGCCTGGACTGGCATGGTGGCAGCGGGGATGGAGAGCATAGGATATATCTGAGACAAATTTGGGAACTCCTGAGATAAAGTTTTAAATGGCTTTTCTTATTACAGGACTTCTCAGAGCCTTTAATATGTGGGCTATGGTTACCCAAGAAAGGATGTGTTTCTTTGCGCCCTTTCTCCTTGGTGACGGTCTCCTTGGTGGCAGGAGGCTGAAAGAGAATCTCTTCTGTGTTTTTCTGAGGCCAGATAGGCACAGGACTGTCTTGGAGTGCTTGGGTTTCCTGGCGGGGCTGAAGAGGCAGGTGTGTGTTCACCTTGTCCTTGTCAAGGGCAGGAGAGGTACTTACCAAGGTTAATAGATAATGCTGAGTCCACCAAGTTCCCACCATGGCGGAAATTCCACCGTGTGACTTTAAACACGTCACTTAACTTCTCCAGGTTCTGGAAAATGAATGGCTACAAGATGTCAGGCCCTTTCTAAGCTAAAACCTTTAGCCATCTCAAGGAACTGCAAATTCATTTTTTTCTTTAAAAACAAATTTTATATTCCAGTATAGTTAACATACAGTGTTATGTTAGTTTCAGAAATAAAATATAGTGGTTCAGCACTTCCATACAACACCTGGTGCTCATCACGACAGGTGCCCTCCTTAATCCCCATCACCTGTTTCACACCCCCTTCAACCACCCCCAGCCCACCTCCCCTCTGGTAACCATCAGTTTGTTCTCTGTAGTTAAGAGTTTGGTTTTTTGGTTTGTCTCTTTTTTTCGTTTCTTAAATTCCACGTGTGAGTGGAATCATGTGCTGTTTGTCTTTCTGTGACTTAGTTCACTTAGCATTATACCTGTTAAATCCATTTAAAATTCAGTAATTAGGATAATCATTTATCAGGTTAAACAAGACACTGTGCCTCTCAGAACTTACAATTTTGTGAAAAAATTTGGATTGAGAATGGGGCCTTTGTAAAAACTGAGGAGTATCCAATTCACACATTCCTTTGAAATTCAGGCATCTTTCCTGAGGCAGAGGTGCAGTGAAGTGAAGCAGGCTTGAGTCAAGACAGAGCTCCTGGTAATGCAAAGGTAAATAGCACCCTAATGAAGGAATCTGCTAATTGGGGCCTTAATTTAGGAAAGGAAGGTGCTAGAAATTTATTTTTATAGAGGGTGTTTGGAAGTTGAAAGGATTTTCTCATGGCAACATTGTTATAAATGGGGGTTAGGTTTTCAGGTCAGATAACAAAAGTTGATGTAGCTCATGACAGCAGAGGTAGTATATGTTAATGATTTAAAACAATATAAAATCAGTGTGTACTGGGGTAATGTGTGTGTTGGTGACTGTCATTGGATACAAACGTACCTAGACATTGAAAAACAGAGATAGCCAGTTGATTCACTGAACTTGAATTTGAGTGCAGTGTGTGCCAGGCCCTGGGCTGGGCCCAGAGGGAGATGCAGTCCCTGCCCGCCATGGGCTCACAGTTGAGTTTTCAGGATGTTGGGCTCTCAGGTCAGGTCACCTGGGATTATATCCTGGCTCTACTGCCTACTAGCCTTGAAACCATAAGCAGGTTACTTGACCTCTTAGTGTCTCCAACCTCTTAGTGTCTCCATTTCCTTGCTTATAAGCAAAGAATTAGACAGTCTCTTGCTCAGGAGGGGAGGGGTAACATAGGAGTTAAGTGAGATGCCCATGGAATGGCCTGGCGCTTGCATAGAGCAAGCACTCAGTAGATGCTGTTGTGCCTGTCCGGCTGGGGGCCTTGTCCTGCAGGATGCAACCAGCAGCTCACTTGGGACCGGTGGGAAATTGGGCCTCTGGTCCAGTTCCCCAGGCCTAGCCCTGGAATGGGGTGGGTTGGAGGGTGTTGGCCATAAAGAGAGAGAAGTGCAGGAGGGAAAGGAGGCTAAGGGAAAGAGAGTCTTTTTTCCCCCCAGAAAACTTACAAGCAAAGAGAACAGTGTTGGGGAGTCAGCGTGAGCTCCGGCTATATGAGAAATATTGGTGAGCCAGAGGGGTGGTGGATGGAGGTGCCCTGGTGGTGGGGGAAGCGGAAAGGGACTAGGAGCCAAAGAAGGGATGGAAGCAGGAGTGGGGCTCCGGCAGTGACACCCTGACTGTCACCGTTGGTCCCAGCAGTGTTGCTCACAGGGGGGTCCTGGCCATGGTCTCATGGGTGTCTGTATGTTTCCAGGTCGCTGAAGCTGTCTTTGGCTTGTGGACTTGAGCAAGCACCCGTTTCATCTTCGGCCTCTGTGCAGACCTGTGTCTGGGAGGGATCTAGCTGTTTTATTTCCTGGAAGGCTTTGTTTCCGGAGCCTGGGGTAGCTGGTAATCAGGGGGATGGCAGGCCAGATTCTTCAGGGAGCATTGTTCTGGTTTGGGGCCCCACACTTGAAAGAGTACTTGATACCGCACTCTAGTGGGTGAGGGCGGACCTTTGAAAGTTTAGCCTGAAGAAGAAAGGGCGGGATAGGGTGGTGAGGGAGGTATGGGGGCTTCACGTGTTGAAACGGCTGTCGTTTGGAGGAAGGGCTGTATCCTTGGTTGGTCCTAGTGACGTTATAGGAACAGATATCATCAGCTCAGCATGAAGATGTTTCCATGGCTGAGAGCTGTCAGAAAACAGAAGAGCCCGATTTGATAGGCAGTATGTTTCCAGCCCCTGGAAGCCGAGGCTGGTGGCTGCTTATCTGCCAGAGATATGGTGGGGGCGGAGAGAGGTGGGGGGATATTGGAAATTCAGATTGGGCTTTGAACCAGAGAAATTTGGTGTCTCAAATAGTGCTGACATTGTACTACTTTATGAGTCAGATATGAAAGGATGAATAATATCCAGGTCTGTTTTAACTTATCTGGAGAAATGGAAACTTTGGTGGGCCAGAGGGAGGAAATAACCTTTATCTGCCCTGCAGGCACCATATTCTTAATCACAGAGACGGACACGGTCTTGGAGGCCATGAGACTGCCTCGCTCACAACCCTTTCTTCAGGCTGTGATTACTTATATTTCAATTGTGAACATGTTTAACTCATTTGTGGCACTTCAAACTCTAAAGAATGGCACTGTGCCCCATACGACTTGTATAGTTATCCAGTGTAAACCCTCAGTCATGCATACTTAAATCCTTAATTGGATTCTCTTGTGCCCAGACATTTGATGGCTGTGGAAAGGAGGCTCAGAGAGGTTGTGCCTTGCCTCAGGTCGAACAGCAGGTGAGGGGCTGCCTCGGGACCAGGCTGCTGGCTCCATCCTGCCTCTAGCATTCCTCCCACACAGGTCACTCCCCGAGCTTTGTGAGCATTTGGGATGTCGTCAGGACCTGTGATAGCATTTCATTAAGTCACTGTCCATGGGCACACAGCTCAGGATGCTCTGAGTGTTTGGCCAGGGCTCTGGTGGCAAATGGCAGATTTTCCTGGCTGTGTGGTCAGTTATCCTCAGAGCCTCGCTAGGGCGCTGTAACTACTAACGCTCGAGCTGGGAGGGTCTGCCAGGCTCGCTCTCCGAATCCTTAGTGGTAGATCAGTAGGAGCCCTGGTGAGGGACCTCCCCTGGCCAGGGGCCAGATCTTCGTGGATAATATTCAAGGGGGCTTCTCAAATTCACAGGTCACCTGGGCTGGTGGGGGAAATCTCAGGGGCAGGTTGGTATATGGGTCCCCAAGTTCAGAGTCCCTAACAGAAGCAGTGCTTATGGTCCAGTAAATGGCAACCAGTGAGTTGGCTGGGGCTGGGGGAGGAGGCTTCTGATCGGACGGGACCTGGAGAGCAATCGGGAGTCCAGGGCAGGCCAGTCAAGGACTGGGCCCTCTATGCACCTGGGGACGCAGCCTCCTTGGCCCTTGGTGCACTAGGGCTCCCTCAGGACAGGCTGGATAAAGTATGGGGTCTGGAGGAAAGTGGGGTATTCTCACTTTGTAAGCGGCTGCCACCGTGGCATGGGCATCCTGCTGCTTGCTCCTGCAGACACGCTCACACCGAGCCCTTGCGACCACCCTGAGAGTGGGCACAGCCATACTCCCCCATTGTGCAGAGTATGGGGCAGAGGCTCCAGTCCACAGCTAGTAAGTGGTCAGAGTAGGGCGGAGATAATGGTGTGCGGGTCACTGCATTCTCTGTTGTTTCTTTCTTTCTTTCTTTTTAAAGATTTTATTTATTTATTTATTTGCCAGAGAGAGAGAGAGAGAGAGCACAAGCAGGGGGAGTGGCAGGCAGAGGGAGAAGCAGGCTCCTTGCTTAGCAAGGAGCCTGATGTGGGACTCGATCCCAGGATCCTGAGATCATGACCTGAGCCGAAGGCAGACGCTTAACCATCTGAGCCACCCAGGCGCCCCTCTCTGCTGTTTCTTTAGTGCATAGTGCATGCCTGGCCACATGCTATGTACTTCACATTCATTACCTTTAATCTCCACCAGGACCTTGTGTGCTGGGTAATGTAATTGGCATTTCAAAGTTGAAAATATTTCAACTCAGTTCAGGGGTAATGGACTGGCTCAGAGTCCCATGGTCAGTAGGTGGCAGGGTCAAGATTTGAACCCAAGTCTGCCTGACTCCGGAAGCCCATGCTCTTTCCTTGTGACAGCCGCACAGGCTCTTTGGGATGAAGTTTGCACTACACTCAAAGTTTTGTTCTCAGGGGACCGGAGGCGGGTGGGCTGAACCTGTAAGTAGTAGGGCTTTCCATGACGTGATGGGCTATGTTGTCTCAATAACCACATTTCAGTGGCTTAACTAAGAAAAGACTATTTCTTGCTCACATTACATTCCTCATGGGGGTGTGGGTGGAGGTTGCTTTGCTCATCAGAGTTACTGGGGGACCGAGGCCGGTGATTGCTGCAGCAGTGGGAGGGGTGTATGTGGATCAGCAAGTGGCGGTTAGAGCTTAGACCTGGCCAGCTCCCTGACAGGAAAGGTGACATTTTGTCCTCTCTTTAGTCTGGGACCGAGTGAGAGTCGTGCCAGCAGCCAAGGCTCAGAAACAACTGGTCCAAGGGGAAGGAGGCCAGAAACTCACCACACCTCCTTCAAGCCTCTGTCTCAAAGGCAATCTGTGATTTATGTTCTATAACTTCTGGGTGGTACATACTCATTCTTTCCTGGACACTGCTATTTATACAGTGACTAGTGTTTTGACACTTGGCCCCATTATTTTTCATTTTCCCTGATCTGTGCAGTGAATGGATCCGTAACAGCACCCCTTGCTTTTAAGAAAATCAAACTGTGATTCAGAGAAATTGTTACTGGAACCAAACCTCCCAAGTGGGCAGGTGACCCTACCTGGATTAGGCCATTTCTCTTTTTGGCCCTGCTCCCTCTGCTTGTCAGAGCTGGCTGCCAACCCCAGCAGGCTGGCCTGCAGCAAGGGGCCTGGGGACCCTGTGTGGGCTTTGTAGGAGCTCAGTCTGCTCAGCTCTGTCCCAGGAAACAGCCAACATCTTTGAAGGAGGAAATCAATAAAGGTCATCCTTATCATATGTCTTAATCCCGGCTGTTGTGGGAACCAGCCTCAAAGCTTGGGGAGAGTTTTGGTCCAGCCAGTCCTGCTTTTCTTTCTCCTGCCCCTGTTGGCTTTAGCCCTGCAGCCGCAGAAGTGGGAGACAAAGGGGACAATTCTCTGCATGGAAATTTGGTCTAGCTTGGGGGTGCAAAGAGGCACTAATGGGAATGGTCATTGGATTGAGAGTTCTTAGTCTAAGAATTTTTATTTAAAATTTTTAAATGGCGTGATTTCTACCACTTTGGGTTAATCCTTTCAGTATGTATAGAAAATACGGTAGCAGCAAAATGGGAACGTTGAAGGCTCAGCTTTAACAGTAACAAGATTTCTGGGAAAGGAACAGTATAGAACTGTGAACTCAATTAGGACCTGTTGGCTTCCAGACTGAGTCTTCGGTTTATCTTGGAGGGGTCCCCATAACTCCTCCGTAGGCAATGCTCTGGAGAACCTGCTTGTTTATCTTCTCTCTTCAAAAATCCTGTTTAACCTGTTGGGCATGTGTGTGCTGACAACGAGCTGATTTTAACCATTTGGAAAGCTGTCAGGCCTATCGGTGACAAAAGTAACTGGGCGTCTAACCCATGCTTTTTTCCTGCCCCTACACCCCAATATTTTCCTGGTGACGCAGAACTCTAGATGCATGGTATTATCTGGGTGGAGTCCTGCCGGCCAGGCGGCCGCTGCTTGAAGGGCCAGCCACACCGCGGGAGGATGTTGGGTTCCATAAACAAGAACTGCTACATGCTGGTTACAAGTCAGCTTAGACAGCCGCCCTCAGGGTGAGGGGAGTGGCGTCTTACAAATACGACGTGAGGGTCCTTTTATCTCCTGAAAACTGAGAGGACCCAGGAACACTGGAGAAATTTTTGTAAGAACTGTTTAAGGAGTGGTGTAAAAGAAGAATAAAGGGAAAAGCATAATTAAAAATCCATAGCCTGGGGCACCTGGGTGGCTCAGTTGGTTAAGCATCTGCCTTTGGCTCAGGTCATGATCCCAGGGTCCTGGGATCCAGCCCCACATCCGGCTCCCTGCTCAGCGGGGAGCCTGCTTCTCCCTTTGCCCGTTCCCCCTGCTTGTGTTCTTGCTCTCTCTCTCAAATAAATAAATAAAATCTTAAAAAATAAATAAATAAAAGTCTGTAGCCTAAGGCTGTTTTAGAGAAGCCCTTGACTGTTTTCACGATATAATTGCATATTCCTTTCTCCTCCCCACCCCCTTTAAATCAGGGTGAGTGTGTGGACATCGCCAAACCCCCCAGTTGGCAGGTGTGGATCTTCCTTTTCCTTTCTCTGGCTGAATGAAGCTGCGGCTCTAGTCAGAAGAACCTAGAAGCAGGTAGCAGAAATCAGAGACAGGAATTCGGAGCTAGATATGAGTCCTGGTCGTGTGACTTTGGGCTACCTGACCTTAATATGCAGCTCTCATCGATCGAGTTCTTACCGTGCGCCCTGACCATTGCTCTGTGCTTGGTGCGATGTCCCCCTTCATGATTAGAACAACAGGAAAACCGAGGCTTCGAGAGGAACAAAAGGGGCTGATGCCACCGCCGGAACTCTTTTCTCATTTGTTTTTATTAAGGTATCAATCACCTAGCATAAAATTCCCCATTTTCACTCTTTTAGAATGTACAGTTCGTGGTGTTTATGTATTCACAAGGTTGGACAGGTGTCACTACTTTCCAACTCCAAAGCATGTCCATCACCCTCAAATGATAGCAAGCCCCTTACATCATCCGAATTTCCCCCTTCCCTGATCCCTTGGCAACCCCTAGTCTACTCTCTTTCTCTATGGATTTGCCTGTTCTGGACGTTTTCATATCAATGGAATCATACCATATGTCAAAGCCTGAGCTGTTGAGCATGTAGCTTTTTGGGAAAAGCACTTGACCTATTTAGGGGCAGAGTATTTTTATCATAGGTGTTTTTGTCTTCATCTTGGGTATCTCTCTAGGTTTATTGTGTGGCTTAAATGAGAACCTATGTCAGATGCATTCTGTGAGCAAATGTGAGGTATTTTATTAGCATAACTTTTGCCTGGGACCTATGTCTGAATGACAGGCCACTCTGAGAGCAAATCTTGCAGGTTTCTTAACTATTTAAAGGGAGTTATATTGACTTACTTCACAAGAATATTGTGAAGAAAACCAGGGATATTTTTAACCTTTGTAATCACGGAGTTACACAGAGAAAACTAGGTAATTGAATCTGTTGAAAGGGAGTATCTTTCAGGTGGTTTGGTAAGCAGGAAAACTACCACCAGGGCAGAGAGAAAAATAGGATGTAAACAGCATCTTCTTTAAGTATAATACATTTAAACTCGGTGAGTCAAGGCAGTTAAGTGACACTTTGTTCTGCTTTTGTGGCCAGAAGTTGCCCACCTTTGGATAAGGGTCCTCACTTCCAGAAGCCAGGGTAGGGACACTGGTAAAAAGGATCTGAGATTAGCTGACAGCATTTGAAAAATGAAATTTGAGCATGATGTTAAAAGGGTAAAACCTCTGGAATTCTTTAATTCCATGATTGCCTGCTATTGCCCCAGTTTCTTCAAGTTCATTCTAGAATCCCAGACTGTGAGAGCCGGCAGGACACTGGAATGAGACCAGTTCATGAACAGAGGCGCCAACTGCAGGCCTGAAGTCCTCACACAGTGAATAATTAGCCGAGTCTGGTCCAGAATCCATATCTTCTAACCACTGTGCTTGGTGTCGGAATCAACTCTCCCCTGAAGATATTTGGGGTTTTGGTGATGAGCACCCTCTACTTCCTTGCTGATTCCTGTCTCATTCGTATGCTGCCCCCTTGCCAAAACGCAAACAAACAAAGCTCACGGGGAAGTCCAACTGTATAACCAATTCAGTTCTGAGCTGCAGATATGTTGGGAAGGAATGGTGTTGGCATTTGGGAAATGTAGTGAGAGAATTTCTGGAAATTCTGATGTAGAGTAGGGGTTTAAGAGATGATGTTTTTCAGTGGCTCAACCCCACTGTGACCAAAAAATGGTTACGTAGGCAGAGTCAGAAAGGAAGAAGGGAAACCCCATCACTTTACATGAGTGCAGGGATGTCAGCTTTTTCAAGCTTCTTTATCTCTTATGTTTTTTGTTTTAATTTTCTGACCTATTCAGAGCTAACGTTACCTGTTACACTTCTTTAATGGTGTGAACTGTGAGCTCAGAGGGGTCAGAGGTTTGCATAGGTCCCAGTGTGGGCGGGCTGCAAAGCCTGCAGTCACGTCCAAGCCACCTGACACCTCACGCTGGGCACTGGAGTCAGGCCAGGAAGCATAAAGGACTTGAACAGTCGGGGCCTCTGCTGTGGGCCCCGAGGTCACAACAGCCTCTCCTCTGTCTTGGCCTCACCATTCAGAGTGAGACCCACAGGCCAGCATCTTTGGCATCCACTGGGAGCTTGTTAGAAATGCAGAGTCCCAGGCTTCCCTAGTCTGGGTGAGCATTTAACCAGACCCCCAGGTGAGTCCGAGGCTCAGTCAAGTGTGAGAAGTCCTGGCTTGGAGGCTTTATGCCAGTGAAATTCATAGACAACGAGGGAAAGAGATGAAGTGAGCGGCTTATGACTACAGCTTATGCTGTTTCTATTCCTAAATAGTTTACTGTTGCTCGGGTGAGGGGGAAGCTGAGGACACCACACACGGGACCTGGTTCTCTATACATTCAAAGTGAGAAAGGGACTCCTATTTGTGACCCTGGGGAGGTGAAAGTGGCATCCACAGCTGTGCTGGTGAAAGCAGGAAGCTCCCAGCAGATGGCCTGACCCAGGGGCCACTCTGGGTAGCCGTCAGCTGAGGTCCTGCAGCTTCAACACGCGGGAGTGTGGGGGCGGCCAGTGACGTGGAACCGACAGACCCACATTCCATTGCCTGGACTCCCGGCCTCCACGCCTCAGCTGTTTTCACTCATTCAGCAAAACAGGGAGACAGAAAAGAAACAAAAGCTGGCTGTGGCAGAGGCCTTGTTAATTAGTAAAGCCAGATCTGGCCACGTGTTGGGTCTGTAGCCAAGCCAGGAGCGAACCTGTCCGAGGTGTCTGTGCTTCTGCAAGGAAAGTGCATCAGCGCCTTTGGATCAGAAAAAAACACACAGGCGTGGCTTTTTCTGCCGCTGTTTGGGAATTTTGTGCTCGTCATGGATAAAAGTTTCCTCTGGCTCCAGGGATCAGTGTGATCATTTCTAAATGTGGGCATTAACTCATGAAAATGGGTCAACTTATAAGCAAGTCATTATTTTCAGTGAATGGTGGTACTTGGCAAAGACTGGGATTTTGCTTTTTTTTTTTTTTTTGGTGATACAATTGTATATCCTCTCCTCCCCTTTTAATAGTAATTGGAGCATATGGTTAAAAGTCAACTTTTTGGAAGTAATGGAAATTTAGCACGTTGAAACATGCTGTTTGTCTATTTTGGAAAAATTTCCTTAGTTGCCATCAGTTTAGCAGACCATCCTTGATTGGGAAATGAGATTTAAACTGTTAGTGAATTAGCCAACCAAGGAACCTGATTTGCCCTTGGAATGAGACGGGGGTCATCTAATTTGTGCAGTGCAGTTGTCCTGGGAAGACCATTGGAAGATCTCGGGTCTCTCTTTGGAGAAATGTAGGCTTGACATTTAGCTGCCCAAAATGTGCAGGTTGTGGTCTGAAGCCAAGTTGGAGGATTTAGAACCACAGTAGTGAACTGTGCCAAGTCCTGCCTTTGGGGAAACATATGTGGGTTTCGTTGGCTTGGTAATTCTTGGTAATGGTGAGGACTCCTGCCTAGGTATTGACAACAGTGTACCAGAGAGGGAACTTCATCCACCTTTTCCAAGTGAGGGAAGTAAAGTTCTATGAGGCCAAAAGACACTTTCCAGCAAAAGACACTGGAAATGGGCACAGTCTGGATTTGAGTCTGATCTGGTTGACTGACTGGAGAGCCCTCTGCTCCTGCCTGAGAATTCCATTCTTGAGATGATTTACATCTGCATTACGTGGGTTGAGATAGGCGTGCATGTACTGGGTACTGGGTAGCTGAGGAGGAGCGTGCTTGGCACAGCTGCAGGGGAGAAATGGTCCCTTTTCCAGAGCACCAGCGGTACCGTATCTTAATATAAAAAGAGACACGGAGTAGAATGAAAAATATCGTGGTGTCAAATGCAAAATATATACGTGCAGTTTTGTTGGAAAAACCCAAACCTTGAAAAGCAGTTCTCCACAGCCCCTTGGATGTCTCTCAACAGCCCACATTGGACTTCTCTGCCTTTGGGTTGCCGGGTGGAAATTTTGGAGACATGCTCCCATAAGTGCAAGTTCTGGGCCATCTGGGCCTTTTTGCACTCTCCCAGCTATATGTGGTGAAAAGGAATTTCTTAGCTATGTAAGCCCGCGTGGGAGATCTCATTGGCACTAGGCTGTTTGTACAGCTGCACCCCAGGGCTCCGGCTCTGCTATCTTTCATGGCTCAGAAGCATCTGCAAATGTGCTGGGGAAGGGTTCCTAGTGGCTGGAGGAGGCGAGAGCTGGGCTGGGGAGGTGGTTGTCCCCCAAGTGCCTGTGGGCATTGATTGTCTTTTCAAAGAAAATGTGTATTTATTTAAAAAAAATGTATCTCTTGAATTTCCAACTCAGTTCAAGAGTTACAGGAAGGTTTGCCATGGAAAACGACCCTCTCCTCCTTTCCATAACCCTGCTTCCCTTCCTCACAGCCAGCCAGTGTTACCTGTTTCTCAGGTAGTCAGGTAATGACCTATCTCCCGTTGCCTTCCTTTTATACAGACCTCCCTTCTATGGGTACCATTCTGTCCCTTGCATTTTCCTTGCTTTCTTGTTCCTCTAGTTTTTCGGCCACACAAGTTATCACTGAATTCATGTATCTTGTTTAACAAATGCCCCACCGGTTGCATTTTGTTCACTTCAATCTTTTGCTATTATAATGCTGCAGTTAATCATCTTATTTATATGGCATTTTGCACACATGTAGGATAAGTGCAAGAAGAGAAGGTGTGGGGTCACAGGGAATGGACATTATAATTTTGATTGATACTACCACATTGCTCCCCAGGACCTCATACCAGTTTCCAGCACCCCCCCCAGCAGTGGCGGGGGGGCGGATCCTGTGATCCCTTACACCTTACCCACCTGCCTTCTGACCTTGGCCACCTGAAAGGTGAAGAAATGATCTCAGTGCAATTTTAAGGGGCGGTCCAGTCTTGACAAACAACAGAACATAGCACGTCTGCTACTTTTGCCCTTGTGGTGATGACTGCAAGGTGCTTCCAACCTTTTGGAGCGGCACAGGAATTAGAGCTGGTTTTTGTTGACGCTGTGTGACTGCTTGCAGGAATGAATAGTAGTTAAAATATTGAGAAGTAAATCCATACAGTTCTTTTAAAAGTAGATATTACATTGGTGATGTGATACAGCTAAAGGAATCTTTAGAGACCATGCGCTCCTTAGTTTTATTGATGCTTTAACAGCCTCTGCAATCTTATTATGACAGACAGGACTTAAGATCAAAGGATCAGAGAAACATAGTTCCAGTAACTTCAGCAAAGTCAGCAGTACTGTCTCCAGTGACCTCTAAGTCGGTCCTTACCAGCTCTGGGCCCCGTAGAGTTCTGCTGCCCTTCACCACATTCCTGAGATACAAGCGTAAGCATTTGGAAAAGATGATGCTTAGGTCAAGGTTCAGAGTTGGAAGGGGGGATTTGAAGGTCCTCGAGAACAGTTTGGTTTTCTTCGCTGGGAAGTCAGGTAGGACTTGCCTATGCTGGGAATTGGTTATGATCGCAGGAAAAGGAAGTTTGGCCTATGGACCTGATATAAAATAGGGGCTTGGGTATGTGTGGGGGGGTGCAGTTCAGAGACGGGGAGGGGTTCTGGAAAAGTGTGCCAACGGTTAAGGTCAATTTATTTATAAACATAATGTGGTCTGCCACCCTATGAAGACACAGAGAAAAATATACTATCATTTATAGATAGTCAAAACAGGACTCGGCATCTCCACCCATGCAGGCTCTCTGGAGTCACACCCAGCCTGTGTTTCTAAAGCTAGCGAGGCCGCGGAGCCCTGCCAGCCCCCAGCTCAGCCATTCACTTGCCTGGCCAATCCTCCAGGCATGTAATCCCTCAGGACTCAGGAGGTGCCTCTGCGACTTGCAAACGGAGAGTATACCAAGTCCTAGACATCAAAACACAGTGCAAGGTCCTTTATCTAGTGTGTCAGGGGTCCAGTTAGGCCCAAATTCAGGTTAAACCAGATGTGGTTTTCAGCGGCCTTGTTCTTCTGAGATTTCTGGGTGAACAAGAGAGCAGTGCCGGCACATGTGTGTTCTTCACTTCACCAGAGCATGTAGGCAGATATCTGTAGCCTGCTTTTCTTCTCCCTGGTGCCTCGGCCGACCTCAGACCACTGAGGTCAACGCTTCACCTCTCCCCTCTGCCCCGACTCGGCGTCCCAGTTTCCTTTGTCTTCTCTTGGCTGTAGTGAGACATAATTTGTGTGACATACAATTCACCTGTGTAAGTGCACAGTCCCGTGGTGTTTAGTATGTTCCTGGAGTTGCACAGCCATTACCACTGTCAGTTTCAGAACATTTCCATCACCCTCAGCCCCATGCCCTCCCTGATCTACTTTCTGTCTCTATAGATTTGCCCAGTTTGGACATTTTGTATAAATGGCAACATGTGGGCTTTTGTGACTGGCTTCTTTCACTTAAGCATAACATTTTCAAGATTCATCCATGTTGTAGCATGGATCAGGGCCTCATTCTGTTTTAGAGCCAAATAATCCATTGCATGGATATATCACATTTGTTTGCCCATTCATCCGTCGATGGATAGTTGGGTTATTTCCATTCTTTGGCTATCGGGAATAATGCTGCTATGAGGTTTTGTGCAAGTTTTTGTGTGGCTGTATGTTTTCCTTTCCCTTAGGTATATACTGAAGAGTGGAATTGCTGGGTCATGTGACTCTTTAACTTTGTGAGGAACTGCCAAACTGTTTTCCAAAGTGGGGACACCGTTTCGCATTCACACCAACAGTGTGTAAGGGTTCTGAGTTTTCTACAGCATCCTCAACCGTTGCTATTATCTTCCCGATTATAATCATCCTAGTGAGTGCAAAGTGGTTTTGATTTGCATTTCATTATGGTTTTGATTTGCATTTCCTTGATAACTAATGATATTGAGCATCTTTTCATGTGCCTGTAGGGCTTTTGTAGATCTTCTTTGGAAAGGGGTCTACTCAGATCCTTTGCCCCGCCCCCCTTATTTTGAGAGAGACTGCATGTGCGAGTGGGAGCGGGGGGTGGGGAGCATAGGCGGTAGAGAGAGAGAATCTTAAGCAGGCTCCACGCCCAGCACAGAGCCTGACACAGGGCTTAATTTCATGACCTGAATCGAAATCAGGAGTCTGACGCTTAACCAACTGAGCCACCCAGGCGCCCCTCTTTGCCCGTTTTTTAATTGGGGTTTCTTTTTATTACTGAATTTTTTATATATTCTAGATATGGGTCCTTTGTCAGATATAGGATTTATAACTATTATCTCTCATTCTTTGATCCATTTTGAGTTAGTTTTGTGTATGGTGTTAAGGAAGGGGGCTGATTTCATCTTTTTGCCTCTGCATATCCAGTTGTCCTAACACTCTTTGCTGAAGACTCTTCTTTGCCCATCGAATTTTCCTGGCGCCCTTGTTGAAAATCAATCGACTATAAATGTTGGATTTGCTTGGGGGCTCTCAGTTCTGTCCAACTGAATTGTATGTGTATCCTCACACCAGTGCCACACTGTCTTATAACTCTAGCTTTGTAGTCTCATATTTTAATGAGAAAGGACAGGATTGGGCAATCTAGACTTTAATTTTTCTTTCCCTGGTCTGACCAGTTATTGGATTCTTTGGATCCTTACTCATGCTTTCAACCACACTTTATTTCTCCTTGTTCATCTTGCTGGTTTCGGTAGGAGAGGATACCCAAGTGGGTCCTGAGGAGTCCTGGTGGTTGGCACTTTAGTTTTCTCCTTCGCAATGCCAGCTAACCGTGTTCTGACCCAGTAGCTTGACGTGATGGGTGTTCCCAGATGTATAGAATTAAACATTTGGGTTTGAAAAGATGCTCTGTTTTCTGAAACTCTTTAATCGGTTAAGTTCAGGATAATACATATTATTGTACTGTTAAGAGATTTAAAGATCTTTCTGTAAGGCTACGCAAGCAAACAAGCAGTCCGGCAGTTAGTTCTCCCATGGGGCCATGACATAACTTTCAAAGCCAAAGCTTGCCCTCCCTGGGCCTTCCCTTCCTTGCAGGCATCTGCAGGGTTGTTCCGTGAGCATCCGATTTGCTGACATTGGCATCTTTGTAGTAGTGGAGCAATGGAAGGAGAGAGATCTTCTGGGAGAAGTGGAATTCTGGACAAGGCCACTTATCATCACGTTGCTGAGCCAAAAAAAAAAAAAAGCTCCCATGGTACATCGGGAATTAGCAATAACCACACTGTAATTGTCACCATGCCTTTCTGTTAGGAATTTTGTGCAGCATGGAGCTCATTTTCAGAAGATGGCGCCCAGAGCTTGCACTAGGAACTCTATCATAATTTAAGTGAATTTTAATTTCTGCTTTGTATTGGACATTAAAAAAAATCTGTAAACAGGAACTGTCCTTCATCCAGAACTTCCATTAAGGGGCTCTGCGCATGGCGAGGGGTCAGGGATATGGACTCGGGCCGAAGGCAGTGCTTACAAGAACAGGTTCTGGAGTCCGTCTGCCCAAATGCACTTGTTCCTAAGTGACCTTGGACAAGTTCCTTATCTACCCAAGTCTCAGTCTCTTTGTCTTTAAAACAGTGATAAGAATAGTACCCACCTCTAAGAGTCGTTAAAAGCTTGAAATCCCATGTTAAAGATTTAGTACAGGCAAGGGATGACAACGATTTTCTGGGAAAAGCTAGGGAGTGAATATTCTAGGCTTTGCAGCACCAGGGGGGGCCTTCCCTCACAGGCATCGGCCACTCCCCGCTCCGCTATGTAGCTCGAAAGCTGGTGTGCTCACCAGCGCGCGTGGCGATGCTCCCTGAACACCTTTTTTAATAACAGGTGGCGTGCTGGACTTGGCCTCCAGGCTATAGCATGTCCATCCCTGGCTTTGCATGGTGCCTGGCACATCGCAGGTTTTTAATAAAGGTCAGCCATGCTCGAAGCTGGGGGCGGCCCCTCGACAGCAGCTCCCATGCTCGCCCGCTCCGTGTTTTTAACAGAATGTCGAGGTCCTGGCCAGTCGGAGCAACACTTCAGAGCAGAGCCAGCTGGGAGCTGAAATGCACGTGAAGGCGCTGCAGGAGGAGAATGAGAAGCTGCGGGAAAGCATCGCAGAGCTGGAGCAGAGCGTCGCTCGGCTTCAGAGGCAGATTGCTGACATGAAAGGCGATGAGGCCAAAGCAAAGGAATTGCTCAAGAAGGGCGAGGTAAGGCTCGCTGGGCCCCCAGCCCAGGCCTGGCAGCTGCGGATCCTTCTTTTTTCCTGTGTCTGTGGCTTTGGAAGCGGAAGGGGATTTACTATCATAATTTAGCAGGAAAGCTGGAGGCAATGGTGACTATAACCTCTCCACCAACCATTTCTGCTGTTCCTCTATGAAGGTGTAAAGGGGAGATGAGCTTGTCAGGAAGGTGGGAACGGGGCCGATGAAGTCAGGGTGGGAAACAGAGGCGTCCCCGCTCACCCAGACGTCAGGCACCCTCAGCTTTTTGACACCGGGCAGAGGCCACCTTAATACCACCATCAGACCCATTCTCACGCATGGTGATTTTTTTCTTCTTTAACACATAGTTGACGGATTTTGAAGCCGCACCAGTTTTAACCGATTATCCAGTTTGCCAGATCTCTAGAAGCGGGAGGCTGTTAGCAAGAGACACGCACATGTAGGGGGCAGTGAGAGCTCACACTGACAATAGAAGAGGGGACAGAAGCATTGTAAAGGGAGATGTGTTCCAACAGGGCTTCCCAAAATGCTCCTTGATCAGAATCACCTGGAAACCTTTCCCAAAACTCCGTATGCCTGAGTCCATTCCATACCTGCTCTTTCCGAAGCTGCAGTGGGGAGGCTGGATATGTATTTTCGGTCATGCCGGATGATTCGCACTTTCACATCTGGCTAAATAGGGAACTGCAGACAGGCACACGTGTCTAAGAGCATACTGCTCTGTGCCACCTTGGGTCCACTGCTGGCTGTGTCCTTGGATGCCTCCCGCCTTCCCTTCATGCCCCCGAGCCCGCTTCCTAGGCACAACACGCATCCGCGTGCACTCTGACCTTGTGTGTCATTGTAGAGAGAGAGCCGGCAATTAGAGGAGGCCCTTGTACAGTCAAGAAAGGAAGAAAGAGAAGCCACGTCGGCCAGAAGGACCCTGGAGAGTGAGCTGGAAGACGTGCAGGTAAACAGAGCTGTTGTCTTTACTCCTCATAAAAGAAGTCTGAGAAGCCAAATTGGAGAGACGTGGACAGATCGCACCTGGTCCTCTCCTTCCAGGGAGTTCCTTGTATAGTAAGAACCACGCTGGGCTTCAGACCCTCCATCTAGACCACCAGTGGTTCTTAACTGGGGGACATCTGGCAATGTCTGGTGACATTTTTGGTTGTCACAGCCAGGGACATGCTCCTGGCATCGAGTGGGCAGAGGCCAGGGATGCTGCTCAATGTGCTACAAACACAGGACAGCCCCCGCAGCAATGAATTATCTGACCCCAAATGGCAGTGGTGCCGAGGTGGAGAAATCCTCATGTCGACAGTAAAGAGCTTGACAGCTTTCCAAAGATAAAATATGAATTGTGTGAGAAAGCTGGCAGGATCGGTCCCCAAGGCAGTGTGGAGTCAGCTCTCTGGCAGAAGCCAATTTCCTTTCTCCTCTGGGCAAATATACTCCGCAGAGTGCAGTCCTTCAGGACGGCTATTAAAAGCAGGAGGAAGTCGGGGTTTTTTTTTTTTTTTTGAAACTAGATAGCTATCTGTATTCGAAATCAGTAGATTCTTAGAAAATTAGGTTTTCCCATTTGAAGGTTAGAAAGATTGTAGGAAGTACATTCTTAAAAAAAAAAAAATGTCTGCCGTGAAGCTCTAAAATGAGTTTGCACAGCAACCTCAGTGGGATCCAGGTATGTCCTTCCTTCTACCTGCTCTGGGTTTTAAAGAACCAGCACCAAGCATTCCTTAGGCCGTTTCGGAGGAGGCTGAAGGCAGTGATTTTGAGCAGCTGTCAAAGAGGACATTGTTAACGATTTCCGTGAGGACCATTGGGTGGGGACGGGACATATGAAACATGTTAGGGGCTGACAAAGCAGCCAGGGTTCAGATTTGTAAATCTGCCTTATGCCTAATTGCAGCTTTCCTCTCAGTATACAGCTTCCCCTCCTCCGGGGCAGAGAGAGCCTGCTTGTGCTAGGATTCACTTCAGGTCAGCCGTAGCCTGGGGCCATCACCCCCAGAGCGGAGGTCTGTGCCTTCTCTCCAGCTTTGGACAAAGACCTTGTTTTTGCAGACAGTAAAGCCCTCTTTTCTCCTTAGTTTGGTGTCTGATTGTCCTCGCTTTGGACTTCTTTCCCTCTTTCTCTCCCCTCCCTACCTCCCTCCCTTCCATCCTTCCTTTCTTCCTCTTTGTTACACACTCTGGTTTGGTTAGTTCGGCGTGGACAGCAGGCTCAGTGTGCTGCTCTTGAAGCCTCGTGCTGATGATGGCCGGCTGCTGAGGTGCAGGGTTCCGCCGGGAGAGCTAGCTGGGGGCAGGAAGAGAGGGAAAGCATTTCTACTCTACAGGGACAAAAGTCTGCAGCTTCGTGTCATGTCCACACCAAGTGCTGGGCACAGCTATTACAGGCTGTCTGTCTTTATCTTTAGGTCAAACCAGAACGTTTCACACAGAAGGAAGTAGTTTACCAGCTGTGGATCTGCAGCTCAGGGTTGCTTCCACAGAGAGAGAGTGGGTGACAGCCTCAAGGCCTAAAGATATATATATATATATATATTTTAAAGATTTTATTTATTTATTTGACAGAGAGAGACACAGCGAGAACAGGAACACAAGCAGGGGGAGTGGGAGAGGGAGAAGCAGGCTTCCTGCTGAGCAGGGAGCCCAATGCGGGGCTCAATCCCAGGACCCTGGGATCATGACCTGAGCCGAAAGGCAGACGCTTAACGACTGAGCCACCCAGGCGCCCCATCAAGGCCTAAAGATCTTAATGTAATCCCCACCCCACCCCCACCTCCGGGTTGCTAGCCTCGCCCCGCCTTGGAAATGATCCCTGACCTGTTCCCGGCATTTGGGCCTGTTTGCCCCATGGTGCTGGACTGGCTGGCGCACGAAGGCCTGGGACGGTGTGTGGCCTTGCGAACCACCGCCAGCGCTCTCGAAGACACTCAAGAAGGCCCGGCAACCTCCCCGCGGTTCTCTCAGGTAGCCGTAGCCGGTCTCAGAAGGAGTCCCCTGCAAAATGCACCGTGGCTCTCAGATGCTGCGTTTTCTGTCAAATCGGGAACCAGAGAGCCGGTTTGATGACTTTCTGCATGCCTCCCTTCCCAAAGCTGGCAACTGAAAGTGAACTTAACCCTTCGAGGAGGAGGAAAGAGTAACTTGTTTTTGTTTTTTATTCCCCACACAGCATTTTATATTTCAGAGTCTTTGTGCCTTTAGCGATCTGTGACATCTTCATGCATGATAACTTTTTCTTGACACAGTAGCCGAAGGCCACGTGAACTTAGGTCTGATTTATTAGGACTTAGAAAGTGGCAGTGGGATAGAACGATGTCATTGTTGGTTTGCTCGGCCCCTGCTGCTCGGGTTAGGATGGCACTGCTGAGTAGAGCCAGTGGAACTGCCTTCAGGCAGAGATGTGTCGGATTCCCTTGAGAAATGGCTTCTGCAGATGGGGAAGTGAAGAAACTCTTTCTGGAGAAGCCACCGTTCTCTCTTTCGGGGAGGAATAATGTGTAAGTTCTGTAAGCCTTCCCCTCCCACCCTGTCGGACTTCCGTGTCATGAAATGACAGAAGAAGAGAGCCCCAGAGCTTCCCCCGAGGCAGCCCTGGTACTGTGGCAGGGTACTGCCTGGGACCCACGCGGTCTTGTGTTCCCACAGAGGCTGCGTAAGGGGAGCGTGTTTTCGTTCATGAGCTGTTCCCACATGCTGTAACTTGGGTATCTGGACAACACTCCTGAGAAGTGTTCTCAGGAGTTCAGATTTGTTAATGCTTCATTGCAGCTTGCCTTTCACTATATAGCTTCTCCTCCTCGGGGGCAGAGAGGAGCCTGTTTGTGCTAGGATTCATTTGGGTCAGCCATAGCTTAGGGCCATCCCCCCAGCTTCTGTCTGATCAAGCCTCTCATTTCTGTAAGTCCGTGGGCTCACCTGCCACTCGGCTGTTGTTAATAGGGACTAACGGGCCTTCCTCAGTCATACAGTAAAAGGCTCTGCATCCATCTACGGACAGTGTGGTCTTCAAGCTCAAGGGTACTCACTATACATTCAATAACTGTGTTTTGCATTCTCTGGACTGATCATTTTTGCCCCGATTTTTGTCCCAGTATTTTGGTCAATGGGCTTATATTGCTGGTCTTTGAAATATAGTCACCGTAACAACAGCATTTCACTCCTGACTCCCAGCTGCAAAATGGGGAGTTTGCTTCTTTTTGTGTGAGTTTGGAACATGTTTTCTCAGCAGTGGTGTATTGGAATACATTTCTGGAGGAACTGAGGAGGCAGAACATTATTCTAGACAGCATCTCTAAAATTTAAAGTATGTTAGAATTTTCTGGGTAACTTTTAAGTCTAAATTTGAGGGCCCCAGTCTAAGGAAAATTGTGATTCCATCACAAAGGGCTAGAATCTGCATTTCAGGTAAGGAATACCCCATCCTTACTTGGCGACTCTGACATACAAAGTCTTTAGACCACTTTTGGGGATAGGTATTAATTTCCAGCCACTGAGTTTTTATCATATGCCTCATCATGAATCTGGGCTATGAGACATACCCAGATGGAAAATCTCTCCCTCTCCTTGATAGATCTTACTACCTTGCAATAGAGGCAAGCTACAAGAAATATTTTTTAAATAATTTAGCAACACTGTTCTTCCAGACAAATGTGTGAGGGTTGGGGTGGGGTGTGTGGGGTTTTGGTGGGGCCCCAGGCCCAGAGTGGGTGAGTCTCGTGTCTCCGGTGGCACGGGAGACCAGGGCCAGGCAGGGAGCCCTGCCTGAGCCAAGGGGGAAGCAGAGATACACACACCATATGGAGGTTGATTGGAGCCAAGGCTGGCTTGTCTGCTGGCCTGCAGCCTCCAGGATTGGGATCCAGGAGGAGAAAAAGAGAGGCTGGGTGGGGGGGGGGGCGTCTCTAGGGGCACGGGTTGAGTTGGATCCTATAGGAAGCCATTCATGTCCCTCTGTATTTTGTTGTTTTTCGGGAATTTACATTTTGAGATACGTTACTGAGAGTTTTCTCCTACACATGGAACCAGACCTTGCTTGCCTTACCATGCATCCTCCCCTTTGCCCCCAATACCACTAAATCAACCACAAACACAGATCCCAGGAGGTGACCCTGTTTCTGGTATGTGCCCAGCTGGACTGTGGTGGGACACACTCCTGCTAATTGCCTCCACACTGAACTTCTAATTACCTTCTTTTTACCACCTTCTTTTCTCCCAACAGCTTTTGTTGACCTTGGTTTCCCGCAGAAATTAACTTCAGCAGCCCAGCTGTGTTGGCTGGTTCTGTGAGTGCAGTCAGCCTGGCAGAGTAGAGGGGCCAGAAGGCCTCCACGGGTGGCTTTTAGCCCCAGGTCACAGGGTCGGCCAGCAGCATGGCTGGCTGTGCTTTGCAAACCAGGAGTGCCCCAAGTGGTTTGGGAGTGTTTTCAAGATGCCTGAGTTGGTGCATGTGATAGCAGCTTGTAAACTGTTAAGCACAGTGCAGATAGAGACCATTGTCCTTGTAATAGCAGCTGCGGGGACATAGGACACAAATCCTAAGCAGTACCTGTAGCAACTCACATGCAGCCCTCAGTACCTGAGACCGTTTTCTTTTTCTTTTCTTTTCTTTTTTTTTTTTAAGATTTTTATTTATTTGACAGAGACACAGCTAGAGAGGAAACACAAGCAGGGGGAGTGGGAGAGGGAGAAGCAGGCTTCCTGCTGAGCAGGGAGCCCGACACGGGGCTCGATCCCAGGAGCCTGGGACCACGAGCCGAAGGCAGATGCTTAACGACTGAGCCACCCAGGCGCCCCCTGAGACCATTTTCTAGATGATCCAGCCCATGTCTGGGTCATGCTGCCTCTTTCTGAGCTCTGCCCCTTCTTGGTATCTTTATGCCAGCGGCCGCAGCACTCAGCCATTTAAAGAGGCCACCATAATCTTTCTAAGATACTTTAGGATTTTGTTTTAGAATTGCATGTTTTTACATGAAGAATATCAGGCTCTGTGACTGGGTGAGGTGAGAGCTTCAGGGGATCCTGGGGAAAATAGTGCACTCAAGATAGTTTCATTTTATGGTAAGTACTAGGATTTGGTGCTGAATCACTAAATAACACTCATTTGCAGTTTTCTAACTAGTGTCTTTTCCATTTTACACCTTTTACTTATCAGGTTTATCCACCTGTGGATTGCCAGATTCCTTTTTCTTCTATGAGTCCAACCGCGATTTTGTTGGTTACAACTCCCTCTACCCAAGTGGACTCTTGACCTCTGGGTCAGTGTTCTCTTTCCTCATAGATTCATTGTTAGCTATTTTAACTGTAGGAAGTGTCTGCAGAGCAGAGGAAATTCTGGAACATGAGGTGTAATGCTGTATAGCACAGGATGTAAATTGCCACATTGGTTCAGGTTTGTCTCAGGTATATCTTTACCTCAATTTTTAAGCATGAACTTGAAAATTTCATGTTTTCAGACACTGTCCTTAGTCACTGCCCCGAGCAGCCTTGGCCATTTTCTGTAGTTCTGTAATAAATCCTTTGCCCCTTTATTCTCATGTGTTTTTTTGGCTGAGTCAACTTTGCATTTGGGTCCTTGAATTTCAGAACCGGCAATGTCCTTGTGTCTTGTGATGGTTTTGTTTTGATCCTTTTCCTTACCACTGATGTAGCAGGTCTGATTGCTTTGTGGTGTGGCTGCAGAATTCCCTCTGCCCCCTGTTCCGGGGCTGACCTGATAGGTAGGTGACCATGCGGTCCCTTCCCTGCCATCTGCAGAGAAACCTGAGTCGGGCCACCCAGGAGCAGAAGCAGTTGTCTGAGAAGCTCAAAGATGAGACAGAGCAGAAGGAGCAGTTAAGGAGACTGAAGAACGAGATGGAGAATGAGCGATGGCACCTGGACAAGACCATCGAGAAACTGCAGAAGGAGGTGAGGGGTCGGGGAGCAAGAGGTGTGGGGGGAACACCTGGGCTGGGGCCCAGCGCCCTCTGAGGGCCTGGTGAGAGCTGAGGAAACCTGCACTTATGTCTAAGCACACATGTGTCATTCCCAGATCCCCTGAAGCAGCTCTTTGGACTTGTTGAGAATCCCAGTTAAAGGGAAGCTGGTCTAGAAAATGCCAGTACCCTCTGGATTCTGGGCCCAGCTCCTCTCAACAATCACCCAAAGAAGCCTGGCACATAAGGGCAGACTTAACAAATGTTACCTGAATCAGAACCGTGTGTAACGTCTGCATTCACACCCATCTTTCTTGTCCAGGAATGTGACAGGCAGTTTCAAAGTCTAGTAGTTGCTACTTCTCTTTGCTCATCTCTGCCCTAAAATACCCAGAAGGGGGAGAGACACAAAGCTGACGGGCTCCCTGCATTCTAGGAGCCAACAGGAATGCCTGCCATCTTCTGATACCTACTATGTAACCAGTCACTGTACTAGCTATTTTGTAACTGCCATTCTATCCCTTATGTATTAATTCTGACAACACCCCTGTAAGGTAGATATGATGATTCCAGTATTTCTGATGCGGACACTACAGAGGCCCAGTGAGGTTTAAGGGCATGGCCCAGTTATGTAGCTGCAAGTGGCAAAGCAAGGGCATGACCCAGGTCTGTGTTTCCAGCCACAAAAGGTGTGCTTGTTCACTTCTCCTTGCTGCTTCCAAGTTAGAGGTGACTAAGCCTGGACAGCCCATGACCGGGTGCTTTGCAAAGTCTTTGGGGAGGTTGTAGAAGAAAGAGGAGGAGATGTGTTCTGTGTTTCGATGGGACCCAAACCTAGCTCTCAGGCCCCAACTGGAGTATCACAGGGTGGGCTCACACCCATGTCACTCCTTCCAGATGGCTGACATTGTTGAGGTGTCCCGCATATCAACCCTGGAGCTCCAGAACCAGCTGGATGAGTACAAGGAGAAAAATCGCAGGGAGCTTGCAGAAATGCAAAGGCAGTTGAAGGAGAAAACCTCAGAGGCCGAAAAGTCACGTCTGACTGCCATGAAACTGCAGGATGAGGTAATGCCTGGCCAGATCCTTTCCTGGTTTACCCCCCCCTCCCCCGTTCAAAGTATCCTGTACTAGAAACTGCCACTCGTCTAGGAGAGACTCAGGGTACGTCGGAAGACAGCGTTTGGGCTTGATTCTTCAGTGTTAACCCTTAGGATGGTCACATGGGGCAAATGGCATTCTAAGACACAAAGTCCCAGGGCCTCTGGGGTGAAATTGACACAACTTTAAAGTGACCATTTTCTCGATTCATTCAAGAGTTTCTGCCTAAAATGTTTAGCTGACATTTATGGAGCACCACTGGTATACCCAGCTGTGTCTTAGTGATTCATGAGTATTAGTGTTTTAATTTAACCCTAAAACACAGATTATAGTAAACAATTGCTTTTTGACATTCATTTATAAAATATAGACTTTTATGAGAGCAGGTGTGGTGGACATGAGCTTCAGAACAATGATAATGGAGACAAAAAGAAATCTTCAGGAATGTATGAGTACTGAAATTATTAAAACATATTTTTTAGTTTTATATTTGGGAATAGGTAGAGCAAAGTAACTCAAATGTTAGCTCCCTTCAGTCTTGACTTGTAAAGAACTGAGAAAAATAAAAGGAATGTTTTTGATTATTGTAATGGAAAGCTGAAGGTTCTAAAACACAAGTATGCTGATTTCTCGTTATGCCTCTTGCCAGCTGGATGACCTTGAGCAGCTTACCCCAATTTTCGGAGCATCTGTTTTTACCTCTTTAAAAACACCCAAATAACGATGATTTAATTATGAAATGAGATAACGTGTGAGGCTAGAGAGCTGAGGGTTTGTATATCCTGGACACCAATGTACAGGGTTTTTTTTTAGAGTCCAAGGCTTTTTTTCATAAGCAGTGCCAAGAGTGTCAAGACTCCACAGGAAAACAAGTTTTTCTTTAAAAAAAAACAAACTTTTAATATCTTTGATGATCAAAGAAATATTGCCCATGAGTCAGTGCTGGAACTGTGTGAAAGAACAATGGAGATTTACTATAGACTTCTAGAACATTTCTGAAAGGATCCTGATAACAGGTCCCCTCTGCTGCAGGGTCATATGATGCAGGACCCCAGTAACTGAAATTAGCATAGTGACATCACAGTTCTGTCTGGCATTAAAGGAAAGTCATTTGCATTTCTACGGCAAATGGGAGGGGAGATTCGGATATTTGCCAGAACACCAACAAACACATGGTGCGCTGCTTTGATTTCAGAAAAATCACAGTGTCACGATGACCCCTGCAAAGTGCTTCCTGTTGCTTTTTGTGTGATGGTTATCATTCTGCTAGAATCTTCAGATTGGAAGGAACTTTAGAGATCCTCTAGTTGGATGAGGAAACTGAGATCCAGAGAGATTAGTTAAGGCCAGAAGGAGACCAGGATTGTTCATAAAAGAGCATTCAAAACAAGATCCCTTAACGGTGAAAACAAAAGATGGCCCTTCCTAGATTTTTCTCAGTGGTGCAGCCCTCTGAGACACAGTTTCCGTCTGAATGGCAGAAATGGACACCTCATCATTCTGGGAGGCAACTGCAGGCAGATACTGCCCTGTATCCAGCTATGGAAGTCAGTGGAGTTGTTGAAAACAAAAGTGAATTGACAAGCCAGGGTCACCCTGGATCCTTGAAGAACTCAAGCTCACCTCTGTTCACGGCCCCCAACCCTGTGTTTTCGTTGAGCTGAGATAAAGCTTGTCTGTTAACATAAAAGGGGCAGGGGGTCTATCCTCAGGGGCAAAGCACTGCCTTCTTTGCTTTAAGAGAAATAGACATTTGACATGTCTTGCCTTTGGTGTGGAGCTAGAGAAGTTCTGATGAAGGTTATCTCTAGAGAATGAAGACTTGGAGTTCACTGTCGGTTTATTGTCTGAATCCCACTTAACGAAGGGCAGTTCTGACTACTTCAAGGGAGCACTAGTGTAGCTAGCAGGGCTTGGGATCCCAGACACTATCCGTGTTCTGTGGGGCATGGCTTCATTGAGTACTCTTTTTGACAGAGCCCTTGACTCAGTTACCACCACACCAGATGAGGGTCTTTATCTGGAGAGGTCTTTTCTTCAAGATTGTGCTGTTCTCATTGAAAGGCCAGGGGTTCCTGTCAGCTTCCAGGAACCCATTTCCTAAAGTTTTGCCACTGGGCTTCTGAAACTAGCCTAACCTGGTGCGCCCCCCCCCCACCAGACTATCTTTGAGGCTTCCCCAACTTCCCTGTGAAAATCACCCCCAAAAGATGCTGTTCTCTAATGGAGTTTGCCACTCACTGTCATACACTCTCTGAAGGAACTAAACCCCTGGTGTAGTTAGTTATTCCTAAGACAGCGCCTTCACCCAGTACCTGGTACCAGTTCCAAGAGGGAAGGAGGTTTTGAACAAAACAGATAGTCTTGGTCTTCACTGAATCAATCCACACAGGTGTATGAGGAGCACCTACAGTGTGCTGAGGTGGCTGGTCCCCTCGAGGAGATTCCAGCGAAGTAGAAAACAGGGACAACCCCTTGCGGACCAATCTCTTTGTTGCACTTTCTTCAAAGCTGTTAGTTCAGTGCCACCTTGTGGATGAAAAGAACACTGTGGATGACAACAGCTGATTTAGGATTTTCTTCTAGAGAGCAGATGGTTTCACCTAATATGCATGTTTATATTATTAGATTTTGTGCTTGCGAGTTGTTTTGGGGTCATTCATTTTGTTTTTATTTTCCCCTCATTATGACCCTCCCACTGAGGTGATGCTGGTACAGGTGGGTCATAAATCGCACTGTAGGAAGCACTTACCTAGTTTGGTGGCTTTCAAGTGTTTTTGGCCATGACCTATATAGTAAGAACTATGTTTCTCATTGCAACCCAGTAATATGTACATCCATACAAATGTGTGAGTGTCTAGTACAGAGGTTTCACAAAACAATATCTGCTTGTATTCTACTCTGATATTTTGTTATATTAAATTTCAAAATGCTGGCTGACATCTACTAAATTGAATTTATAACTCAGTGGGTTGCTACCTGTAGCTAGGAAGCTGGTGCTTTTTATAGGAGAGGAAACTGAGGCCCGGAGGGAGCTGGAACTGGCTCAGGGTCTTCTGGACTGCGCTATGTGGGCATCCCCCAATCATCTTTGGGATCAGCCTCTGCACTGTCTGTCCAGGTGCTCTCCTGATGCAGCTCAGGTAACCACCCGCTCCTCCTTCTAGATGCGCCTGATGGAGGAGGAGTTACGGGACTACCAGAGAGCTCAGGATGAAGCGCTCACAAAAAGGCAACTTCTGGAGCAGACGCTGAAGGACCTGGAGTACGAGCTGGAGGCCAAGAGTCACCTCAAAGACGACCGAAGCCGACTCATCAAGCAGATGGAGGTCTGTAGGCTATGCGAGTGTGAGCCGGGGCCTGTGCAGGGCAAGCATGGGACACAAGAGAAGTGACCTCTCTGTGCACACTTAAGCCCTTGGGATGCCTTCGGTTTTTATTCTCTGGAACAGCCAGACATTAGTAAAGTCATTTCTTGATTTGAGGAAGAAGCTGAAAGTTCATAGACTCATAAGTTTTCAGAGCCAAAAGGAATGATGTTTAGCACAGTGCCCTCATTGTCTTAAAGGGGAAGCAAAACAGAGCCGCAAAGAGGCCAGGTGATTTTACATAAGGGCACATAGTGCATTTTTTGTTGGTTGCTTTGGGAGGTGCTTCCAACTACAGAGGAGACAAGACGGCTGCGAATCTAGAGGGCTGAGCTGCGCCTTGGACCCGAACCACCTAACTCCTGGGGACGCCCAGCCCTCATTTGTCACACCGCACGCTCCGTTCTTGTCTCCTAATTCTGGCCCTTTTTTTTTTTTTCTGTCAGATGATCCAGCTTCGCCAAAGCTAGCAGCAAACTGTGGCTCAGTTCATTTTTGGATACACCATATATACATAGTCTAAGACAGTATGTCAGAATGTGCTCACTGGGGTCACCAGCTGGGGGTGACCTGTTCACAGGATGAAAACACAACATGGTAGAAAAATATGAATCAAGTAATAGAATCGAAACATGCACAAGCTCCTGAGCAGGACAGGAGGAATCTTAACATCAGTCCATCTGAGCTTATACGAAGGAATAATCCTCAAGAACAAAACCAGCCCCAAACCAGAACACGCCCCCCCCCCCGAACACACACATACCCCACATCCCAGTGGAATTTAGTGAGGGAGAGAATCAGCCCCAGACCTATGGGAGAAGTTAAAATTGTCAAGGTTTTGGTAAAAAGACAGTGCTCAAGGACAGGGAGAGATGGTTTGAATTTAAAGTCAATGGAATTTCTGATTCAATTTTGCAAATAAATAAAAATAACTTTTAAAACCTCCAGGGGACTTAGTAGCAATTTCCATCTAGGGAGTGATGTTTCAACTATTAAAGATTTTATTAGATGGGCCCCTTTTAGACACTAGAATAACCTGGTTACAGTCTTATTGTCCTTTTGTGGGATTGCTGTGTATTTTGCTATTGTTTCTGCTTCTGATCTCATTAGAGGGGTCATTTTAAGGCAAGCTAAGGTCAACCCAGTTAACTAGGAAGCGATTTTTCAAGGACCCAAACAGTCTGGTTCAAAGCAAGCTAAAGCTGTGTTGGGCAGTGGTGTGAGAACCTTTGGTGTAATGACCCCTGACCTGGGCCCCTGAATGCTCTTGGTGGGTTTTGAATAGTACAGATTTTAGACAGGAAGAGAGGCCTGTGAGGAGGTGCTTTTAGCTAAACATTGGGTTGTCATCTTCTTCTAGAATATTCTGACTAAAAAGAACATTTCCTTTTACCAAATCAAGGTCTAGAAGCGGTGATATGACTGAGCTTCCCTTGCCCCCTGGCATTATTTTAGATATTTCTCCACTGATGACAAAATGAATAGCTCTCAAGACCCTACCAGAGCAGCTCGCTGGAGGAACGTTTCCTCCCCTCAGAGGTAGCTGGCAGGACTAGCTTGCTGTGACAAATATCTTGCCGGTTCCTTCACTAGCACTTAACAAATTAGTTCTCAGGACTCAAGAGCTCTCTCAACAATGGGCATTTTCTGTAGGATCAGAAACTCAGGTGGCTGTTTTGCGTAAATGAAGCACTTGTGGACCCTCGGTGATTTCTGCCATGAACAGAACTGGCCTTGGAGGCGTCAGGGACCAGGGAGCAAAGAGGAGGGTCAGTGCAGAACCCGGTGCTCTGTTCCAAGTTGGTCTTCGAGCCTCTCAGCTCACGGGAGAGAGCTTTCTGGGTTCCCTGTAGATTTCATTCACCAGCAGGGAAGGCATTCACAGACATTTACTCATTCACGGGAGTAACTCTGATTTTTGGCCTTTACAGAAGCGTCCAGAGCTTGTCAGCCAGCCCACTTCGACAATTGCAGAGACAGTGTTTATGTGCAGATGCTGCACACTCGTGTTTCAAAACTCACGATGCCGATTGCTTTTTATCAAGTATGGCACTGAGTTAATGCAGACATATGACACATTGGCGAGTGACAGGAGAAACATGTGCATAGACCTCAAAAGCCCCTATTTCTAGGTAGGGTGGTTTGTGTTAGAAGCCTCTTTTTTCATACATGCAGCTACTTTGACATGCTTTTCTCTTAGCACTCAGTGGTGTTAAATGAGGAGCCAGCAAGGAAGACAGAAATGACCATTCTTCTGTAATGACTGGGCCACCGCCGTCTCTGGGTTACTCAGGTGCAGATTTGGGACTGATTGCATAATGCACGAAGTGTGTGAGGTGTCCTAGAAAAGCAGGTGGGGGCAATAGTAAGTCGTAGCCTTTACTCCTGCAAGGCTCTTGGAAACTCTGAGCAGGAGGGAGGGAAAGTGTTGTCCAGAGCTTGGAATTTTTAGAGAAATATGTCTTGGATGATGTCTGAGCTCCCACATTGCCTTTTAACAGGTAACTTGGGGACCTTAGGCTTAGGTAGATCTTTGTAAAGTTAGTGATTCATAAGGGGGACAAAAGATATGAAGGAAACAGGCTAAAATATCCACAGCGCTTATGTTAGGGCTCGGGGTAATATTTTGTCTCCTTTCATGTATTTTTGAAACGCACAATTACATCTTACATTATGAAAGCAATACAGCACAGTTTTTTGGGCAGTACGAGAAGGAGATGCATCCTTTCCCCAAACTCTAGTGATACTCAGCTCTGATCTGCCTTCGAGGTTTGCATTCCCCAGGGCGGGCCATCTTTGCACTCTTGAAACGCACAGTTACATCTTACATTATGAAAGCAATACAACATGGTTTTTTGGGCAGTATGAGGAGATGCATCCTTTCCCCAAACTCTAGTGATACTCAGCTCTGATCTGCCTTCAAGGTTTGCATTCCCCAGGGCGGGCCATCTTTGCACTGTACCTGGGTCAGTGTGAGTTTAATAGGGCTATGTTTGTGTCTTCTTTCTTTCTTAGGACAAGGTGTCTCAGCTGGAGATGGAACTGGAAGAAGAAAGAAATAACTCGGATTTGCTGTCTGAGAGGATCACTCGGAGCAGGGAACAGGTGCTGTATGTAGTTGAATGATGAATGGATTGTCCTTCATGGAGAAGGAAATGTGAGAAGTGAAACCCAAGGATTCAGCTAGAAGAGGGAAGAAAGTTCTTGCCTTATAGAAATGATGGAAGGCTGGGTAGTGTTCACCGTAGTAAGCCATGAAGAGGAGGTGTAATATATAACATAAAGCACACAAAGTGGAAGTTTCCAGAGTGGTTATGGGTAACAGTCTATTAGCTTTAATAGGCAAACTGCTCTGCTTAGGGCAGAGGCTCTAAGAATCATTAGTCCAACAAGCAATTGTGTGAAATTGAGTTGCCATGGAAAGTGGAGGACATGATGCAGATTTTTCCTTTAAGAACTTTACAAGCTAAATAGCCATACAGACGCCTATGAAGCATTCACAGTACAGTAGCAACCTCTTCCAAGTGAATGCTTTTTGCAGTTTTCAAAGGTGAGGAATTCCACTTACCTTCGATCTGTACAGCAACACTGGGAGGCAGCCAGGGACTGTGTTCGCTGTCCTCACACTGTAGATAACAGAACTAATTTTCTAAATGACACTCCATGTAATCTGAAGGTTTTTGAATTTTGTTTCCATTTTTTAATTAAAAAAAAAAAAGTTTAGAGCAGCTGAGTTCTGTCCTGGGGATAGGGAGTCTTATCACTGGGAAGCGGTGGTTCCCTTCACTGGTTGCCTTGCCCAAACCATTTGACAGATCACATGGGGAAGCATTATGGGACGATATTCAGAATACGTAGTGACAGTTTTGAAAAGAACCTATATTCAGTAATCTGAAAATGGTACCAGAGAAACCGTACATAGACATTCAGAAAGTTCTTCACCTCTTGATTTGTTTTGGGCACTTTCTTAATTAAACAGTGCAGACAAAACCTAAAAGCCTTGGATGAGGCTGAGTACAAATGAGGAAGTTTTATCTATATAAAGGATTAAAATTAAAAATCTGAAATACAAGTTAATTTGGGCAAAATCTTCTTTATCCAAAGAAGCTCTTTCCTCTGGTCACACTTCGACTTCAGCACATGCCCCACCTTTCCACCACCTCCAGACAACCAAGAACTGGAGGTTCTAATGCTTGGGGACGATGCCATTCCAAAATGGTAGCCCCTCTTCAAAGTTGAAGGGAAATCACTGGCTTCTTTTCCATTGTTTCCCTGTTGACCAATTCTTTGCAAACAAGTAAGACAGTTGTGCTGTTTTGCTTCTGAGAGTGGAGAAATTCCAATCTGAACCTCCGTCCTCAGGTTCAGTTCTGTCTACGTGTTCCAAAGCTGTGCTAGTAGTGTCCTGCTCAAGGGGGGGCAGCCCAGCCAACCGGAGCTGCAGAAGCTTAGGGAAAGGCTTTTATGGAAACCTCAAATCCAGACGAATCCCCCAACCTTGACACTTGAGCCCTTGTACGTTCTTACTAGTGTCAGCATTTTGTTAGGCAAGAGCCTGGTATAAAAGTTGCTTGGGGACGCCTGGGTGGCTCAGTCAGTTAAGCAGCTGCCTTCGGCCCGGGTCATGATCCCAGGGTCCTGGGATCGAGTCCCACATCGGGCTCCTTGCTCAGCAGGGAGCCTGCTTCTCCCTCTCTCTCCCTCTGCTTGTGCTCTCTCTGTCAAATAAAATAAAATCTTTAAAAAAAAAAAAAAAGTTGCTTGGTGATGCGTTCCTGCCAGTGTGGCTAAGCCCCCACAGTGCCATGGGGCATTTCAGAATCTGCTAAGCATTCATGATAACAGAAGTGGCCATGAATTTGTTTTGCTAATGCTGCTGGTGGCTTAGGCAGGGAGGAACAGTGGCAAAGTCTGTCACCCTGTCAATAACCAGGCAGGCAAAACAGACTTCCCAAGCCCCATGTTTTACACCAAAAACAAAACACAGACACACTGAACCAAAAAGCGGTTGCCTTGCTTGGCTCAGCTGATGGCCCAACCTGAAGAAAACTGATCACTCAGACCCCTTCTTTTGCCTCTCACCTGAGCACGTGATGCACTCCTTGATGTGGCCACGGCTGAAGATACTTTGAGCCAAGAACACAAAGTAAGCCCAGGGAGGAGGTTAAGGGAACGGACTTGGTCTACTGGAAAGAGCGTGGGCTTGCGAGTGCCGGGCCTGACTCCTGCACCAGCCCCATGGAGTCCCAGGAAGGTGCCAGCCTCTCTGAGCACATTCTTTAGGGGATGTCCCTGTTAAGGAGGCGTCACAGGTCAGTGTTGGGGCGGGGGAGAGGTGTCATCATTATCACAGACTATTATTATAGTCCGTGAAAGGGCAGCTCTTCTCCAAATTCCAGCATTGAGCCGCTCTGACAAGGCTGCGTCTAGCCAAGTGTCATGAGTCCCTCGAACCCCCATCCTTCCCTGTGTCTGTGCTGTGTGCCCGAAGGGAGGGTTCCACAGCCTCCAGCCTGTTTGCCCTGTTCGTTCTGTTTTCCCCTTCTATTTCCTTTCTTGTCCCTGTCCTCCCTGAGGTGGGGCGTTGAGGGGTAAAGCTTGGTGCCTGTCATGGTGAAGGAATGGAGCATCATGTTCACCTTGTTGTAGGAATTGCTAAAACAACAACAAAACAAAACTCCTGAGGTAAGGCCTCTCTTCTGGCCTTTGCTGTCTCTGGATATGTGAGGAAGGGTAGCATAGAGAACTGGGTTGACCAAATACCCACCTCACAGGACAGCATTTAATTCTTATTCAATGCTGGGGTCCATCTGAGACTTCTTTTTTGCCTCTTAAAGTAAAGGTTCCAAGGAAGGGCCCTGGGTATAGATAGTTGGGCCCTAATTTTGGCCCACTTAGGTTAACTTGCAGGGCCATGAGCCTGCTGCCTTCCTGCCAGAATCAGAGAAAGGAGAAACTTCCAAACCTAAGACCCTTCTCCTCTCCCCCCGCAAACACTGACCTGTGACGCCTCCTTAACAGGGACATCCCCTAAAGAACAGGAAATGGTGCCTGTCTGATATCTCCAACCCGATTTATAGCATTAGCAAACTGCTTCCAGGCACTGAAAAGGGAAGGCGTGGGGAATTAGACTTTTTGGTTCTTGCTCTCCTTAAATTGAAAAGGAAAAAGGTTACAGCTCTTACTTAAACTCTGCATTCTTATAAGCTCCCCTTCTGAATTTTGCTTTCCCCAAACATCTCTCATTTTTTTCCCTAGTCTTAGCGGCAGGGCTTAGGTAGAAAAGCTAGGGGGATTAAAAAAAAAAAAAAGGTTTTCCAGCAATATGAGCAAATGGCCAGCCCCTTTCACAGACTCTTAGATCTGGCAAGGACCTCCAAGTTCCTCTCCCCAGACTTCTGGTGCAGTGCACAAGAGATCTGAGGCCCAGCCCCATTGCCCCCCCGTCCCCCACCCCCCGATCTGGCCAGCTCACACAGGTGGTCAGTTGCAGAGCTGGCCTCAAATCTCCTGACTCCCCAGAGTTCTACCGGTGCTCGGTGCTCATAAGGTATGCTGGATACCTGCTGTGTGCATAGATAGCATTGTGGTGAGGTTGTAGAGATGATCAAAAGTGGCCCCTGTCCTTGAGTGCTGTGTTTGAAGAGATGGAGGATGCCCCCCAAAATGGATAATTAATAAGAAAAAGCAACAGATACTAAATGCCAAGTGCAGGATTCAGGCAGCTCGCGAAGGAAAGGCTATCATAGCAAGGGGTGACGGTGGGAGTTCTTTGAGGAAGGTGAACCTGGAGCTAGTTTTGAAGAAAGGGTAAGATTTAGACAAACTAAGGAGTGGGAAGGGAATCCTAGACAGAATGGAGTGTGAATTAGGATTGGGAAGTAGGGTATTTGCAGCGTCTGGGGGACAATGAATGGACTACTGTGATAGGTTTCTGGTTTCCATAAGGGAATAGTAGGAGATAAGTTCGGAGAGGCAGGTTGAGGGTGTTGAATGGACCTTATCCTGAAGGCAGTGGGGAACCACTGAAGGTTGTAGAGCAGACAGTGAAGCATACGGGGTATTTTAAAAGATTAATGTGGGGGGGTTGGGAGTAAGGACAGCAGAAGGGGAGACCAGAAGGAAACTCAACTGGGCTGTTCCCGGGGACAGAGAATAGAAAAGGCAGTTATGAGATCAAACATCCTATCCTTTGTATGTTCCCCCCCCCCTTTCTTATACATACATTTGACACTCAGTAAATGCTGGGCGCATTATTTGTGAGTTCCCAGCCGTTCTTTTCCGTACATGCTCGGGATGTAATTTTTCAGACTGATGGGTTCAGAAATCCTAACAAATTTTTTTTTCCCCAAACTTTTTGGATGCTTGAATTTTGTTTCCAAATCTGGCTAACATGAAGGAAAAGGGATGAATTTAGACTTGATAAAGTCATGTCTTATCTACTCTGTAAAACAGAGGTGAGGAGTATTTGTTTTCTCACCCAAGTATGGTTGCACCTGATGCAGGAAGGGTTCTGACTTGTGAGGTGAAGGCAAATTGATTTAAATAGTGGGTATTTCACCAGCTTTGGTCTGCTTAAATACAGAGAAATCCTTTTTTCTCTCCTTCCTCCAAAACCGTGTCTCCATTTACAATTGCTATCTTTACGGAGGATTTGCTAAGTGCTGGGCTCCTTGTGCCCTGCCATGCATGCTTTGTGTCATTGTTTTCGGCTTGTAAGTGACCACCTAGGGTCATGGAGCTTGGAGGCCAAGCCGGAATTTGACTCCAGAGCCTACTGCCTCCCGCCTGTTCCCATCATTCCAGCGTCAGACTTATGACTGGTAAAGACCTCCCCAGGTACATTTGGGGCCTCTCTTCACAAGTTAAAAATAAGGCCATGGTGTCTCTTAATATGGATGAAGATTTATGATCTTCTCTTGACTGTCCAGTGAGTCCAGGATTTACATAGTAAAAGAGTAGGCCCAGCATTGGTGTGTTTTAAACTTGTCATCCAGGCTGATGTTCTAGTTCACTGGGCGCTGCTGTGCTGTTCCTGGTGGTTGAGGACAAACAGTCAACACTTGGGCTGGGCCTCAATGGAGAGGCGTTTTCTTGGCCATGGAAGCTACAATGAGCCAGCTCACTGGAAAGATGATTCTTCTAATGTAGGCAGACAAGAGGAAAAATACCAACTCCAGAGCTTTGGGTGGCTTTATGATCCTTCCAGGGGCTGAGTAAGGCTTCCCTGTTGCCTCGGCAACAACAGAATAAATCCCAGTGGATGAAGTTGCAGACCTCTGCATTTCTTTTTGGAACTGCTCCCAGGTGGTTGGCTCACACCTGCTCCTCAGTCTGCACCAGGGTGTTGCATCCAGTAGGATATGGTATTGGGAAGTAAGGCTCCTTTGCAGTCAGTGACTGAATGATCAATTATGGGGCTTCTTTTCTTTCAATTGAAATGCTCCTTAGTCTCAGACCTGGCTCCAACTGTATGGGCGGCTTAAAACCCAATGTGTATAGTTGGTTAATAATGGTTTTCCTCTCTCATGATTGAGGATCTTCCTGCTGTTTTTAATACCAGCCAGGAGTGTAGGTCCCAAGGCCCTCTACAGCCCAATGGTAAACACAGGTGATGGGGCAAAGTATTGTTATTAGCGATCATAGATATCTCTGGCTTCTCATTAACCCAGAAGGCTGCTGCCTCTCATCCTGAGAACTGGCTCAGGTTATGGGTGCCTCTGACATAAAACCCACTGGAATCTGATACTGTTCTTTCCCATCAAGATGCTCAGGGTTTAGCATTCCTTCAATTCAGCTCTGATAAACTGTTGCCTTCAGCTCCTGTTCTGTTTTTAGTTTGACTGGAAAAGTTTTTGTTTGGTCTATTTAGTATAGTTGAAGGGTAAACAACATGTAACGCACTAAGCTTATGTAAAAGAAATGTTTTCCCAGCCACAGATTTATTTACTTCTCTGGTCTGCGGGAGGAAGCTGGCCAAGCCAGAGGCTCTCCTCTCTTCCCTTCTCTCTCCGCCCCTCCCCTCCCCTCCCCTCCCCTCCCCTCCCTTCTCCTCTCTTCTCCCAGTGTGGGCTCAAGTCACTGCTCCAGTCCTAGGGATCACTGTATTGACAGAGCTAAAGCACGTCTGGTTTATGGTAAAAACCAGCCTTGGGAGCATTGTCCGTCACTTCACAAGGTATTCCTTGTATAAGGCTCCATGTAGTGGACTTATTTTGGAATTTTCTGTCAGGCTGTCCTTTTTGAAGAATTGAAGGAAGCCTCGCATGCCTGCTAAAAGGCCTGGTTTGCGAAAGAGTAAGAAAAAGTGGACAGCCCTGTCACAGTAACTGTTAAGTTTTATGGTTGCACATTTGTTCCTTCCTGTTCTTCACTCTGATTTATTTTGCACTTCCATTTTAATAGCCATCTTTTGAAGGGATGTAGGGGAGTATAAATAATGACTTTTGTTTTTTGGGATTTTTTTTTTTTTTTTTGGAGCATCACCATTTGCCTGGGGCTCTCCAAGGAGGTCTTTTTTTTAGCAATGAGATTTTTTTTTTTAAGATTTTATTTACTTATTTGTCAGAGAGAGAGAGAGAGAGAGCGCGCACAAGCAGGGGGAGCGGCAGGCAGAGGGAGAAGCAGACTCTCTGCTGAGCAGGGAGCCCAACATGGGGCTCGATCCCAGGACTCCGGGATCATGACCTGAGCCGAAGGCTGCCGCTTAACTGACTGAGCCACCTAGGCGCCCCTCCAGGGAGGTCTTGAACCTGAGGAGACCTCTGGGATGCTCCCCCCTGAGCCCTCCTGTGCACTGGGAGGCCCGTGTCCTGGCAGGACCTGGATTTTCCAGTCAGTGGCACTGAGGGAGCTAGACTTGGCCACTGGTTGCTGCTTGGAGTCACAGGGATTTTCCTGAACTCCCGTCTGGGCCCAGTGCTGCATGGCCCCTTGGTGGTCCTGGAGCCCCTCCCTGCAGCTTGTCTGCCCCGCTCCACTGGGGAAGTCCCCGCCCGAACGCTCTCGCCTTGTACGATTTGCCCTTCACTGAGAGACCTGGGTCTTCCATGTTTGCCGAGAGGGAGAAAAGGAGTAAATGATTTTCAGTCAGAAAGCCTGGGCTAGAATAGAATCTAAAGCTGCTTCCAACACTCCTGAAGCTCCCACCCGGAAAATGGGGTGATAACATCTGCTTCAGAGAGTGGCAGGAGGATTGATGGGCCCAGATGTGCCCAGGACACTCACAGTCGCCCTGGGCATGTCACCAGGGGCTTTGGATTCTTATGTTTTCCCTCCTTGGTCCTCAGGCCTGGGGCAGAGCTGCAGGAACACCACCTGACCCCCTAAAGGCAGACGCCATTTACAGCTACAACCACACCCTTGTCTCCGCTCTGCTGGCCTTTTATTGTCTTTTGGTATTTTTCAACCTAATGCCTCACAGCAACTAAATTTCTAAATTTCTTTCTCTCTCTACAAGCCCACAGTTCTTCCTTAGCCCCCACTTTTGGAAAAATAATTTCCCTTCCCTTCCCTTCGCTCCTTTCCCTCCCTCCCATGCCTCTGAGCTGCAGGAGCCTGCCCCCCTTCAGTCCTGCATTATGCTCTCTCTCAGAGGCTCAGAGAAAATTCCCTCCCACTGCATGCTGCCCCAGCCCCGGGCCTGCACCCTGTCCCTCCCCATACACAGTCCGTCTCCCTGTTCAGCTCCTTTCTCTTTCCTGTCCAGCGGCTGTCACTTTTCCCTTCTCCGTGATTCTCACCCTCGCCTGCTAATAGGTGCGGGGCGCCTCTAGTACAGCCCTCTTTGGGGCCCTGACACCCCCAGCGCTCCAGTTGTAGCTGTCATCTCGTCACCGCTGGGGTTCGAGGAAAGGCGTGTTCCCACCTCATCGTGCCCGGCACCTTCCCAGTTTCTGCACTTGGGTTCCCCTCTCTGCCGAGCCTTCCAGAGCCGACTTCCTGTCCCGCTCAGGTGTTTTTTCCCAGGCTTCCTTCTGCCTGACCTTCCTCAGTCCTCACCCTTCTTGGCTTATGGGACGGGGCAGTATCCTGGTTTCGTCCCGGTCTCCCCTAGGGGGAGTGCTCCCCAGGGCACAGCTCTGGGGCCTCCTCATCCTTCCTACAGTTCTCCTCGGGGAGCTCATCAGGCCCGTGGCTTCAGCTGGTGCCACCCAGTCTCTGCACCTGTCTGCAGCCTCTCCGGGACTCTAGGGGTAGATGGGGCTGGTACCGGACCTACCTCCTCCGGGGGGGTGGGGGAATGGAGGACTAAAGGAACAGCACTGTAAAAATGCTTAAGATTTCCTTTAGCAAGTGCAATCCAAGCTCCCTGGTCACCATGTAGTAACAGGCCCCATGGGACTGCTCCCTGTCCCCTCTCTCTTAACCTGCCTGTTCCCCGCCCCTGTGCATCTAGTCCAGTGCTTTCCGTTTCTCGAGCACCCAGTCTTCTTGCTTACCTCCCGCTCTGACTCACTGGTGGCCCTGGTCTGGGAAGCTGTGTTCCCTCTCCTGCCCCTTTCTCTACCCTGCCTGAGCCTGGCCTCTCAGGTGGGTCACAGCTGAGGGGCCCTTTCTCTGGCCTTCTGTGCTTGGGCTGTGACCACTGCCATGTGCCACACATACAGGACTTACTCGTTTGTCCCCCACGAGGCTACAGTTAGGGCAGGTCCTGTGTTGGTCTTTGTCAGTGTCCTAGGGCTGTGCTAACGTTGAAGGAGCGAACCCATCCTGTCACCCGTCCCATTATTCCAAGACCAGCTGTCCCCCAGCATGCAAGTACATGCACGTCCTTTCTGGGGACACTCCTCAGTGTCTGGAGAGATGGGACCGCTACTCCGGCCGGAGGATGGGGGCAGGGTCCTCTGGCTTACTCGCGGGGAGAGCCACACCGCACCCACCAGAATGTGCTTTCACTGTGTGACCGGCCACCTCGAAGGGCCTTCACAGGCTGTCTCGTTCAAGTGCCTTGTGTTAGAAACGAGTCTGCATCCCAGAGGTGAGGTGGCTGAGGTCACACACAAGTGAACTCAGAGCCAGAGGAGAAGCCGGGCCTCCACTGCTCAGCTGTGGAATGACTTCCCATCACAGTGACAGTTTAACCGTGTTCCGGTGAACAGAACACTCTCCCCTGGGAGGCACATGGCAGTCCCGTGGCCCAGCCGTGCTGACGTCCTCCATGCTCCGTGTGCTGCGTTGGCCAGTTTGGAGACCGTGTTCGGAGTGGGGCTGTGAGCCCGCATTCGTTAGCTGTGGACTTTGTGCTCATGTGGCAGTTACAGGAATATTCCAGCACCTTTGTAACAGGTGATTCTCGAGGGCTCTAGGGCCAGGCAGGGTGGGAGCTGGGCCATGGACGGAATTCTCCGTGCTCTGCCGGCTGACCCTTAGCATTGCTGACATTTTTTTCCCTGCAGTGCACAACGGTGCCCTAAGGAGATTGCCTTCTTCCCAGGTCTTGGTTTTTACATGACCGCTGTATTTGAACCCTAGATCCGTGTGAGGCCTTTGCACCAAGATGGTCCAGAGAGCCAGGGCAGGCGGAGTAGTGGGCTGTGAGTAGGCTTGGCCTGGGTTCTAGTTCTGCTCTCTCTGGTCACATGTATCACTGCCCTGGGCATCAGTATCCCCCTGCTGTAGAATTCTGAATTCCCTTGACTTAGAAGCCTACTGGCCAGAAATGCAAAGATGTGAGCATTTTTTTGTTTTGACCACACAGGTACTACCTCACCTGTGGGCAGAGTCCCAGCCTCCTCCAGGTCCAGGTCCTGCCCATCACCAGCTTCATTCCTCAGCCCTCCCTGTCACCCACTCTGGGCCACCCACACCATGCTGCTTGTCATTCCCTGCATGCACTGTGGCAAGGACAGTGGGAGATGGGAGCAGATGCAAGCCTGTCCCAGCGTTTCCTCTTATTATTCCTCGCTCAGCCCCCAAGGTCTTGCTCTCTGGGCAGAGGGTGGGGGAGGGGTAGGCTTTTCCTTTACTGAGGTGCTTGTGCAGGTGGTGAAAATGCAGGTGGAGACCAGGCCGGTGAGACTGTTACAGGTGTACCCCGGGCATCCAGGGACTTGTTGGTGCACCTCTTACCCAGGCTGAACCTTATGAAGGAAGGGGTGGTTTTATTTTACTGGTTCACGCGGTCAGTTCTCCCGGCTTCTTCAGGCTGCCCTCTGCTGGACAGTCGTGGGAACAGGGTCTGGGGTTCGTGTCACTGCTGCTGAAAGCCCTCTGGGGATTGCGGAACAGAGGCAGGCCACGGGATTTCTTTCTGGGTACTGCTCCACTAGGCTCATTTCCTATTAACATAGACGAAATCCTCAGTAACGTTTAGCCTTTGCCAGGTCACCAAGAGCTGCCCAGTATTCTTGCTGACTTTTGTTTTTGTTACACGAAGGGAGAAATCTAGCAGCGTCTGAGATATGCTAAGTGTAGACGCCTTTCCCGAAGTTTGAACTTAACCCTGCAGCAGTCAGGAACTCAGATGAGTGCTCGCTCTCCCTCTTACTAGTTGTGTAGATCTCAGGCAAGTTGGATCACTGATTCATCCCCGGACGAATGATGCTCGGATGCTCAGTTTTAGCCTCAGAAGTCCTGTGCCCCAAGAACACCCTCCGAGTTGGGCGAGCTGGCCGGGATGGTTGGGCACTATGCAAGTTGGTGAGCTTCTCTACGCCCCAGTGCCCTCCGCAGAGATAGGATTACCTACTTCCTGGGGCTGTGGGGACAGTAATAGTGCTTGTGTAGTGCTAAGCAGGTGATTCCGTTTTCTGGAGCTGCCATAAATGGGGTGGCCTAGGACAGAAATTTATTATCTCACAACTCTGGAGCCCCAAAGTCTGAAATCAAAGTGTCAGCAGAGCCTTGCTCTCTTTGGACCTGTAGGAGAATTCTCTGTTGCTTCTTCCGGGCTTCCGGCAGCTTTCTGGCTCTTCGGCATTCCCTGACCATAGATGCCTCCCTCCGGTCCTCCGTCCTCACGTGGCATTGCCTCTGTGTCTCTCTTCACGTGGCTGTCTCTTCTGGCTGCATGTCTGTCCCTGAGTCCGAATTTCCCCTTTTTATAAGGCCACCAGTCATATTGGATTAGGGCCTACCTTTATGACCTTATTTGAGCTTGGTTACCTCTGTAAAAACCCTATTTCCAAATAAGGTCATATCTTAGGTGCCAGGAGGTAGGACTTCAGTGTATCTCTTTAGGGGGCCGACCATTCAGCCCATAAGAGCGGGGTGTGCTATGACCGTACCGTCGTTGGTATTGTTGTCTTTGCAATCATCACGAAACCATCTCCAAGAGGAGACGGCATGATGAAGAGAAGCTGGCTTGGTGGTTGGAATTCGGTACCCAGGGACCATATCCTCACGAAGGATACAGAGACAGCACCTCTAACTGCTGGGCTTTGTTCTCCTGGGTGCAGATGGAGCAGATGAGGAGTGAGCTCCTGCAGGAGAGAGCTGTCAAGCAGGACTTGGAGTGTGACAAGATTTCTCTGGAGAGGCAGGTGAGGCTGGTCTTGGATTAGACCCCCTCAGCGGGGGCTCCTTTGCATGACACCCCAAGAACTCTGGGGCCTGACTCACCTGAGAGGTGGAGGTGTTCTGAAGGCCTTTTCCGGAGAGGTTTTCCCAATAATATTAAATCTGCTTGGAGGTTGAACAGCTAGGGGAGGAGGAATTGTGGGTGGCATCTTCTAGATCCTAAGAGGGCTAAATTCTGACATAAAGGGAATGAAAAAGAGCCACGAGTTGCCAACAGAGCTTATTGGAATCGTTTCTTTTTGTTTTGTTTTGTTTTGTTTTGGAATCGTTTCTTTTACATGCTATTCATGTAAATTCTTCACTGAATATCCTATATGATCTTGGCAAAGGAGACTGTTTCTCCTGCCATCCCTACCCGCCCCCCCCCCCCCTAGTTTTATACAAAAACAAGGCCACGCCTGTTTGCCTGACATCCAGGAGTCCTATGACGGCCAAAGATTTCGCTTGGGGTCAGGAGGGAATGTGGTGGAATCTCTTCTCAGCGTGCCAGGAGTGGAGTGCAAGGCCTTTCCCTAGAGACGTGCCCGCTTCCCCCGGTCCCCCGGGGCCATGCATCCTGTGTGGAGGGTGGGCTCATCGCAGTTGCTGACCACGTGCTGGCTCCACCCTGCACAGAGAGCACAGCAGACGCACAACCCCTCACAGCATCCCTGTCTGATTCTAGAACAAGGACTTAAAGAGCCGGATTATCCACCTGGAAGGCTCCTACAGGTCCAGCAAAGAGGGGCTGGTGGTGCAGATGGAGGCCAGGATCGCTGAGCTGGAGGACCGTCTGGAGAGCGAGGAGAGGTGAGCCTGGCCAGCCGAGGTGCAAAGGCCCTGTGAGTAGTGGTGTCCACACTGCAGAGCATGTTCCCAGTTGTGCCCCTTCCTGTCCTTATGAGCCTTCCCGTGAGGGAGGTGGAGCAAGTGCAATAGGCAAGAAAAGCAAGACCGGTGCCGGTAAGTACTGGGGAAGGTAGCCGGGCTGAATATTGGCCAGCGGACTATAGCGCAGGCGTCCCACACCTGAGCCCACGGCTTCCATGCTGTGCTGGCTGCTCCTTTCCACTCCTCGTATGACAGGCTGCCTCATCAGCTACTGAGTCTAAGCTGGATTAGAGGCAGGGGGTCCACTCTGCCCCAGGGGCCAGAGGTGTTGGAGCAGAGAGGCCCAGTGCTGGCTCAGAAATGGGCAGGACCCCCACAAGTGGGTGGAAGACACTTGGGATCAGAGGGCCCCCCTCCTCTCTAGCAGATTCTCTGCACCTGGCTCCGAGATCATAGCCCGAGGGCCAGCCAGCACCCGGTTGAGCCTGACTGGCCTCTGTTCTTACTCCTGGCCCCTCAGGGGTGAGGTATGTGTGCATATAGCACTGTACATTATCCGTTCCTAGTAGGACTTTGGGGCTGGGCTGGAGCAGCCTGGAGTAGACCCATGCCACTCATACTCGGGCAGCCGGGGACCCTCTGCCTTACAAAGTAAAGCTTGGGACTGGAAGAACGCAGGGCAGCTCCAGTCCCAGCTCTGCCTGTCACTGGCTCTGCGGCCTCGGGCAAGTCGCTCCCCTTCGTGGAGCCCCCGTTTCCTCCCGGACTGACCGCTGTGTGTCTCCGACCCTAAGTCACGAGTTGACCAGGCCGCTTGGCAGGACCTTCCTTGCCTCCACAGCCTGGCCAGGGCCTCCTGTGGGGCTGGATGAGAGGGTCCTTGGTTCTGTTCCCCCTGCCCCTCTAGGGACCGGGCCAGCCTCCAGCTCAGCAACCGCCGGCTGGAGCGGAAGGTGAAGGAGCTGGTGATGCAGGTGGATGATGAGCACCTGTCACTGACTGATCAGAAGGACCAGGTGAGGGACCCTTATTCTCAGATTTTTCCGCCCCAGGCGGGCGGGTGATAGAGTTGTAGAGACTGAGTCCTGTCTTCCCCTCTCTCCAGGTACATTGTAGAACAATGGGGCCTTTCTAGCCTCCTTTAGCAGGGGGTTCAGCAACCCTCAGCCCCGAAGCTGAGACCAGTTGCTCCCTTTGCCACTTCTTGGTCGCCTGGGGAGACGGCGGCTGGACCGCAGGCCTCTCTGTGCTGGACTTTTCTCCATCCCCGCTGGGCTGGGTGACCAGCTGGCGCTCAACCTGCCTTCTCTCCCAATGCAGCTGAGCTTGCGCTTGAAAGCCATGAAGCGACAAGTGGAGGAGGCCGAGGAGGAGATCGACAGACTAGAAAGTTCTAAAAAGAAGCTGCAGAGGGAGCTGGAGGAGCAGATGGATGTGAACGAGCAGCTGCAGGGACAGCTCAATGCCATGAAGAAGGACCTAAGGTGGGCGAGTGTGGCGGCCCCACGGGCACCGTGATCCCCCTGACATTTGAGGAGAGCTCGACACTGTCAGGGCATGCTCGCTGCTGGTGTCTGACGCCAGTTCCTTGTCGCCTCTCGGGGTTATCCCATCCTAGAGTTGAGAGTGGCCACATCCACTTCGGCCACCCCACATGTGTCATCCCTATACCAATCCCCTGCTGTCAGCCAGACAGATTTCATCCCTCTTGTCCATAAGGGGAAACTGAGGCTCAGAGCAGGAGACCTAGCTCATACCACCCTGGAGGGGGCAGCCCCTAGACCAGCCCTTAGGAGTCCTGCTTTTAGGGAGAAATAAGATAAGGTTTGGCTTCATATCCCCATGAAGACTAGACTCTCTTGGGCCTGGTCTCAGGAGAGAGCTGCCTCTAAAGCCCCCCTGCCGTGAGTAGGAGGGGCCTGGGATGGGGCTCACTTTCCCTGCCCCAGGGTCACTTGGGTACAGGGTGAGATTAAGTTCATGCTCATCCATAGACCTGAGCCTTTCTCGCAGGCTATGCAGGTAGCACAGGTGGTTCTCTTGTAAATGGACAGAAGACCCCAGCCTGTTGAGAATCCTATAAATAGGGCCTGTCTATTAAGAGCCTGGCCCCAGGGCTGGCATTAAGGTGCACCATTTTAGGGGGCACCAAAAATCTTAGTAATCAAGATAGATAATTCACACGCTATTATATAAAGTGAATGCAAACAACCCATGGTAAACAAGATATCAAAATTTTTAATTAAGATGGGATCAATAACAGCACCCTGATGAGACGTATCGTAGCTTGAGGCGAAAGGAAAAATCAGCACTGCTGAACTTGTCCCAGCCCCGTCCAGCCCTCCCCGGCAACACTGGCTGCCTGCAGGCAGTTTGCTCCCTGTTGCTGAAGGAACTGTCAGGTGCAGACCGGTTCACGTGCTTCTGTGGCAGCCAGAGGGTGGAGAGATGGGAACCCCAGACCCTTCCTTCATCCCCCGATCAGAGACAAACAGCAGCCCAGGGCCAGGACACATGCCCCCTGTTGTTTCGGCAGACTTAAGAAGCTGCCAAGCAAGGTGCTGGACGACACAGATGATGATGACCTCAGTACGGATGGGGGGAGCCTCCACGAGGTGCCGCTGAGCCACATCTTCCCCAAGGACAGCGCTGCCACCAGCCAGATGTGAGGCCCCTTCCAGGGCTGCAGTGATGGCCCATCATGCCTCGCAGGGCCCAGCAGCCAGCCACCCACAGCGGAGAGCAGGAGAGGCAGCGTCTATGCGGAGCCAAGACCCAAGACCCGTGCGCCTCCTCCTCACAGAACAGGCCGACTCCTCCACGTTGCATTCCTCCCGGCGTCTCTGAGTTGGTAGCGCACCTGTCCTCGCTCAGACAGGTAGCAGTTTAAATGTTGGCGCCTGAGGCATAGGAACCACCACTCACTGTGGGTTTGGAGGCTCTATTTCAGCGGGAGGAAGCCCGGATTCTGCATAGCTGTCTGCCGCACCGTTGGCAATGGTGCCCCTGCCCCCTCCTCCCTCCCTGGCCAAGGAAAAGGGTCCAAAAGGCTAGTTGTTATTTAATAGCCATTGTGCAGGGGAGGAGATGATGCATAGACTGTACATATTTGGATCCAGATTCTCCTGGGCTGCAGCTGTTCCGTTGTGGAATGTTACAGAAGCTTCTTAGGATGGCTTGTTTGTAAACTCCACACATCTGTCTTATTATTTTTTAAAACATGGAGCTACGAGGTTTTAAGTATGAAGACATAGAGATGAGAGAGAGAGGGTAGAATACAGACTACTTTTGATATCAGAGTTGGAAAAAAGGAATTGTGGTGGTGATAAGGCACAGTTAATCCTGAGAAGAGAAATTCAAGTGGTCTTGGTGAACAACTTATGGGGGAGAGAAAGTCAGAAGGTCACAGGTATCTGTGGCCCTGCCTACTTATTTTATCTAGAATGTTGTTACAATTTCTGAACCATGCTGAGACAAATTCCCAGTCACCAACTGCAATTTCATTTCCACAGTTGGGGTGGGGAGACTTGTAAATAAGGTTTTCGACAAATCATGTGGTTTCTGGAGGGTTGGGGTCCTCCTGTCGTTTCTTACTGGTCCTTTCCTCTGTCCATCCATGTCAGGCCTCCAGGTAGCCTCCTCTGGCCGATGGTTGCTGGGTAGGGAGTGGGAGGGTGTGAGGAAGAGGCGGGCAGTGTCCAGGAAGGTCATGGGGGGAGGCAGGAGAGGGGTAAGCGGGCCCCGTGTGGGTGTGGGGAGGAAGGAAGAGAGAGGGAAGTTCGTGAAAGCTGGGGGATGTGTAGACAAGGGGTATGTTGAGCTAGATCTCGAGTTTATGTCAGGAAAGTGAGGGGGAAAAAAGTCAGGAGGTGCAGACTGGAAGGCTCCTCCTGGCTTCCTGGGACGGAGGGACGTGGGCTGGCACCAGGCATGAAGTAAGCGGAATTGGGCAAGGGCACATTGCTGGGGAAGCATTACAGGGAGTATGGAATTGGGAACTTGCAGTCTTGTAGTATCCCAGTACTTCCTTCTGGCCTTCCTGGTGTCACCTCCCACTGCGACTGGTCCCATGGATGGCCAGAGGCCAAGTCCAGGCACAGCCGGACCCCCACAGGTCAGGGCCAGAGCAGGCAGCTCAGTAGGGCCACGGATGTGTCTATACATGGGGGTGGAGAGGATCGTGTTCAGTTGGGTTGGGGACCAGGGTCAGAGAGGATTGTGTTCAGTTGGGTTGGCGTGTCCCCAGGTATCCTAAGAGACGGGAAGCCCGTGGACCAGAGAACTCCATGACAGTTACCGTGAGGAGCAGGGAGCTTCAGTGCCCTAGCTATACCAGGGCACAGAGCCCACTGAACAGGATTCAGAGTGATCAGCCTGCTTTAAGGGCAGGTGTCACCCCACCCCTGCCTCCCCAACAGGTGAGGCTCCTGGAGGCAGGACAGCCCCACCTCTGCTGGCTTAGAGTGCTTCTCACCTCTGCTTATTCATTTAAGGTGCAGAGAGATTGCTCCCTTTCACCATTCATTAAGCCAAAATTGATTGGGTGTCCACCATGTGTCAAGACACGGTCCTTGGCACTGGGAATACAGCAGTGAATAAAACAGACCCAAATCCCCTCCTGGAGTGCAGGACAATAGTCCTACAAATGGACACTGAGGCCTAGCCCCTCTGTACTCAGCCCTGGAGTGCCTCTGTCCTCTTGGGGACACAACAAGCCTGATTCACTGGAATTCCCTGGGGGTTCTCCGAGGGAGAACCCTGCTGCTTCCACTCACTGTCATTAGCTGTATGCCAAGAAGTTTGCCCACGAATGCCTCAGCCCACTCATAACTGCAGGTGGGACAGGAGAAGGTCAGAGGTGCAAGAACTTGGCAGGAGTGGGGGTGGTGAGTGTCTATCTGGGGTTTGTGAGAAAGTCACTGTTTCTGGCAGTTCCTCGTCACCAGGAGGCTGGCTGCAAGGGGCGAACGTGCCCATGGAAAGCGAACAGAGATCCCTGTTCAGAGGGTTGCAACCTCATGGTAAAAGATGGGCTGTTGTAAATGTTAACAAAGGCATCAGCCTACACGGGCTTGGTGCTGGAGGTGAGGCGTGCCGGGGAGCAGGGTGGGAAGAACATCAGGCTGGGCCTTGAGAAATGTTTTCAAGTCCTCACTCTTCTTGCCCCAGTGACCTTGACGGGGGTGACCTTGATGGGGCGGGGGGGCGTGTGCTCTCAGAGCGCAAGATTGCCTGGAATACATGAGGACCATGGCTCAAGGTCCTTTCCAGCTCTGACATGCTATCATTCTTTGATTTTTATTATATACTCATTTTCTTTCCTGTTTATTACTTTAAGAACTAACCCTACTCAAGAATATTTTCTTTAGCTAGCTTAAAAAAAAAGAAAATATTTTATTTAATAAACCAATATGTGGCCTAATGCAATGCCAAGGAGACAATCATCATATATCTTTATAATTTTTTTTTTTTCCTGCTTCGGAGTGTCCTTTGACAAACGCAAGAAGCTTTATTCTGTTGTGCTTTGGCTTTGGGGATGTTTGATTGCTTTGGTTTGTCATGGGGAAGAGATGTTGTGGGCAGCTACCTCCATGTATGTGAACTAGATAAAGCAGGATTGCCTTTCAATAAATGGTGTCATCCGACAGGAATCTTGACTGTGCCATTATTTTAACTCCCTTGTTTTCTCCAGAGCTTGGTTCCGTGTCCAGCAAGAGACAGCCAAGGTGAATGGCTGGAGGCTGCTTGAGGAAGTGGAACGCGGTGGCCTTTCATGCCCAGAACCAGTTTCTGAAATTAGAAGGATGGGAGCGGGTCTGTGGTAAACACTGGGAGAATTAACATGCCTGCAGATGGTGATGTTCTGAGAAATCCAGCCTGCCCATTTGCAGAAAAAGGCAACATGGGAAGTGCGTTCATAACTGAGGATAAACAGACACGCTCTGTTTATTCCTTGTTCCTAAACTAAAATCGGTTCTCCTACCATCAGAGTTGACACATGATCTCTCTTGATCGATAGCCGGCTGACAGCAAGTACCAGGGTCCCCATTTTACAGGAAAGGGTTCCTTCTCCACAAAGGGACCTACACAGCTGGTTCTTCGTCCTCAGATATAGTCTCTGCCCTGTCCTCTGGAGGCCAATCCCTGCCGGTCCTGGGGTCCCTCCATGATCTATGGCTGCTCTGTTGGGGGTCAGCCAGGAGCAGCAGGTAGGGATTGGATATTTCTCTGTTATCTTTCTCTGCTTCATGCAACATTTTTGGCGGTGGCTCCTACGGGGGGACGGGGTTCCTTCGTGACTCCAGCTTCCACAGGACTTGGGTGACCCTACCTCCCCCTTGTGCCTCTGGTCCTAAAGGTGGTCCTGGCTTCCTGTTGCTGTTCCTCTGGGTCCCTCAGTGGCCGTGGCGGGTTCCCACAACACTGTCTACCCTCCAGTGCGGCTTTTAACTAAACTCTTTGGGCCCCTGCAAGGGGGTGCTGTTTACTGCCCTGAGCTCTACCCACTGCCCCCTCACCCCCACTGATGTAAATATCCCGCCCACCCAGCTATGCTGCAGCCTTAGGCTCCTCTTATTCTGACTAAAGGGAGCATCTCAGATATAAATGAGATTTTTTTTTTTTTTTTTAAGATTTTATTTATTTGACAGAGAGAGACAGCGAGAGCAGGAACACAAGCAGGGGGAGTGGGAGAGGGAGAAGCACGCTTCCCGCTGAGCAGGGAGCCCAACGTGGGACTCGATCCCAGGACCCTGGGATCATGACCTGAGCCGAAGGCAGACGCTTAACGACTGAACCACCCAGGTGCCCCATAAATGAGATTTTTAAATTTTAATAAGTCATCAAAGGCTTTGCATAAATGCTGTTTGCTTTTTTCTTTAAGGTCGGGTTTACTGAGGTATCATTTTGTCATTTCTGGTAAAAGGTGCCCTGTCTGGTATTATCTCCTTTTGAAACTATATCTAGGCCCCTTTACTTGGTTCCCCCCGCCAGGGTCCTCTTGGTGGGGATAGGAGACCCAAGGGGAGCCCAGAGCCAAAGGGAAAAGTCCTTTGGCACCCTTGTCTGCATTCTTGACATTCCTTCCTTGAATTTGTTGATAGCAGCTGTGATCCTGTCTTTGTTGCTAGATAGTCATTAACCAGAAAATTTTCTAAATTTTCATATGGCAGGGGGAAATGACCTGACAGCCAGTTCCTGCCAGGGGCTGAACAACCCCACAGGCAGGTGGGGTGCCTGGCTCTGTCGAGGGATCCGCATGCCTTGACCGTACTCTCAGACCTGTCGAATACCAGGCGCTGAAAATCACCACGGGCATTCATGCCTGTCTCCATGAGCAAAGCAAGGTTTGAGTGTGTGCCCCTTACCAGTGGTCCCAAAAGACACTCAACAATACTGCCTATTGTGCGGGGGTTGTTTGCAAGTTTCCCACCACACGGAATCCCACTTGCTCTCACAGCAGATTGTCAGTGACTCCTTGGGTGTGGGGAGCATGATTCCAGAGGTCTTCTGGGTGCACAGAATTAAACAATTTCATGAGAAAGCAGAAATTTCGACAGGTAAGGAATCGGAGGCTGTAAGTCACATCTGGAGTGGGGATCCCCCCTGGGAGTAGAACCTGCCACCCCGGGCCAGGTGCTGTAGCAGATACAAGGTTTAAGCCACAGTCTGGCACCCGTAGGAGCTTACAGTGCAATTATCAAAATGGGGATTATTAAACTAAGTGGAAATTAGATTTAAGTATTAAATCTTTCCTATGTTTATGGCATGCCAAATTTGTCTCTTCCCATTTATAGTCCCTGACCTTCCCCAGGGCACACCGTTGGAGGTGGAGGTGCAGGACCAGAGTCTGGGTCTGGTTCTGGGGCTCACACTCTGCCCCCAGGAAGCTCGGCTGCCCCTCCCCCCACACTCACTGCCCTGGGGGGCAGAGGTCTTTCATTTGATCCCAAATTAGAGACCCTCAGGCCTCCTGATCTTTCCTCTTTCAGATCCCCCTCAGGTGTGAATTTCTTTGCAGCTCCACCACCTTTGCCGGCCTGCACTCAGTGCTGCAATCAGAGGCAGGTAGAAATCAAATTAGCCCTTGAAGCCACAGAGCTCACGGACAAGGTGAGTCACAGATTTTTAGCTGCTCATCTAACCCAACCGTGTCTGGTTCCACTTGCTGCTGGATCTCTCATGTTACCTTCAACGACCTCTTGGTGCTGTGCTCACCTTTCCTGTCTGGGGTGGGATGGCTGCTCAAGGTGGTCGCTGGGCCTTGCCACTCCCTCGTTGCATGGAAGGTGGTCTTTCAGAAACATCAAGTCCTGGAATTTGGATGGTTCCCAGGGAACATTCATCTTCCCAACCCCAGACTACTCTCTGGTGAGATCCTTCTAGAGCCGTATATAACAATACTCTTCATTGTGTAGTGTCCCTTTCATGTTAGTTTTACATTCAAAACTGCACTTGCGATCTGAAATCAGCAGATTGTTCTCAACAGAACACTCTCCACTGAGGTCACTAAGAAAACCCCTCACCCGAGAATCGCTCATTGAAGAGTACCAGGTGGTTGGGCTGGAGTCTGAAACCCCTGGGCTTGATAGTGGGCTGCCTTCCCGGAGGTGACAGCATAGTTTCTGCGAGTGTGGGAGGAGCAGTCCCAGTGGGAATGGGCTCTGGATCCTTACAAGTGGGCGGAGGCCACCTTGTGTCTAGGGAAGGGGGGGGAGAGTCCCTAAATAAATAAATAAACGTAAAAAAAAGATCTTATGGAGAAAAATGATAGCATAAACTCCAATACAGTTAACATAGAGTGTTATGTTAGTATCAGGTGTACAATATAGTAATTCAACAATTCTATACATTACTATTTATCATGGCAATTGTGCTTTTAATCACCTTCAGCTGTTTTACCCATCCCCCCCATCGACCTCTCCTGGTAACTATCAGTTTGTTCTCTAGAGTTAAGAGTCTATTTTTGGTTTGTCTCCTTTTTTTTTTTTTGTTCATTTCTTTTGTTTCTTAAATTCCACATATGAGTAAAATCATATGGTATTTGTCTTTCCCTGAATGACTTATTTCGCTTAGTGTTACACTCTCTAGCTTCATCCATGCTGTTGCAAATGGCAAGAATTCATTTTTTTATGGCTGAATAATATTGCATTCTCTCTCTATATATCACATCTTTATCCATTCATCTATTGATGGACACTTGAGCTGTTTCCATAATTTGGCTATTATAAATAATGCTGCAGTAAACATAGGGGTGTATGTATCTTTGAATTGGTGTTTTCATATTCTTTGGGAAAATACCCAGTTGTGGAATTATTGGATCTTTTGGTAATACTATTTTTAATTCTGGGGGGATCTTCTTCTACAATGGCTCTACCAGTCTGCATTCCCACCAACAGTGCATGAGAGTTCCTTTTTCTCCACATCCTCGCCAACACTTACTTCTTGTATTTTTTATTTTAGTCATTCTGACAGGTATGAGATGATACCTCATTGTGATTTTGATTTGCATTTCCCTGATGATGAGTGATGTTGAATATCTTTTCCTGTGTCTGTTGGCCATCTGTATGTCTTCTCTGGAGAAATGTCTGTTCATGTCTTCTGCCGTGTTGTGTAAGTTCTTTATAAATTTTGAATACTAACCCTTTATCAGATATGTCATCTGCAAATATCTTCTCTCATTCAGTAGATTGTCTTTTAGTTTTGTTGATTGTTTCCTTAGCTGTGCAGAAGCTTTTTATTTTGATGTAGTTCCAGTAGTTTTTGCTTTTGTTTCCCTTGCCTCCGGAGACAAATCTAGAAAAATGTTGCTATGGCTGATGTCAGTGAAATTCCTGTCCTGCTCTCTTCTAGGATTTTTATGGTTTCAGGTCTCACATCTAGGCCTTAATCCATTTTGAGTTTATTTTTGTGTATGGTGAAAGAAAGCAGTCCAGTTTCATTCTTTTTCATGTAGCTGTCTGGTTTTCCCAACACCATTTGTTGAAGAGACTTTTTCCCATTGGCTGTTCTTACCTCCTTTGTCAAAGATTCATTGACCATATAATCATGGATTTATTTCTGGGCTTTCTATTCATGTGTGTGTCTGTTTTTGTGCCAGTACCACACTGTTTTGATTACTATAGCTTTAAGTCTGGATTTGTGATACCTCCAGTTTTGTTTTTCTTCTTTAAGTTTGCTTTGGCTAATCTCTCATTCTCTCTCTCTCTCTCAAATAAATAAATAAAATCTTTAAAAAAAAAAAGATTGCTTTGGCTATTCAGGTTTTGTGGTTCCATACAAATTTTAGGATTCTTTGTTCTATCTAGTTCTGTGAAAAATAGTGTTGGTGGTTTTTTTTTTTTTTTTTAAGTAGGCTCCATGCCCAGTGTGGAGCCCAACATGGGACTCAAACTCATGACCCCAAGATCAAGACCTGAGCTGAAATCAAGAGTTGGACACTCAACTGACTGAGACACCCAGGTGTCCCGCTGTTGGTATTTTGATAGGGACTGCATTAAATCTGTAGGTTGCTTAGGGTAGTATGGACATTTTAAATAATATTTGTTTTTCTAATCCATGAGCATGGACTATGTTTCCATTTGTTTGTCTTCAATTTCCTTCATCAATTGTTTATAGTTTCTAGAGTATAAGTCTTTTACCTTATTGGTTAAAGTTTAATTTTAGGTATTTATTATTTTTGGTGCAATTGTAAATGGGACTGTATTCTTAATTTCTTTCTACTATTTCATTTTTAGTGCATAGAAATGCAGCAGATTTCTGTGTATTGATTTTGTATTCTGTGACTTTAGTGAATTCATTTATCAGTTCTAGTAGTGTTTTGGTGGAACCTTTAGGGTTTTCTATATATAGTATGTCTTCTGCAAATAGTGAAAGTTTTACTTCTTCCCCACCAATTTGGGTGCCTTATGTCTTTTTTTTTTTTTTCCCTGATTGCTGTGGCTAGGACTTTCAGTACTCTGTTGAATAAAAGTGGTAAGAGTGGACATCCTTGTCTTGTTCCTGACCTTAGGGGAAAAGTTCTGTTTTTTACCATTGAGTATGATGTTAACTGTGGGCTTTATTATGTTGAGGTGTGTTCTCTCTAAACCTACTTTGTTGAGGGTTTTTTTATCATGAATGTATGTTATGCTCTGTCAAATGTTTTTTTCTGCATCTATTGAAATGATCATATGGCTTTTATCATCTCTCTCGTTGATGTGACGTATCACGTTGATTGATTTGCAAATATTGAGCCACTCTTGCATCCCAGGAATAAATCCACTTGATCCTGGTGAATGATTTTTTTTTTTTAATGTATAGGAATGATTCTTTGTGAACATCTGAAATCCCTTAATAGGGTGGAAGCTGCAATTGGGCAGACACCCATGGGCCAGGAATCTTTGCACTTTATCTGATTTAATGTGTGCCTTGTGAGGGGGTAGTGTTACCCCTTTCACATTTGGGGAACATGTGCAGAAAGAGAGATAATGTGTCCAAAGTCACGAGCTGTAAATAGTGGAGCTGGAAGAAAGCCCCTGGTCTGCTGACCTTGCAACCCAGAGCTTCCCCGTACCTTGGCCATTCTCCCTTGCTGCCCCTCTGAAACAGTCACCACTGATGTCCCTAGACTTCCCTAGCTGAGGCCATTAGGCCCAAAGTCTGGGTGGTTTATCTGAGGTCACAGAGCCCCAACCTCTGGACTGCAAGTCTGCACATGGAGCATAAGGTCTGCACGCCCCCATCCTGCCATTTGCAGGCTGCCAGCCTGGCCAACCTCAGGGCCCTGTGGTCCTTTCAGGACGTGCTTGTTTTCCAGGAAAGGACTTGGAAATTAAGATAAACAAGGTGTCTCCGGTTAAATGCCCCTTGGCCTTTGGAAGGGCCTGACTGATAAGCCTGTGGTCCGGCTCCTTGGTTTGCCTAGTTCCATCTCTGGGGCTGGGGCTGCCTGGCCTTTCATCGGGTGCCAGGGGTTCCCCACAGTTCCCAGCCTATCAGTGGTCATGAATCCGGGGCTCTTTGGAGTTCTGTACAGGGCTCCCTGAAGAGCTAGGCAAGGGAAATTGGATCTGTAAAAGGTAACAGGCACCCTCGGGCTCCTGGCTCCTCTCGAAGGAGATAGGCCATGTCGCAGTCCAGTCTCCCTGGGGAGATTCTCTTGGCATTTAGATGATGAAGGACTAGAAAACAGAACTGGCTTCCACTCAACCTGCCTGCCACCTCCTCATCTGACCAGCTATGATCCAAAGCCCCGACTCCCAAGCAGCGTTTGTTCCTGATGCACACGTGGCTTCCCAAACTAGCTTCGTTTTCTGAAATGAGTAACGGTCGCTACTGTCTCCTCCCCTCAAGGCCATTTTTTTCCTTTGTGTGCTTCATTGCTGCTGGATTCTTTTTTTTTTTTTTTAAGATTTTATTTATTTATTTGACAGAGAGAGACACAGCGAGAGAGGGAACACAAGCCAGGGGGAGCAGGAGAGGGAGAAAGCAGACTTCCCGCGGAGCAGGGAGCTGGACCTGGGGCTTGGTCCCAGGACCCTGGGATCATGACCTGAGTGGAAGGCAGACACTTAACGACTGAGCCACCCAGGCGCCCCTTGCTGCTGGATTCTAAAATTCAAGTACAGAGTGCTTGTGCGCTCACTAAAATTAGTTGGCCTTCCCAGGCCCCATGGAAAGGTTAGGTGTGCCCAAGATAAGCTGGACTCGTTCAGCCCTGTGATGGTCAGAGGCGTGCAGCCCCGGGGGCCGAGGGGATATTTCTGAGAAGTGCTGGTGTGCGTCCAGAGCTTGCTCCCCAGCTGTTAGGAGGTCAGCTGTGGAGTTAGTCCTTGTGACTTTGCTACCAACATCAGCAAAAAAGACATTTAGGAAGCATCAAATATGAAGAAGACCGAAATGCACAAGGGTAACACGACATCAGATCTTTGCGAGTTCTAGTTGAGTTTGGGTGTGTTCTTTGTTTGTTTGTTTGTTTGTTTGTTTGTTTAAGGAATTTGTGTTCCCACCACCGAGAATTAACAGTGGCTAACATTGGGTCATATCTGCTTCCCATATATAAATAAAATGTTACGGAGAAAGTTGAAGATTTCTCCCTTTGTCCCTCACTCCCTGCTCTTTCTTTTTCTCCCTCCAAAGGCAACCACTACTGAGAGAATCAGCCGGTTGTGTCAGTGTCCAGGATCAGTGAAGCGAGGGACGAGTGGAGGTGAGAGCCCTAGAGAGAGAGATGGAAGCTGCACTGGGGAGTGGGGAGAACCCCTCCCCCCAAGGGGCATACTTGACTAATGGCATGGTGGTTAAGCTGCCTTCTAATGGTGAACCCAGATGAGCAGGGCCCTGGTTTGACTGAATTGGAATGTCCACATTTGGGATGTTGCCCCAGAGATATTCCTTCTCCTTCCTTACCCCTCTGTCTCTCAAATATGGTGGACAGATATTAAAGAAAATGGATTTGAAGGAACACCCAGTGATTTGCCTGTTTGGGAAGTGGCGTTTTCAGCTTGCCTGTGGTGCCCACAAGCCTAGTTCCAGGCTCACAAAGACCAAGGTCTCACTGGCTATCTGCCCTAAGGAACAAAGAGTGGTGGCATCCTCTGTCATCCCTGGACACACCCAGCCTTGGCTGCTGCCTCGACGGGCCCTGGTGCTTGCAACCTTTCTTGGATGGTCAGACGGGTGAAGAGGGCGCCATGCACATCACTCAGGGCCGGCTGGGGGCTGGCTGCCACGTTTCTTTTGCTGTGTTCCATTTGGACCCTCAAAGATCAGAATGTGAGCTTCATTTGGTAGACTTCCCTTTTAGCAGCAACATAGTAGCTGGAATCCTTCCGTCCCAGGAATAGCTCTTCTAACAGTATGGCAATGGAGGCAGGCATTATGGTGTTCTTCCTTCCGCAGGCATTTTCCAGCCTGAAGTTTCTGGAAATAGGATCACCCCTCAGTTTGCCAAGAGGCCTCATGGATGCTCCCGCTTGGCAGTTAGAGGGACTGAAAGACCTCATTTCTTTCTTTAAGTGTTTATTTTTCCGTATAATATAAGACAACTATATTACCAAAAATTGGAAAATAACCCCACCAGCCTGATGCCACCATCATGAGCATTTAGCACATTTTCTCCCAGTCTTTTTTCTTATGCAGTTTCTTTGAACATTGAACATAACCACAACCACAGCGTTTATGTGATTTTATATATGCGGTGTGGTCCCTTAACAATCGAATAAGCCTGTTTCCCGATATTGAATAATCTGTATCACTTTTTAAAATGCTGCGAAACAAGCCATTGAGTGAATTACCATCACCATATTATTGGGTGTCTAGGATTCTAAATTTTGCTTTCCTACCATTAATAGTTTTATAGCTGTAGGGTTTTTTTTTTCCCCATATTTCAAATTGTTTGCTTCGGTAGTGGTCAGAAGTGGAATTACTGGGTGTCAGGTGAAAAACAAATCTTTAAGTCTCTGTAAGTGCCACCAGATTGCTTTTCAGAAGGTTTTACCAATTTACACAGACACCAATAATACACAAACGTAGTAGTTCCTCCAGCTTTGCTAATTTGCATCTCTTCCTGAAGAACAGGATATCCTCTTTCATCAGGTTAATCTCCTTTTGTGTTGTCAGTGGGGTTTATGTCACAAGATGTACTTTTGAGATGTCTATTTGTTGTTCTTTTAATTTTTCTTGGTTAAGGTTAGTGTGTTTTTTAAGTAGCATAGAATAGAAAATGCAAATCATATAATAGAGTAAAATAGTTAAAAAAAAAAATGAGTCCTCCATCCCTGACCCGTTTCTCCAATCTCTACCCCAGTTTCTCCAATCTCTCCAATCTTCAGTTAAGCAACCACTCTTTCTAGTTTCTTTTATTTCTTCCAAGCCACCTTCTTGATTTTCATCCAGGCCCCAGAATTTGTAAGCGTCCCACTGGGCACATTCATAGAAAAGTAAATGAAAGCAACTTGAGGGAATTTAAAAGATGGTGAGGTGGCTGTGGGCCCTGGGACTCCCTGCCGCTTGGCTACCTCCTCCCCTACCTTCCTCACAACAAAGGAAACCTGCCTTTGGACTGCTCACCAGCAGGGCAACATTCAGGACTGGAGCTCATGACCCAGTGAGGTGATCCTGAAGGAAGGCTGACCACAAGGCTTTTCTCCAGTAACTATAGTGTCAAATACATGAGGGGGCTTCACCACAAGAGGCCAAAATCTGTCTGAAGAGGCCTAGGCCTTCAGAAGGGATCCAGGCACCCAAATCCCTGTGCCTGGACATGCCGAGGACTCTGTGCTCATGGCCGTGTCAGCCCCAGATTACTTCATGGACTGTCCTTTCCCACCTGCCCACTCAGGCATCACATCCCTTGGTCCCTGTTTTGGCGACTATCTTCTGCTTCTCACACATTCTTTTGGCCGGGGTGGGGTGAGGGGAGGAAGGGATGTCCTGGATTCCTTACTCTCTGATTTCCCACTGGCTTTCAGGTTCTCTTTCAAGGATACCGTTTGTCCCAGTTCCTCTGCCCCACCCTTTGTCAGACCCAGTGGGTGTCTCTCTTTTAGCAGGTCCACATGGTCAAAATCTTAAATATAGGGACGTTTATTGGTAAAGGCAGCGAGGATGGGGACCACTGGGGCAAATGGCCTGGGAGAAGAGACATTACAGGGTCAACCCCATTTTCCTGAGATGGCAATAGGAGATTTGGACCAAAGGCTCAGGGTCTGTGGGAGGTGGCATTCCTAACCAGGTATAAATGGTGGCTGCAGGTGTGAAGTTTTCCAAAGGCTCCTGGGTTCTCCAGTGGTTCCTTAAGGGGCTAAGAGACTGATGGGATGGAAGGCTTCACGGGGCTGGCTACCTGCCTTGAGTTCTGGTGCAACCGCTGTAGTGGCCAGCAGGGGGAGCTGTGGTCACTCCTGGCCTTGATGGTGGATAAGTGGGCACTGCATATCCAGAGCCCAGCCCATCAGTGGTGGAGTCCCAGAAGGGACTTTGAAGAATACCAATGTTTGTCTTCCCAACCTAGCCCAGGTCATCTGGGGCTCCTAAGTTACAGCTATGTTGCAATGTTTGCATGCCACTGATTTTATTTCCAACATTTGTTGTGAGCTATTTCGTGAGACAAAAGTTCTTCATTTACACCTTTCAGAGGGCATTTGCTGTGCACCTACTCTACACTGGCCTATGTTGAGATAAGTAGGACTCAGTCCCTGGACTCAAAGGGATAAGAAATGACCACTAAGAAATAAAAAACGAGGGGCAGAGTGTAAAGCGCTAAAAGAGAGACACGGGAAGTGTGATGCAGTTCATGAGAGGAAAGATCGCTATTGGCTGGGGCAACTGGGGAAGGCTTTGTGGAGGAAGTTTTAAACAGATGGGTGCCTCTTTGGTGGACAGAACAGGATGAATGCATGGGTGTAGCTTGGATTCAGAGAATCAGCCAGTTGTGTTAGAGTCAAGGATAAAGTGGTGGAATGATTGGATGTGAGGCTGGAAAATGGGTTTGGGACTATATTTTTGGAAGATTTAAAAAAAATTATTTAAATTGTAGTTAGTTAACATACAGTGCAATGTTGGTTTCTGGAGTAGAATTCAGTGATTCATCACTTATATACAATACCCAGTGCTCATCACAAGTGCCTTCCTTAATACCCATCACCCATCTAGCCCCTTCCCCACCCACCTCCCTCCATCACTCCTCAGTTTGTTCTCTATCGTTAAGAGTGTCTTGTGGTTTTCTTTTCCCCTCTCTCTTTTCTTTCTCCCTCCCATATGTTCATCTGTTTTGTTTCTTAAATTCCACATACGAATAAGATCATATGGTATTTGTCTTTCTCTGACTGACTTATTTCACTTAGCATAATACACTCTAGCTCCATCCCCATTGTGGCAAATGGTAAGATTTCATTCTTGATGTCTGAGTGATATTCCATTGCATATATACATATATACACACCACATCTTCCATATCCATTCATCAGTCAGTGGACATTTGGGTTCTTTCCATAGTTTGGCTATTGTTGATACTGCTGCTATAAACATTGGGGTGCATGTACCCCTTTGAGTCTGTATTTTTGTATCCTTTGAGTAAATACCTAGTACTGCAATCGCTGGATCATAAGGCAGTTCTATTTTTAACTTTTTGAGGAACCTCCATCCTGTTTTCCAGAGTGGCTGCACCAGTTTGCATTCCCGCCAGCAGTACAAGAGGGTTCCCCTTTCTCCGCATCCTCGCCAACATCTGTTGTTTCTTGTGTTGTTGATTTTAGCCATTCTGACAGGTATGAGGTAGTGTCTCATTTTGGCTTTGATTTGTATTTCCCTGATGATGCTGATGTTAAGTATCTTTTCATGTATCTGTTAGCCATCTGGATGTCTTCTTTGGAAAAGTGTCTATTCATGTCTTCTGTCCATGTCTTAACTGGATTATTTGTTTTTTGGTTGTTGAGTTTGATAAGTTCTTTATAGATTTTAGATACTAACCCGTTATCAGATTCACCACTTGCAAATATCTTCTCCCATTCTGTAGGCTACCTTTTAGTTTTGTTGATTATTTCCTTTCCTGTGAAGATGCTTTTTATCTTGATGACATACCAGTAATTTGTTTTTTCTTTGTTTTCCTTGCCTACAGCTACTTGTCTAGTAAGAAGTTGGCTACAGCTGAGGTCAGAGACGTTGCTGCCTGTGTTCTCCTCTAGGATTTTGATAGCTTCCTGCTTCACATTTAGATCTTTCATCCATTTTGAATTTGTTTTTGAATTTATTTTGTGTAAGAAAGCGGACCAGTTTCATTCTTCTGCATATTGCTGTCCAGTTTTCCCAACACCGTTTGTTGAAGAGACTGTCTTCTTTCCATTAGATATTCTTTCCTGCTTTGTCGAAGATTAGCTGACCATAGAGTTGTGGGTCCATTTCTGGGGCTTCTATTCTGTTCTATTGATCTATGTTTTTGTGCCGGTACCATACTGTCTTGATCACTACAGCTTTGTAATATAGCTTGAAATCTGGAATAGTGATGCCTCCAGCTTTGCTTTTCTTTTTTCAAAATTGCTTTGGCTATTCAGGGTCTTTTGTGGTTCCCTACAAATTTTAGGATTGTTTATTCTAATTCTATGAAAAATGGTGCTGGTATTTTGGTGGGGATTACATTAAATGTATAGATTGCTTTGGGTTATATAGACATTGTAACAATATTTGTTTTTCCAGTCCGTGAGCATGGAGTGTTTTTCCATTTCTTTGTGTCCTCTTTAATTTCTCTCATAAGTGATCTATAGTTTTTAGAGTACAGATCTCTTACTCCTTTAGTTAGGTTTATTCTTAGGCATCTTACTGTTTCTGGTGCATTGCAAATGGGATCGAGTCCTTGATTTCTTCTGCTGCTTCCTTATTGGTGTATAGAAATGCAACAGATTTCTGTACGTTGATTTAAAATCCTGCTACTTTGCTGAATTCATGTATTAGTTCTAGCAATTTTTCAGTGGAGTCTTCTGGGTTTTCTACAGAGTATCCTGTTGTCTGCACATAGTGAAAATTTGACTTCTTCCTTGCCAATTTGGATGCTTTTTATTTCTTTTTGTTGTCTGATTGCTGAGGCTAAGACTAACAGTACTATGTTAAATAGTAATGGCGAGAGTAGACATCCTTATCTTGTTCCTGACCTTAGGGGAAAAGCTCTCAGTTTTTCCCCATTGTGGGTGGATAATAGCTGTGCATCTTTTGGCCTTTATGATGTTGAGGTATGTTCCATCTATCCCTATTTTGTTGATGGAAGACTCCCAGAAACGGGGAAGCAGTAATGTTTATAAGTAAGAGATTCTGGATAAATAAAACAGAGTGTTGAGTTTTATGCCTTCTTGTCCTTTCTGAGAAGGAGATGAATAATTTTTTTAAGTGGCTGGTAACATTTAGTATGATCCTTGATTATCAGTAAGGAGAACCAGCTTCCCCTAACTGAGAATTCTCTAATTATCCATTTTAAACATCCCAGAGTGCAAATCACTACTTAGTTTAAATCAGTGCTTTTTGAACTCGAGTGTGCATCACAATAGCCTGGAGGGCTTGTTAAAACTTTGACTGCTGGCCTCCCTCCCAGAGTTTCCAGAACAGCCAAGAATTTGATGCACGCAGAGAACCTTGGGATTACGTTTCCTACCTGACCTTTCACAATGTATCCACTGGGTGGCAGCAGAGAGCACCACATTCACCACACTGGCCAAACCTGGAGTCCTGGGACATTGGCTGTGGGGGCTGTTTCTGTAAGCCTTCATTGCAGGGATTCGCTACGGAATGACTCTGCAAACCAACCTCAGCATTAAGCTGTCAAGCATGCAAGGACACATTGTAGAAGGAAGTGCTTAGTGACTGGGATCTCGTTCCTCCTCCTGGATGTCCCCACTCCTGACTCCACCCTAACCACCATCTGCTTGGCCCTCAGAATTCTCCTCATCTAGTCCCTCCCTGAGGAGTGGAGTAGATTTGATAACTTTCAAGGTTTCTTCCAGCATGGTTTTTGTCTGAGTGTAATGTGAACTAGAACTTGGAATGGGAACTATGGGGTCCAGAATGGACGGGCTAGCCTGTGGCCATGGGGACCTCCTTCAAGCAGACCTCATGGTCAGCAGAGACCAGCCCTGGTCCAGACACAGGCTGGAATTAGGTGCCCTCCTGAGTGAGATGGCATCCTGCCATGTCCCCCCAGATGTCTGCAATGTCCACTCCTTCATGCAGGGATTGTCCCTGTCGGCAGCTCCAAGGGCCATTTGGTTGACATTGATCCTTTTACAAACCAACACAGAGCCCTGAGAGTGATCACTTACACACTGCCTGTTGTTCAATGAAGGACATCATCCCTGCTTGGGTTCTGACTGTTCAACCCACCAGTTGCCAAAACTGTACCCATGCTTAGTGCCAAAGTCCCATATGTAGCCTTCCCTGACCCTTCAGATCCAAATTGCTCCCTTCTCTGGGCTCCCCTGGTTCTAGTTCTAATGTCACCCTTCCCCAGCTGTGGTTGGCCGATTGTAGTTGTCCCCTTCACCATTAGGTGGTGAGCTCCTCCACGGCAAAGACTCCCTACTCATCTTCGTAGGAGGGGCCTCGGCAATGTTGGAATTGAAACGACTTTCGTCTCACATTTTGATCAGTGATCAGGGCTATATTTACCTAAAATTTATGATTTTGTAAATTGAAAGTGTATTTCCTCTGGGTCTTTCTCCTCCTAGACCAAATAGATGTGATGATTTTAGTCCTACATCCTAGTGTACCATTCACTGATGGAAGAACTGATGTTCTAATAAGTCTAGCAGTTTCTTTCTTTTTCTTTCTTTCTTTCTTTTCCTTCCTTCCTTCCTTCCTTCCTTCCTTCTTAAGATTTTATTTATTTAGTTTTGAGAGAGCGCAAGAGCATGAGCAGGGGGAGTGGCAGGCAGAGGCAGAGGGAGAAGCAGACTCTCCCCGCTAAGCAAGGAGCCAGATGTGGGGCTCGATCCCAGGACCCTGAGACCATGACCTGAGCTGAAGGCAGACACTTAACCGACTGAGCCACCCAGGTGCCTCAAGTCTAGAAGTTTCTAAGTTAATTTGTGAATCACTGAGAAAGAATGTACCCTGTCCGTTCAAAAGGTGACAAATGGAGTTGACTAATCAACAAAGGACAGAGAGTCAAACATGCTAATATTCTGCTAATGATGATTTTCCCTGTTAATGTTGTTTTCTAATTCTTTCTAGTTTAACTTGCTTATGATATTTAATCTTTTTTGTTATATGCTTGAGATCAATGTTTTGACTCTAGCTTACTTAATATTAGTAATATTTTCTAATATTTTAAAGCATCATTCTAATGTTTTAGAACATCCTGAACATCTTTTAAAATCCGTATATTATTCTATAATGTATAGAAAATATACTTTACCTAATTTTTATAGGCAATATTTCCTTTGGTATTTGGGATTATTTCTTGGAATAGTTTCCCAAAATTGGAATTATTATCTCAAATACTTTTTAAAAAAATCCAAATGGAATATTTATTAAGTTTTTTCACTTGTTCAAATAATTTGTACTCATTGTTAATAAATACAGATAGATTAATAATTATATGACTATGAATGAGAAGGAGAAGAGGAGGGGAAGCAGGCTTTGCTATCCAGAAAGAACTATTAGTATTTTCATGTATATTTGTCTAGAATTTTTTCTCCCTCTGCATGTTTATTTTATAAAATTTCGAATCATACTGTTTGTACTATTACATAACCTATCTTCAAATTACCATGAATTTTTCCATGTATAAGATATATTTACTCAGCATAGTTTTAACAGCTGCACAGTGTTCCATGGAATAATAATGATAGTTGACACTCATTTTGTCCTTACTGTGTGCTAGGAGGTTACATACGTGAGCTCGTAGATCCTTGTGATAAGCCTACGAGATAAGTACCATTATTCTCTCCATTTTAGCAAAAAGAAAAATTCAGGCATAGAAAGATTAAGTAACTTGCTTAATTATAATGTATACGAACCGAGTCTTTTGTACAACATTGAAGTTGGTTTTTGTTTGTTTGTTTGCTGACATAAGTGCTGTTGCTTTTAATTCATGAAACACATCTTTATTGAACTCCCACATATGCTGGGTGTTTTGCTGGAAGCTGTGTATACAGAAGTACAGTTGTTAGCAGAAGATAAAATTGGTTGAGGAAGAGACCCATCTGAAAGGCTCCTGGCATCGGACTGAGTGTTCTCCGTTCTGTTTCCTCCCATGTCCGGCTGCATGTACTTCTGTCTCTTCCATCACTGTCAGTATTTCCCAGCTCCTCTTCCTGTTCCGCAGACCTGCCAGGGTAGGGCCTTGTGGAGTCGGCCTTCTACCTTCCTGAAACAGGCAACCAAAGCCAAAGGTGTGTCCTGCGGTGGGGGTGGGAGGCTGGTCCCACACCTCTGATTCTGCTGTTTTGTCTTTGTAGTGTTTTCACAGATAATGAAAGTGTCTAGCCATGTTCACTGTCAGTTATTAAAGAAAAATGCACCTAGTTGCTTCACATGGAATAGCTTCCCACTGGGTTTTTCCACTCTGCTCGATCCCCACCCTTTCTTGTAGGCTAGTTGCTGATGTGTATTTGGTGTATTTGAAAGGAGGCTAAGACTTTTCTGGGCATCGGAAAGGAAAAATTAAGCATTCTGGGGGTTTTCACATATTTTATTTTAATAAGTTTTATTGAGGTATAATTTGCATAACATATAATTTACCCATTTAAAGTGTACAGTTCGTTGTTATTGTTTTTTTAAGATTGTATCTATTTATTTGACAGAGAGAGCCAGAGGAAGCACAAGTGGGGGGGGGGAAGGCAGAGGGAGAGGGAGAAGCAGGCTCTCCGCTGAGCAGGGAGCCTGATGCAGGACTTGATCCCAGGACCCTGGGGTCATGACCTGAGCCGAAGGCAGACGCTTAACTGACTGAACCACCCAGGTGCCCCCAATTCATTGTTTTTTAGTACTCACTGTTGTGCAACTATCAATACTATCTAATTTCAGAACATTTTCATCACCCCCAAAAGAAACCCCGTATCCGTTACCAGTCACTCCTCACTCCCCCCCCGCCCCAACCCCCCACCTCATCCTCCTGGCCCTGGCAACCGCTAATGAAGCTTTTTGTCTCTATGGATTTGCCTATTCTGGACATTATATATATGAGATCATACAGTATATAAGCTTTTGTGTTTGAACTTAGCCTGGTGTTTTCAAGGGTTCATCCATGTGGCATGTATTGATAATTCATTCTTTTTTATGGCAGATGAGATTCCATTGTGTGACTAGACCACATTTTGTTTGTCCGGTTATCTGTTGATGGATATTTGAGCTGTTTCCACTGTTTGACTATTATGAATAATGCTGCTATGAACTTAAGTGTACAAGTTTTTATGAACATATGCTTTCAGATCCCTTGGGTATACACCTAGGAGTGGAATTGCTGGGTCATAAGGTAACTCTCTGCCTAACCTTTTGAGGAACTGCCAAGCTATTGTCCAAAGTGCCTGCATAACTGTATGATTATGCTAGCCTTGTAGGGGGATTTCGTGATTTTTCACTGCAGCTACCATGACAGTCTCTAAAAGCTAGGCAGTCACAGGCCAACTGGCCCAATGGCTCCCCTACCCACAATCCCACAGTGCAGAGGACATTCTCGATCAGCTGTGATCCTCTTATCTTTCTCCAAGACACGTTGACAGGTATATTGGGTCTTCATGTCTCATGTTTGCATATATTGTTTAGACAGTCATTCCTAGTGACTCATAGTTTTCCTACTGATACCTGCCTTCAGTGAGGAGGCTCCGTCACACTTTTACCTAGAATCCCATGCCTAGGACCAATAATAACACACTCTTTGTACGGTTCTTTGCAGTTTACACTGTACTTTGCACTGTACTACTTCCTCCTTTTTTTTTTTTTAAGATTTTAATTATTTATTTGACAGAGAGAGACACAGTGAGAGAGGGGACACAAGCAGGGGGAGTGGGAGAGGGAGAAGCAGGCTTCCGACCCAGCAGGGAGCCCGATGCGGGGCTCGATCCTAGGACCCTGAGATCATGACCTGAGCCGAAGGCAGACGCTTGATGATTGAGCCACCCAGGCACCTCCTACTTCCCTTTCCTTTGGGGCCGTGTGCTCTGCTTTTAAAGGTGTTGGCCTTATTAGAGCAAAGTAATCCCTGCTAAGGGGTGTTAAAGCCAATGAGGTGTTGGCCTTTCACGAGGGAACTTGCTGAGTCCCAGTATTTGCCTAGTGTGAACACATCTGTGATGGGGCAGGTGTAGACCCACAACAGAGTAGATTAGTTTTTGAGGTCCTCTCAAATCTGGCCCTAGGGGATCCTTCTTTATGCATAGGCCATAAGCTCAGCATTGTTGTAGGAACATAGTAACATGTTCAAGCCACAAGATTTTTCTAGATCTTTCCTCTTATTCAAAGACCATTTGTGAAAAAGCTAAGACTGGTGGCAGGATTTCAAGGAATTTTTCTTTTTACTTATTTTCATTTTCCTAAACATTGAAGATGCAATCACTAAAAATGTTCAAAAGAAACAAAAGAATGGTCCAAAGCCCAGGATCCAGAAGCCTCCAGGATTTAGAGTTCTTCTCCGACAGCAATTCTTATTCACAAATGCTCCTTCCTTCTTGCCCGTTCGCCAGTTCTCTGTGCCTGAGAGAACATTCCTCACAACCATGGCTTCTTTAAAAAGAGAGTCTTTGCCAAAGACTCTTGTCAAATGTTTTTTCATAATCTATAAATTACAACTGCTTTCCCCCAACATTAGCATCACTGTGTATGCTGATTTCCTCTGAAAATGGTCAGGCATGATCACTCCTCAGAGAAGCTATGTCCCCCCCACACCCCACCAAAGTTTATGTATTCCCAAGTATTCTTTGCATGAGCTTTTTATTATATCAACTCACCCTGGGTAAAAAGATACCAGATTCTGTAGATAAACCTCCTTTAAAACCCAGCTTCTAGGGGGAGATGTGTGTTTCCCAAGTCTGAGCGTCCAGAATCCTACTGAGAAGGCCCTGTGGTCAATCCAAGCACTGGATGGTCCTTGTTTAAATTCAGATTTATTTTCTAGCTCTAATGCAAATACAATTTGCAGGACTACCCTATACCATTACTGATATAACCCACCTGTATATTTCTAATTACTCAGAGATAGTTCTAATATTCCAATAAGCTACCACCTGGAAATAAAGCAATTCAAATTTCCAGCAACAATGAGCTGCCCTATTTCCATAGCCCTGTCTCCCTGTGATATTTACTCATCAGAGACGCACTGATTCTTTGTGATTTCAGAGCCATCTCACTCAGTTCCTCCTTCCAGAGAGCACGTATCTAAAGTGACCATCACATTCTGTCTGCCCATCATAGTCTTCAGATTTCATGGGTGTGGAAAGATGATATCTTCAGCAAATGATGACTTCCAGGATCTAATTTTTTTTTAAAGATTTTATTTATTTATTTGACAGAGAGAGACACAGCGAGAGAGGGAACACAAGCAGGGGGAGTGGGAGAGGGAGAAGCAGGCTTCCCGCCGAGCAGGGAGCCCGATGCGGGGCTGGATCCCAGGAGCCTGGGACCACGAGCCGAAGGCAGATGCTTAACGACTGAGCCACTCAGGCGCCCCTGGGATCTAATTTTTATTTAGGAAGTTCTACTTGAACAGAAGCTGCATATCTCTTTGCTGCATTGCGGGCCACTGTCTCAGAGTGGATCTGGTAACTGAAAACAGGAACTGTGATGCATTGAGTACATAGTATATGCCTCATAGTTACTGTTACAGTGCTTTATAAATGGTACCTCATTTGATTCCTAGAATAGCCCTGGGAGGTAAGTATCAATTGGCAGCATTTTCCAGAGACGGGAAAAGAGGTCTAGAGACACGAAGTAACTCACCAAGATGACACAGATTCTTGGTGAAGCGGCAGGTTGAACTCACTTGCTTATCATTGCTCCTTCTTGAAACCCTACTAAAATAGCACTCAGCTCTTTTAAGACCATAAAACAACACCAGTGAAAGAGAAGAGGACAGTAAACAACAGCAATAAAATCTGGGAAACTGAAAAGAGATGGACAAGTGTCAGTTTAATAGACTAGAGAATGGGGGAACCTAGGGCAGAATGTGGATAGAGAGTGAGGGCAGCTTGAAGCCGTATCCTCTGAAAATGGGATGTGGGTGGGGCTACAAATAGCATTTGTACCTGATACAGCCCTCCTAGATCCTGCCCCCCATCCTCGCAGAAGACTAGACATTGGTTCCCTGAAGCTGCGGGCTTTGGGCAGTAGCACGGCTGAGGATGGGGCATTGGATGCTGGTAGCTGGTACTCTTACCAGTGAGACCACTGACACTCTGCTACCCAGCTCCAGGAGCACCAGCAGCCAGCTTGCTATCTGCCAGAGGGGAGCCTGGAGGATTCCTTCCTGGGAAAGATGGAGGGCTCAGGGCGTAGAACTTGGATGTCCCCCGGGGAAAGTGGCTAATCACGTACTCTGGCGAACCCCACAGTGCGTGGATCCTGTCCTCACACACAGGGCTGCCATCTGCTACTCAGTACTCGACTCTCAAAAATGAGTCCTCAGGCATTGAGAGAAATCACTAATATCAAAGAGTCAAAAGCAAAGAAAGAACTAAGAGGAACTTGGGAATTAACAGGCAGTCTAGGTGGCAGAAGGAACAACCATCATGGCAACGGCAAGGTCTTGTGATTGATCCCCTGGGGATGTACAGTCAAGCACAGGAAGCTGTCATAAGAGAACAGCAGAAATAGCCTTTGGAACTTCAAAGTTTGAGAGTAGAAGGAAAAATTAAATAAAACAGAAAACGAAAGGAAATCATTCAGAAAGTAGAACAGTAACATAAATGAGATGGAAAATAGGAGAGAAAACATAATAAAATTATGGGATCTGTCCAGGTGGTCTAACATCCAAATAATAGGAGTTCCATAGAGGTGGAACAGAGAACAGGGAAGGAAGAAAAGTGTCAAAGACACAATTCAAGAAATGTCCCCGTATCTGAAGGACATGGATGTACAGATGGAGAAGGTCAACAGAGTGCCAAGTGCAGTGCATGCAAATAGATCCACAACAAAGAATGTAATCGTGACATTTCAGACCATTAGGGGCCAAGAGGAGACCCTGAGAGCTTCTGGGAGAGAGAAGTGTCTATCAGGAGTCAGCATGGCATGAGACTTTTCCAAAAAAGCCACACTAAATGCTAGATAACCATGGAGCAGGGCTTCAAAATTCTGAGAGAGAATGATTTCTCTATACCAGAATTCTGTACACACCCAAATCATCAATCAAGGCAGTTTCAAAACTGCAAGTCCTGAAACCTTAGTTCCTGGTTATCTTTAGGTGTATTCCTCCAAAATGAAGGCATTCTCCAAGAAAGAGGAAGATGGAAGAAAAGCAGGCGTGATCCATCCCAGGAGCTACATTCTCAGAATCCCCAGGATGGAAAGGGATGCCCCCGGGGGGCGCTGTGGAGCTGGCCAGTCTGGAGGGCTCTGCCAGGACGTGGGGTTGGGCCCATCTCCAGGAAAAGATGCCAAAGGACCCAGTGCGTTTTGTTGTACTGAGAGATTGCTACTTCTGCAGGAAAGTTAGCAATGAGTTAGTAATGAGTACATAGTAGCTAAGTAAATGAAAAAAAAGAACACAATAATTGTTAACTCCAGGAAAAAGAAAAAATGTTGTAAGAAGGAAAATATTACTATATAGTGCACTTCATGGCCTAATAATCACACGGCAATGGGGTGTAAGCACTGAAGATTGATTTAGGCAAAATTATGACATACTTCTATTTGGAGAATGGAGGAGTTGGAGGTGCAGAGGGAGATTTAAGAGAGCAAAACCTCAGCTTCCATGTGGAAAGTTGATAAGATCAAAAATCTAAATAAAATCTAGGTATAGCCATATAAATGAATCATTTGAATATATAGAGATAAATACCATGGAAGAAATAGCTAAAAGAGTTCAAAGTGGTTGTGTCTAGAGAGTGGAAATAAGGGTATGGAGCAGGAGAATGCTCATTTCTATATAAAGCTGGGAGAACTTTTGCACTTTCTAAATCGTAAATATGTGAAACTTTATTTCTTTTCAATAAAGTCAATAGCTAGTCGTTGCAGAATCAGTATTTGAACCCGATTTGCTCTAAAGTCCAACCTCTATTATCTCAATTTTGCCTCTCAAAATAAATGTTAATAATTGTTTGCCCTAAGACTCTGATCTTCTTTTGAGTCTGGTTCGTGCAATTCACCCAACAGTCTTCGGATTGTCCAAGCGTGTGGTCTGTGCTTATGTCGCTGACTGCGGTCGTCCTGGGGCCCAGAGGCCCACTTGGAATAAGTGGGCTCTCACAAAACATCGGCTTGGCATTAGATCCAGTTTCTCCATCTCTGAAGGTATTGGTTTCAACTCTTGAAGTCTGCGTCCCTCATTTAAGGCTGTTTCTGTCTTGCCTACAGACAGGAGCATCGCAGTAAGATGCATGTGCAGAAATGAATTGGAATTGCACGATCCCCTAGGAAACACGGGGTCTGAAGGATGGGCCTCACTGCCCAAATACCGGTGGCTTCCTAGAAAAAGATGTCATTTTGACCTCCCCTTGGCTGGCGAGGTCCTGCTGGAGCCAAGTCTGGTCCAGAATTTAATGTGATGAGATCTTATCTTGTACTTGAAATGACTGGCGTACAGATGCTTCTCGTCCGCTGTCCTTCCCTTTCTTGGCCCTGTCCTTCCTGCCCTCGGTGAACATGTACGGAGCACCTACTATTCATGGGCACAGGGAGGGAGGGACGTGGGAGGGGAGAAATCTGGGAAGATGTGAGTAAAAGATGAATGCCCTCCCTGTCATCAAAGAGCTCACAACCAAGTAAGCGTGTTGGGCATGTGGTCAGCTTCCCGACTAGAGCAAGGCAGAAGGAAGCGAAGAGCTAAGCTCGGACCTGTGAGGGGCATGGGAATGCAGAGCAAGGAGCATCCGACACCAGCCGGGGATCCGGGGAGACTTGGAGGGCAGCGTGGGGCTTGCAGGAGACACAAGGCTCCGGGTGGACAGGACACAGGCCTACAGAGGCCTCGAGTCCTTCCTGGCAGCACCGAGGAGATAGCAGAGCACGAGTCCAGCGCGTCCCATAGACCCTCCGAGCGGGCTCAAGTTCCTTCTTTGCCCTTCTCCTGAGATGGGCTTGGGATTCGAGCTTACAAAATCCCCAGGGACGCTGAGGGGCTGTGGGGAGCATCTGGAGTGACCTCTTAGAATAGGAGCCAGAGTGTAGGCTGTGAGTCCCGGAGCCTTTGGCTCCAGCCAGACAGCAATGTGTCCTGGGGCCTTTACGGGTAGTGAGGCTGGTAGGCTCCTTTGGTGGCAAATGTCCGAAGCCCCCGGGATTCCCATACGTGACGAGGAAAACTTGTCCCGAGGGGCCTGCTGGTGCCCGTCTGTCCCTGCTGACGCCAGGCTGCGTCAGCAGGCAGCCCTGCCCTGGCGGAGGAGCTGGCCTGGCCGATCCTTGAGGGCACCTTCAGAGGAGGGCTTTCCTGGGGTTGGCACAAGCAGGACTTCCACGGCAGGGGCAGGGGCAGCACCGTCCAGGGTCCGAGGAAGGCATCCCGGTGCCGGGTAGCCGTGGCCCCGTGGGACTGTTGAGCCCTTGGAGTGTAGCTAGTCTAAATCGAAAAGTGCTGAGATTGTAAAACATACACCAGATTTTGAGCACCTAGTACCCCTGATGTATCCAATATCTCATTACTATTTTGCTATTATAAATAGTAACATTACTAATTAATGTTGAAATGATATTTTAGATATATTGACTTAAAAGACATTATTAACATTAATTTTATCTGTTTTACTTTTTTGAAATGTGGCTCATGGAAAAATTAAAGATTACAAAACTGGCTGGCTTTGTATTTTGGACATCACAATTTAGACTCTCGACCTTTACTGAAAGGCACAAAATCACACAGACTTGGCATTATCCTAAAAAGTTGGGAAGAGGTATTTATGCAACCTTGATGCCTTAGGCTTCATTCAGTATTAATTAAGCAGCACCTTGTCCTCCAGAGTCCCGAGCCCTGGCCCAATCCACAGCTGCCCCAACCCTCCACATGCCTGTCACAAGCCAGCCCGAACCATAGGAGACAAGGCAAGGTCAAGGTTGCTGACATAGGCCTGTGCCCCCTCAGGGGCCTGCAGATGTTCTCAGGGGGAACTGCAGGCCATTCTACTACTCTGGAAAGCTTGACAGAAAAAAAATTCTACAGCTTCCCAAGTATTGCCACCTCAGCTGATGAGATCCGTGGTTCCTGGCCCGCGGCTTCTAGCACCCCAGTCAGCAAGGTTGGTGGTCTCCGTTGGTCGGAAACTCTAACTGGCAACTGTAAATCTCTCTGGTTAATGAAAATGTTGAAAACGAATTAGTCATAAGATGTGATCGGAGAGTCAAAATCTCTCCCAATGCGCTGTTCTTAGAGGCCATCCCTGAAACCTGCCCTTCATGATGGCAAGTCCGGGGGCTTCTGGTGAAGGTAACAGATTCCCTCCGAGTCCTGGTTCTCAGGGGTTTGGTCCCCACATTTGGCTGCTAAGTGACAGTTTCCCCCAGGGATAATATGTCCCTGCCATGTGCATCCCTCCAAAATGCATCGAATTTTGAGATTTGGAAAACTTCGGTCATTTCACCATCCGGGATGAGGAGCAGCCTGTCATCACTGCCCAAGCCCCAGGACCAATCGCCATGCTCTCTGTTCAGCCTCACCGACTCCATGCCTTGGAACGTGGCAAGCTTTACATTGTCCCGTCTCCAAGGACTAAGCCAGAGTTGTAACCACAAGTTCCTTAGTTTACGCCGCAGCTCTGCATGCCGCTGTCCTGTCGTGCTCACAGAACCAGCTCTTCACCCTTATGGAGACCACAGGCACCTGGGCCCTCCCAGTGCGCTGCCCTCCCCCTCTCCTTGACCTCCACCTGCGCCTCCAGACCTCACCCTTCGGGAAGGCCACCACAACCAGGGTTAAGGGCATGTGCTCAGGCGCAGGCTGCCTGGGCTTCGTCCCCACACCTTCCTTGTTACGGCCTGTGAGACCATAGGCAGGTTACTTCCTCTTCCTGGAACTCAGTTTCCTTACCTGTACACTGGGGTTTATGAGAGCACCTACCTCATAGGGAAGGATGGGATGAATAATTATATATGTGTATATGTACATATCATGAGATAATGTGGGTAAAACTTTCTATGGTCCCTGGATCCTAGACGCTTTCAGCAAGTATTAGCTATCCTTAGTTGTGACTGTCTTTCCGCCTGCTTTCTTCCCTCAGCAGTTGGGGCTGCTCAGAGAAAGCTGGAGAATCGGACTGCTTGCCTCTGGTGCAGTCACCATACTCTCACACTGGACCTGCCCACAGCCTGGCCCTCAGTGTGTGTGAGCTGTGTGTGTGTGCACGCACCAGGCGCGTGTGTGTACGTAAACTTTTTAGTCACACATATGTGGTCAGTGTGTCTTTTTTATTTTTAGGATTTTATTTATTTGAGAGAGAGAGTGCACGCACGAGAAGTGGGGAGGGGCAGAGGGAGAGGGAGGAGCAGGTTCCCCACTGAGCAGGGAGCCTGATGTGGGACTCGATCCCAGGACCCTGGGATCACAACCTGAGCCGAAGGCAGACGCCCAACTGACTGAGCCACCCAGGTGCCCCTCGAGGCTTTCTTTTATTCAAGTGTTTATAACAGATAGTGATGAGTTAAGGGTTTTTTTTTTTCTTTAAATTTTTTATTGTTATGTTAATCACCATACATTACATCATTAGTTTTGGATGTAGGGTTCCATGATTCATTGTTTGTGCATAACACCCAGTGCTCCACGCAGAACGTGCCCTCTTTAATACCCATCACCAGGCTAACCCATCCCCCCAACCCCCTCCCCTCTAGAACCCTCAGTTTGTTTTTCAGAGTCCATCGTCTCTCATGGTTCCTCTCCCCCTCCAGTTTCCCCCCTTTCATTCTTCCCCTCCTGCTATCTACAAACTGAGGGCTGCTGGAGTGGTGGGGGGTGGGAGGGAGGGGGTGGCTGCGTGATAGACATTGGGGAGGGTATGTGCTATGGTGAGCGCTGTGAATTGTGCAAGACTGTGAATCACAGATCTGTACCTCTGAAACAAATAATGCAATATATGTTAAAAAAAAAAAAAGGAGTTAAGGGGTTTTAACTCATGGCAAGTTCAGATTTGTTTGTACCCTGTAGGGTTTTCAGAAAAATGAAATAAAATGATAGAACATAAAACACCCATAATCTGAATATAAACATGTTGAACAGAGCCATGTTGGGGAGGCTGTGTGGACCTGTGGAAGGAACACTGGAGCGTTGGAAGTGTCCAGTCATGTTGTAATTTCCCCTTTTGTCCTCATCTAGGCGGGACAAAGGTCTCTCTCCACCCAAGATGGGGGGGAAGTGTTTTCCTTCCGGATGGTTTTGTTGAGGGAGGGGATGGTGAGGACGGAAGTGGGCTTCTCGTGGAGTATCCGGCCAGGCCTGGCCCTGGGGGAGACAGGATGCAGGCGAGCCAGCACCCCCCGAGCCCCCTCTCATCAGGCTGTTTCCTATTTTCAGAGGTATATGTGGTGGCCTGTGTGATGCAACAGTCATAAATGCATTGTCCTCAAATCTAAACTGGGGCAGGAGGAAATGCCTGGCATTTATGATATGTCTGTCTTCTCATTCGCTGAGACTGTTGTTTGGAGGAGATAACACGGTGGAAATAGCGTTTTCAGCGATCTTTGTGGGAATAACGTCCTGATGAGGGGCCAAGGCACTGACAGCATCTGCAGCAGGACGTGGCTCTCAGACAGCCTCAGCTTGCCCCCGGCTCTTCTCCTCTGCTTCCCTCCTTCCCTCTCAGGGTCCTCCCAGTCGCCCACAGGCTCCCTGGGATTGCGCTTGACTCCTCCCCAGGGGACTGATCAATGGGTGGGTGCAGGGCCTCAGTTGGGCCCAGCTCTGAAGGGCCTTCCCGGCTCCAGGGCGCCCCAGGGGACCAACCAGAGCCTCTGGTGTGCCTGCACCACAAGACCGACCCTCCCTCTCCCAGCCCTGCTTCCCCCACTCCAGGACAGGTAGGTCTCCTCAGGGCACCCCTGAAACCGCCCTGCGCACATGCCTGCCTCAGAGCGTGGGTCCCAGGGAACCCAAGACACGTGGAGGCATGGAGGGGGAAAGGTACAGAACGTGTTCCAGAAAGTCAAAATAGTCCAAGGCTGGCAGGCTGGAGGACGTGGGGCGTGCAGGACATACTGCGCCGGCAGCTACTCCTGCGGTTTGAACTGAATGTCCAGAGAAGGACCTGTGCCTAGTTTTCTCCAGAACCTAGCCTGCAGGGCCGCCCCGGCCCACAGAGGCCTCACCTATTATAAACTGTTTATGACGTAGAGAAAATGGCGGTTTATAACCTGAGTGAATCACAACCCAGAGATGCTGGGGAATCATTCTGTTTATCAAGGCTTTTGGAATGTCAAAGCTACAAAGCAGCCTGAGAGCACATCCCATCCAAAGGCCCTCAGTTATCGTGTGGAGGTGTGAGGCCCCAGAGAGGAAACATGACTTCAGGTCAACACAGATCCTGTCAGAGCCGCCCCGGGAAGCCAGTGCATTAGTCTGCCCACCACTCCTCAGGTCAGTCTACACTTCATACCTAATTAGAGCCCGGACGTACGCCCTTTGTCCTCTTCTTTCTGTGACAGTGGCTCGTCCAAAGGAGTGCAAAATGCCCTTGAAGGTGACTGCCATCCAGCTTCCCCCAAGGCCGTGGTCAGGACAAATACGGAAGCCATAGAAACCACAAGTGGGGGGACCTCTACCTACGTGCTTTTATTTAGAAGGGACCTCATGTGCTATAGTCACTTCGTTTATATTCTATACTCTCATTCAAGCCTCACAAAGACTCTAAGAGGTGGTAGGGTGAGCTCCCATTTCACAGGTGAGAAGACTGAGGTTTGGGAAGTAGAAATGACTTGTCCAGGACCTCCCAGCTAATATGTGGCAGAGCCTGAATGTAACGCAGGTTCGCTTGGTTCCAAAGCCTGCGTTCTCTATTAAATTGTGTTTCTCGAAGGGGAACCCTCCTGCACTGTTGGTGGGAATGCAAGCTGGTGCAACCACTCTGGAAAACAGTATGGAGGTTCCTCAAACAGTTGAAAATAGAGCTACCATACGATCCAGCAATTGCACTACTGGGTATTTACCACAAAGATACAAATGTAGGGATCCGAAGGGGTACATGCACCCCAATGTTTATAGCAGCAATGTCCACAATAGCCAAACTGTGGAAAGAGCCAAGATGTCCATCGACAGATGAATGGATAAAGAAGATGTGGTATATATACACAATGGAATATTATGCAGCCATCAAAAGGAATGAGATCTTGCCGTTTGCAACGACGTGGATGGAACTGGAGGGTGTTCTGCTGAGTGAAATAAGTCAATCAGAGAAAGACATGTATCATATGACCTCACTGATATGAGGAATTCTTAATCTCAGGAAACAAACTGAGGGTTGCTGGAGTGGTGGGGGGGGGGAGGGATGGGGTGGCTGGGTGATAGACATTGGGGAGGGTATGTGCTACGGTGAGCACTGTGAATTGTGCAAGACTGTTGAATCACAGATCTGTACTTCTGAAACAAATAATGCAACATATGTTAAGAAAAAAGAAAAAGAAGAAGATAGCAGGAGGGGAAGAATGAAGGGGGGAAACTGGAGGGGGAGATGAACCATGAGAGACGATGGACTCTGAAAAACAAACTGAGGGTTCTAGAGGGGAGGGGGGGTCGGGGGACGGGTTAGCCTGGTGATGGGTATTGAAGAGGGCACATTCTGTGTGGAGCGCTGGGTGTTATGCACAAATAATGAATCAGGGAACACTACATCCAAAACTAATGATGTAATGTATGGTGATTAACATAACAATAAAAAATTTTAAAAAATTTCACAATTAAAAATTTTTAAAAAATTGTTTCTCAGACTAACTTCTATGATGGAAAACCTAGAATCCCACAGTTCCAGGGCCACAGATGTCTAGGATTTGAAGGGAATACATGCATCTTCTCTGTGCCTCCTTCCCCACCTGATACCTGGGCTCCCTCTAGGCATCCTTGATGAGATGTATCCATCAGTGGTCCCAGACGCTGGTCCTATACAAATGCTGGGAATATTTTGGGAAGCTTATTAGAATATGCATTTCTGGTTGTCATCCCAGAAAGGTATTATTAGAAAGTCCACTCGTGGCTTCAGTGCAGAGTGGGCTTGGGGACGGTTCATGGAGCCACATTCCAGTGACAGGGAATGTCCCGCCTACCTCTGGAGTGGGCCCTGCCCATCGCTCCCTTCCTCCCCCAAGTCCTGCCCTCGATTCCCTCTCCTCAGCTAGCTCTGGCTCTTGGAGCATCCCTTAGATTCCATTGAACCCCACCTCCCTGTAGCTTTTACCTACTGGGCCCCATTCTACACTTTGGGTCACACAGAACACGTCTACCTACTCTGTCACAGGGACAGAATTGATGGCACCTAACACATCTCCAGGTTTTTCCTTCTCTAGAGACAACATTCCCAGTTTCGTCGCTTGCATCTCCCGTTATTTGATGCCAAGTTCACAGACCATCTGTGTCATGTTCTGAAATCATTTGGGTGGTCCACGTTCTTTAAATTGTGGCACCCAGAATCAAAGGCCACACTCCAGGCTTGGTGGGCTTGCACCACACAGCAGGGCCTCTTGCTTCTCTGGCCCAGACCCTGCCTTCCTCTGAAAGCACCGTGAAATTAGATGAGATGTTCTGGGTCATAGAAGGGTTGGCTTCTGTGGAGTTACTGGCCAAACTGAGTTCCACAGGTATCTTTAGTACATGACGCTGCTGAGCCGGGTCTCCTCTATCCGTTACTGATGTCGTTGTTGACTCTGGACCCAAGGTGAGGACCGTAGATTTATTCCTATCACATTCCCTCTTGTCAGATTCTCCAGCCTCTTGGTTTTTTGGATCCTGCCTCTCCCCTCAGTAGATTGAGTGTTCCTCCCTCTGAATCTTTCAGACTGTCTGTGTTCACACTGATTTGTACCAGACTCTCTAGGCCACACAGTGGTTTGTGGTTACTGCTGTACCAGAGAGCTTTACTCTGAGCCGTGCCGTATTCCATACTCACTGGTATCTATGTACATCCAGATTTTATATCGACACCATACATAGATGTCATGGACACACTTGGTGCCCACCTCAATCTCCTTGACCCTCGTTTACCAGCTCTGTGTGTCTCTTTCCCAGCTGTTTAACATGTGTTTTGATGCTAATAGTTTGTACCTGTGACCTTCAGAGGATTTCCTGGGGACAAGGAGGTTCTTGCCCCTACAGAGCACCACAGTGCTTGGGGGTCATCTACCTCCCCTACCCACCCCCCCCTTCCACCCCGACCAGGGAATGACTGGCTGGTGGAGGAGTACAAACACCCTTTTGTCTTAAAGCACAACTCTGAGGTGCACTTTATACTCCAGAGCTGTCCATGGAATCAGGCTGGATCTGGAACTTTCCCTGAAGTGGTGCTCTTGCTTGCTTCTTCCTCCTCCTGTGTCTCCACTCCCCTCCTGGTTTCCCCTCGGAGCACCTCCTTAGTAATCGTATGGATCCTTGGCTCAGAGTCAGTTTCTGGGAGAGATAGTAGTCATAGAATAAACAGATGGATCCGATATTCTACACGAATACACATTTATAAACATCTCAAGGCTTTTTTATTTTTTTAAAAGCAAAAAAAAACAAACAAACCCGCTTCCCATTATAAATGAACTATTTCACTTTTGATATAGATGCAAATACAGGTATCACTCATATTTTGATCAGTCCAATGGGATTTACTGAGAAGTCACCAATCCAGAAGCTTTCGGGCAAATCTAAATTACTCATGGAAGGAAGCACGCTTACAAAGGGGGATGTTCCTTGTGCCACCCTGCTCAGGAAGGCCCCTAATTCCTTTAACATTTCTCATCGGACTTACTCCTTCCCTTCTGTGAGGACTTTTTTTTGACATTGGGTGGAGCCTGCTTCCTCTTAAAGACAGTCACCAGGATGTCTTCCTGAAAAAATAAATACATAAGATTTCCGCCTTTGCACCTGCAACTTTTCTACTACAAGCCCATTTAGCTACTTGGAAAAGTCAGAAGGACACCTGTTTTTAGATTTGCCCCTTTGTGTTTAATGCACAGCCAAGCCCCAGGGCTGAGAAAGGAATCACTTGTCCTTAACTGATTCCCCTTCCTTCATGATCTATACAGTATTGGCCGACTGCTCACTAGGGTGACCTACCATTCACAAAAATCCTCCAGCTTGTGCTTGGTCACTCAGTTCTGTTGATTTTCTGTCGTTTGAATTCCTCCCCTCCTTTCCCTTCCACTGCTGCTGGTGGCCCTCGTGCAGAGCCTCTTTGTCTCGCATCAATACCATACCCGTGTCTAGACAGGTTTCTAAATGGTGTGCATCTGGGTGACTTGGCCAGGGTGTTGGGTTCCTCTCATTCTGCTTATCCCTAGAGCCTGCCCTCTTCCTCTACGCCCCGTGAATATGGGGTGTTTCTTGTTCTGCTTCACCCAAAGGGGCTCTATAATTCAATACTTTCGTGCTTGGGTTGGAACTGTGTCTGTCTTTTATTGTGAAAGTCTAGTCTCTGTTTGGCACTCAGAGCAGGACTGTTGGGGCTGAATGGCAGATAAGGGAAGCTTGAGCGAAGAGCGCACAAAGTGTCAGCAAGCCTGGCTTGGCTTGGCCTCACCTACCCTGTGTCCTTGTCCAGCGATTCAACTTCTCATCGTCTCTGCCAGGAAATAACGACAGTCTCTGCGGCTCGGGACTTTGCTGGAGAAGTGGGTCCCCTCATCAGCCCCTCAACTCAAGATGGCAATAGAGAGTTTGGGGAGGGTTCAGCAGAGAGCAACAAGGACGATTCTGAAAGCAGGGAAGATAGGAGAGAGTTCTAGAAGTAGGGTGAAAGAAGGAGGTTCAGTTCAGTGATTGATTTCAAGAGAAGAAAGAGTGTCTATACAGACATCTGGAATTTTCTATAGACCTGTGCTTCAGCAGGGAAATTCAGGAATGTGTGAGTACTACTGTGATGGGAGGGATGGCAAATAAGGCAGTCCTGTCATAGCTTCTGTTCCCTTCAGCTGGAACAGCCGTGGTCCTTGGTCGCCAGAGCTCATGCTGGGCCCAGAGTCGACTGAAGCAAGGTTGAAAGGGAGCAGGGTGGCCTTCCACCCCAGAGCCCTGCCCCTACCCCTCTCCCACCTGCCTCATCCAATCCTTCAGTTCTGTAGGCTCCGGAGGACGTCTGGCTGGAGCAGAGGTGCTCACCTTTGATTCCCCTTTAGAAAGCAGTCAATCTTTCCATCTTCTCCTCCCAGAACTGTTCACAGAAACTCGTGACTATGACTTTGTTTTTGACTTCTTCCTTCCATTTTAGATCCACTTTCCATATATTTCTCAATCCCAAAGTGCCTTCCTACTTTCTGTCCTCCTTTCCCACGTCCTGGGGCCTCCCCACTCTCCTCTTTCTTGCAGCTCCATACATGTCGGCCTGGTAGGGAGGGCCTGTGGCATCCGTCCAATCACAGCCCTTAGTGACAGCCAGTGTGGGGAACTTTCCCAGCTGGGATAATCCTGGGCCACTGGCTGCTTCAGCTGGCGAACTGCCTGGAGACCCTAGCCCACCCTAGAAGCTGGGTTGGCAAGGATCTTGGTTTCTGTTTTGCTTGACCTTGAGTGAGTTGCAATATTGCTCTCTAACACCATTTCTTCATCCATTCAACATTTAGCGTGCCTTTGGAACATGCCGGTGACTGCTCTAGGCAGAGATGTAAACACGATCCAGTTACAACAAAGAGCTCACAAGCTGCTGTGCCGTCTGCTGCTTTTGTAATAAACTATAATACGGCATGCAAAGTATTATATTAACAATATGAAAAAGACTTGGGTAGACAGAGGGAAAATTAATCCATGGACCACACTTCCTTTCAAATGCTGACTCCATCTTGGGTGGTCACTTGGGTGGTTGCCATAATATAAATAAACATGGACGATGCCAGGCTATTTTGACTCTGTCTGAATGGCAGCCCATTTCCTTTCTCCCCAGGACAACATCACAAAAAAACAATAATCATTAGCTTCTTTCTACTGAGATAACCATGCAGATATTTCTAACCCATGTTGGCTTTCAACAGCCACATTTTGACCATCATCACTAGTTATTGAAAGGCAGACCCAGCTTTTAGTTTTACAAAACTCTCTGAAGAAGAGTGGGCTACCTGGAAGTGGGGTACAGAGAGACCTCTCGTGGGGGGTGGAGGGATGGGAGGGCGGTACAAAGGCAGTGGACCTGGTGTTAGAATACTACAGGTCTAGTTCCAGTCTATTCACCAATTAACCTAATGTCCCTGCACCTCATTTGCAAAATAGGGACAATAACAGTATCCATTTTGGGGGGTCATGGTGAGAATTGGTTGAGAAAATGCATACAAAGCACGTAGAATGCAGGCACAGTGGTGGTGGTGATGACAACAGGCGAGGTGACTTTGGGACAGTCACTTAGAAACTCTGGGCTCAGTTTCCTCATCTACAGAATGACTGAGTCCCACAGGAACATTCGTAATTCTGTGCAGCAATAGTTTTTGAGCATCTTTCATGTTGGTGCTACACTGGGGATTCAGAGAAGGGCAAGGCAAGGCAAAGCCCTCGCCCTCCAGAAGCTCACCACTAGGGAAGGGGACACACGTGCGCGCGCATGCACACGCACATGCACACAGATGACTCTAACAGAAGACAAGATCCCAAAGAGCTGCGAGGTTCATGAGTGTGAGTGTTCAGGGCAAGAGGGTCCTGGACAACTTGATGGAGAGCAGTGTTGGACCTGGGCTTTGAAGAGTGAGTAGAGAGAGATTGTCTTTTCCTGCTGAGAGACACTTTATCTTTAGGATAAAGGCCAAACCTTTTAGCTAAGTACACCAGGCTCTTCACGATCTGGCTTAGCATCCTTCTGCTGCTTCTCTATTTGCCCCTACCAGTGCCCCCTCACATTATGATAGTTTTAGTACCTAAAAAATATGCCACACCTTCTCTTGCCTCCCGCCCGTCTTTGCACATGCCAGTTCTTTTGGTCTGTAACTTGCCCCTCCCTCTGCTGGGGGAGGGGTGCAGCAGAGCGGACAAGGACGGCACTGGGGTCAGACTGTGGGGTCCAGCCTAGCTGTGCCCCTGCCAGCTGATGGGGCTCTGCTGGGTTACTCAATCTCTGGGTGGGTCAGTGTCCTCATCTGCAAAATGGGGATACAGGATAATAATAGTGCCTGCCTCAAAGGGTGGTTGCGAGGATTAAATGAGATAATGCATGCAAAGTGCTTGGCAGCTGGACCCGCAGTAATCACTGAATAAATATGAGCAGTTGTGATCAACACTCTACGCCTGGCTTGCTCCCGCTTCTATTTCAGGTGTTAGCTTAGTCATCGCCCCCCCTCGGAGTCCCTGTTGCGTGCTCCCGTTGGTATCTCCTTTTCTACCAAAACACGGGCACCTGTCACCTCTAGGTATCCCGACCGGATTGCAAACGTCATGAGGACAGACAGCGCCAGTAGACTGTGTTGGCTGCTGGGAGGGACACAGGGTAGGCACTCAAATAATGAATGACAGGGGCTGAGGGTTCCAGTGATGGGGAGGGAAGCCTCCTGGGGGGCAGGCGGGTTGGCGGTGGGCCGCTGAGAACCGTGAGGCTGAAGAGGCCGGTGGACCCTGACACCGCAGGCAGGAGAGAGAGCCCGGGCGTCCAGGGCTCCCTCCCGCCCCGCGAGGCACCCTGGGCGGGCGCTGCGCCGCGGGCAGGAGACGGCGCGACACCTGGGCCGGGTCTGCGCTCTGGGGAGAAAATGTGGCCGGACGGGTCGGGCGAGCGCGCTGGGGCCCCGCCCCCGGCCCCGCCCCGCCGCTCCGCGCCCGCCCCGCCGCTCCGCGCC
>NW_027397087.1:23324298-23579474 GCF_003265705.2 Callorhinus ursinus
AGAGCAGAGTGACGGTGGACGTGGAGCGCAGCATCCCGCCGCGGGCGCCGGCGGCTCGGCGCGCAGCTCGCCGCAGTCGCAGCCCCACCGGCCCGCACCGCCCCCGCGCAGGGCGGGAGCCGCGCGCTTATTCGGCGGGGAGCAGCGCGGCCAGCCGCCGGCTGCCGCTGCGGGATGCTGCGCTCCACGTCCACCGTCACTCTGCTCTCGGGCGGCGGCGCCAGGGCGCCCAGCAGGAGGGTGAGTAGCCGGGGGGCGGGCGCCGCCGCCGTCCCGCTTCCCCGTCCCGGCCGCCTGGCCGTAGCGGGGTCTGGCTTTGGGGACGCGCGGGACCCGGTCCCCCGGCCTCGACCTCCCCCCGCCCCCGGACTCAACTGTCCCGTCCTGTCCCAGCCCCGGCCGTGATCCTTCTCTCGACGTCCAGACACCGGCTCGTAGGGCTTAGGGGACTTTCTGGAATTCCCAGAATTTTCCTTTCCTTCCTGCCCCCTCTGGCCGGCCACGTTTATTGGTGGCACGAGTTTAAAAAGCAAGGGGAAAAGATTCCTGCAGTGTCCCTACCTGAGACTCAAAGAGAATGAATGTCTTTAACACCCCAACTTGCCTCTTTTCAGCGGTTAAAAGAAAAGGTCACTTGTCCCCACTGGTGATAGAATAACACCTATTCTGGAGTGAGCTTAGCCAAGGTGTAGGCTTCACCTTACAGGAGAGATCAACAGCTGGTTCCCCAGGAGCCCAGTAGTATGGGATTTGGGTTTCTGCAAATCACTTTCTTCATTCGGGTTTAAATACCAGCACAGTGGTAGCAAGGGGAGCCCTGGGAGCCTTGGGCACCATCTCCAGGGAGGCTGCCCTTTAGAAGCGCTCTGTTTCTCTGTCACCTTGGTTGCATTTTTCCTCCCCTCTCCAGATGCGCTGTGAAGGATGCTCGGCACATGTAGGTTGCATCTGTCGGGTTCTGTATCTCTTCCAAGATCAGCGCCTCAGAGTGCACCGCCAGGAGCTGGCCTTGTGGCTGTTTAGTTCATCCATTCCTCATAGTATTCATGGAATCTACCACTTGGTGCCTCTTTTCTGTGGTTGAGACTTCTCTAATCATGTTTCCCAAGTTTTAGCTAAACAGATGCGTAAGTCCAAGTCAGGACCCCCTTTGGCACTCCGGACTTCTAGTCTTGTACACATGCCTATTTGCGTTTCCATACCTCAAACAAGTGACTGGCGGTCACCTTCTGTGCTTTCTTAGCTCTAGAAGAAAGGCATTGTGTTACTTTTGGGTGTGGGCCAAGTGATGGATTCTGAGGGGGGGGGGGGGTGCGGGTGTGTGTGTCTGCGTGTGCATGCACGTACACCAGACCTGTAGGGTTGACAGAACCCTGGTTGTCCAGTTATTAGCTTTGCAAAGCAAGATCCCCATCAGGTGCAAGTGGGTTTCCAAGCCTTACTCCAAGACGGGCATTTGCCTTTTTTTCTATGGAAATCCTGCACAGTTGGAACACAGCTGTGATTGAGAAAGAATGAAGTCACTGAAAAGCCAGGCCTGAGCCTGGACAGAGTCATACATGGAACCAGATTGCATGAAAATGTCAAGTGCCCCTCCAGAGATGGGCAGCTAGAGTGGGTGGGTGCAGATGTGACTAGCACACTGAAGAACCTTTCTGAAGATTGTTTTTCTCAAATGTTTACTTTCAGGTATTTCTTTAGTTGTAAGTAGCACAGTGGACAGACAGACTGTTGAGAGGCTTTGTCTTTTGAATAAGACAACCAAAATACTTTGAGCTGGAGGGGTCAGGGTCAGGGACCTGAGTCAGACCACGTAGGGCTGTTCTGAGCACACGGGTACTGGCACACTTGTTCAGGAAAGAAGATATCTAAAAGTTCTAGGGTTCCCTTTATGATTTCCTCCGCTCATGATCTGCAAATGCCCCAGGTTCTGTCTATGTGTATATGTGTGGGGGGCATGGTGGGAAGATGTGATCCGTTGATTTATTATTTTTTTAAACAACATTTGTAGATATCCTTCTGGAAGATACAGGGCTAGGCATTGGGGTCCACTCTACCCATGGAGGCAGCCCTTGTCACAGACTACCATCGTACAAAATGAGGGTTGTTATAGTGGGGTACAGTGTTAACAAAGTTGGGTGAAGCTAAAAGGAAGGGTTCTTCCCAAAGCAACCGAGGAAGATGTCCCTCTTCAGGGGACATTTGAGTTTAGTCTTGTAGGGTGAATAGGAGTTTGTGGGGCAATCGACATTGGGATACCAAAAGGAGAAACTATTACTCATTTTAATGTAAGTCTTGGCATATACTGTATCATAATGGCATATTGAATTTGCAAACATTTTTTTTTTTAGAAAAACAAGAATGGGATGTCTTGAAAATAAAATTGTAGACCAAGTAATCATGAAAAGTGTTCCTGAAGTCGAAAGTAGTTTGTCAATAAACTCTGTCATCCTGTCTTTCCTCTTGGACGTTGGACAGGTGGTGGTCTTGGACGAGAACATGCTAGCTATCAACATAGTGTTTCTGCTTTATCCAAAGAGCTTACCAAATTAGGGACTGCGGGAGAACCAGGCTGTGTTGGTCCAGATATTCAAGCCAGCTAGACATGGTGGTGACAGCTGACACTGAGCAGGGAGTTTTCTGAGTCAGCCACCCAGGGTGGTGTAGCCAGACCAGACTGTCACTGGTTATCCCCTGTCCCATGGCTGCCACCTACCATTTATACTTCCTTATCTGAAATCATCTCTCAAAGGAAAAAAAAAACTGGTGGGAAAGTAATTTGTATCAGCTGATAAGCAGAGGCATTTATGGATGCCAAGCAGCAGGGGTTGTGAAATTAGAAAAAAAAAAATCTACCTTCAAACCAGTTGCGCACTGAAAATAGTTTTATCTATGGCAACAGCAGGAAGATAGACTGGCTGGAGAGTAAGGACAGCGTGATGCCCCTTAGAGAATGAGGGAAAACATTTCCAAAAATACCGACATCGCTTCACGATTTTGAAGGGAATTTTGCAAATGAAGTTAATCCCACTAAGTGAGCCCTTGAAATGAAAGGTCGGCTGTGTGGCCAGGTTGTGTGTGTTGAGGGGGGAAGGCACGTGTTGCTTCGTGCAGCCAAATGCTTTTGGTGAAGCTGTTTGGCTGGGGCGGTGAGAGACCGAGATCTGTCAGGGGTTTCCTCCAGCGCCACGCTGTCTTGATAATAAGAGATTGTTGGCTGGTGTTGCTGGTCATGGCCCCTCAGTGGCTCATAAAAAGGAAACCAAAACAGAAGCAAACCCAAAAAGGCCACAGGATAGGACTGTCTCCTACCCTGCTCTTGCTGATATTTCTTTCTATTTGGCAACGGCTTCCTCTGTCAAAACCCAATTGGCCTGCCAGTCCTCACTCCCTAGCTAACGCACACTCTCCTAGGTCCCATTTCTGTCTGATTGGCTCAAAGAATTTTCCTTAGCTGGCCAGTGAATGGGTCAGATTTACTTCCTTTTCACAGAAATATCTGTGTGCATAACTTGTCTATCAGTGGGCTCTGAGGAAGGGACGTGGCATTGTGGGACCTCGGTGTCTGGTGGAAGGAAGCTGGCAGCGGCACCCACCAGGGACGGGTGGGCAGGTGGCCCACTGCGCCCAGAAAGCAGGCTGGCTCCTGACCAGGGCCCCCTGGACCCGGCCCTTGACAGGCCAAGTTGCGAAGTTTTGGAGCCCTGGCATCCTCAGGCCTTAGCCAAGAAGCTTCTCTCACTAAAGTGTGACAGTTGCAGGCTGAGAAAAAACTTTCCAGCCTCCGTGCTTTGGTTCACCCAACTTGCCATGTCAGAAGTAGGACGAACAGACCTGAGTCTTGGGGACTCTTAAGGAAACTTGATTTCCTCAAGACGGCGAGCCCGTGGTTCTGCAGAGGATGTGGAGTGGGATTCTGGACCCTTCCGTGTCTTCAGTGTCCTGCAAGAGGGAGGGCTGCATATGTGGTCTGCATCACAGTTCATCTGTCATGAGCGCCCACTCCCGAACGAGAAACCCAGATGCCCGAGCTTCTGATCACTTGGAAAAGGCTTTCAAGTCAGTCAGCCTCAAAAATGGTCTAGTTGTGCTCGAGGAGCTGTGGATCCAGGGCTAACTAACCAGAGACCATGTTGAAAAGCTTCCACCTGAAATTACTTTCAGCCATTACCTGCGTCTTGGTCTTAGAGCTTCCTGTGGCCGGCTCCTCCAGCCTAAAACAGTTCCCGTGTTCTCTAGCACACAGAAGAGGGCCACAGGGGTATTTCCTTCTGTCTCGCTTTAGGTGAGTGATTATTTCCTAAATTTCAGTCATACTGCTGACTCTTATTTGTACTTAAAGGCCAGAGTGCCCTTTCTAAAATGCAAAATCCAGTCAGCTGATGACCCTGCTTCAGAAGCCCCCCTTGGTACTACCAGCAACAAGTACAAATTCCGTGCTAGAGCATCCAGGCCTTTCTCTCTGGCCTTTGCCTTCCTTGTCCCCCTCCCACACTTTGTCCAGATATTCCAAATTACTTGCCATTCCCCAAGCTTTCCATGCTGTTCTCTGCCTCTTTCATGGCTCTTTGAGGAAGGGTCACTTCCTCCAAGGAGCTTGTCTGAACTCGCCTTTTCCGTGTTTTCCTAGAGGCCTGTGCACCCGGTCATTGCTTGCATCATCTATGATTAACTACGTGAGGAGAGGGGTTAGGGACCCTCCCGCCCCAGGCCTGGTATAATTGGTGCTTAAGAAGAGGAGGATGTCACTGGGGTCCTAAAGGGGCCACACTTCACACTGAATTGGCAAACAGGAAACGAGGAAGAGAAGCTTGGGATAAAGCCAGCCCATCACCTCTGGCCCACCTGGGCAGGAAGCAGGTGACGGATGGGAGTGCTGGTCCAGGTGAAGGGTTTGACAGTTCTGGGAAGGCCTCCAAATAGTTCAGTTGCCTCATCCTGTTGCACAAGTTGGAGTTTCATTCCTTTGGTTAAGTCAGTGCTTCTCAACCCTGGTTATACATAGAATCACCGAGAAGCTTAAAATATCTATGCCCCGGCCCCACCCCAGACAGTTTAAATGTGTACCTCTGAAAGTAGAGAAGAACACTAGTGTTTTTCAGGAAGCTCCCCAGGTGATTCTAATGTGCAGCCAAGAATGCGAACTACTTCTTTAGTCATTGCTGTCTTCTTACAGCTTTCTTGGGAATACAGACACTCCTGGGACAGTGCTCTGGAAGGTCCCATTGGCTTTGTGAAAGGTCAAGGTGGTGGTGTGGGGGAGGGGGGGCTCCTAACACTCCAGGTCATGCTGGTATTTGTGTGCATTCATCGACCTGCATTTTCTCTCTGCATGTTGGCATTCCTGGGCACATTGTGTGCTGGTACAGAAGTGAGCCCGTGAGGACAGGAAGGAGAGGTCACTGTCTTTATATTTATGAATTTTGTCTGGAGTCTGTCCTGACACGGGAAAGAGGGGCTGGAGAACACCATACACCACCTACAAAGAGTCCAAGTATGTAGATCAGCTCCTGCCCCCTGGGCCATATTTGGCCCTCTTGGCTTGCTTTGGATGCCTCTGAGATAAGAATGGTTTTCCCAGTGGCCTGCAAAACCTAAATATTTTCTATTTGGCCCTTCACAGAAGAGGTTTGCCCCACTCTGATGTAGATCACCAGGCCTGTAAGTTCAGGGCCACGGCAGGGCTAAGAGGCCACCTCCAGGTGGACCATGCCTTGTTCCGTACAGTCCAGAGATGTAATGCTTGTGCCGAGCAGAGTGTGGTGTCTGTCCTCCGAGCCACATCACAGAAACCACACCTCCTGCTGTTAGGTGGAACTGGGCAGGAACCCACAGTCGCAAAGTGAACCAGTCCTTAGAGAAATGGAAATGCATTTGGCTAATTTCCTTAGGGAAGTACGTCTTTGTCAACTGAGCAACCCCTGCCCCCTCCCTGGGTCATGTTCTCCACCCCTTTTAATTTGATGATAGTTTTCTCTTGGGTGAGCTCATGTGCTAAAGCTAAGAGCATGATGGTATGTGGCTCCCCAGTTTCTCCCATAGATGGAGACCTGCCTTCTGCCTCCACAATGCGGGGGTCAGAAACAAGGCCCCAGAGGACCTGCCCAGCTCCCAGGTGCCCTGAGTTGCAGACAAGGGCTTGGTTGTGTATTTTCTTGTGGAGGAGGCTTGAATACTATCTGCCCCTCCCTTGATGTCCCTCCCAGGAGGGGTTGGTTTGAAGAAAGTAGAAGGCTCTCTGGGGAGTTTCAGGTATATTCGCCTTACTGTGTTTTAGTTCAACCTAAAAAGAAACTCATACTGACATTTAATTTACTGAGCAAGCGCTTATTATGTGTTGATACTATGCTAAGCCCTATAAGGGCAGCAAAAGCAATTAAAGCACAAAGCTTGCTTGATCTCTCCCCATATTTTCCCCCCTTCCATCCATGTTGTAATGCATGGAATATAATAGGAGGTACTGATGAATTGCTGTTGAATCACTGAACTCAGATTTTGAGTGTTAGTCCCTTCCTCCAAAGAGGTGAATGACTCCTGATTGTCTTCCACTAGAGACCTTGCTTCTCCATCAGGCCTTTGTAGCTTGTTAGAGTTTGGCCTCTACCTGTCTGTCCGTTTTCCTGCCCCACTCTAGTGTACGCTATAGGCCCACTTACTGTTCTCAGAACGTTCTCACATCTGAGCCTTTGGCCACAGCCTGGAGCAAATGCCTGGCCTGGTAGTTGTTTGCTGTTGTGATGATGGATTCTCCAAACCTCAATGAACCACAAAGTCCTTTTGGACTTTTTGTCTTTCTATACCCAGCTCAAGTGTCATCTCTAGGAGCCTTTGATAAACTCCCACCTCCAGTTAAGACTGTGGTTCCTTTTATATTCCTACCCCTTTATAAGGAAGTGCAGTTCCACCAAGCCTTAACCACGAAGCTACCCTGTGTTGGTTACACTAAGTGTTCTTATTCGCCTTGTTTGGGTGTGTTTTTGGATGCTGAGCTCTTGGGAACATGGCTATTTCTTTTTCATCTTGGTACCCTCATTGCCCTTAAAAGTATTTTATAAGTAGTGGGTGCTCCATAACCTAATGATCAAATACACTGAGTCCACCTTCCTGCTTTCGATCCAGTGGAAGGGACCCTTGCTTGGAGGGACAGCTAATCCAATAGCTGTGGTGTTCAGGGTAAATAAGATTCAGTTCTTCTCATTGTTCAGAACACAGGGCTGAGCCAGGTGCTGTGGGAGTCCCTGGGAATAAAGTACCCTACCTTCCTCCGGTACTGCCCAGCCTGGGCTGCTCTGGGTATTGTGTATTAGAGTTTAAGGAAGCCGTGGAGATCAGCATCATAAAATGCTCAGAGAGATAAGCAACTGTGCCTTGATCTTACTCAGTGGGAAAATTTCCCACGGGGAGATTACCTGAAAGTGAATGAATTAAAGGAGGTAAACTATACCAGGTCAACCTAGTGGGTACCTTCAAGGGTTACTTAGTGCTTCTGTTGAGGAATTCAGGATATTTTCTAGACCTCTGGGTTGTTCTCTTTGCTGCTCCTGAGGCAGTCCTGTGGATCTAGGAAAGCTTGATCTGTCTCTCTCTTTTGAATACATTGTCTCTCAATCTTTATTACTGCTATTACTGCCATTATTTTTAATGAAAAAAACTGACACATACTTGGAACAGTTGGAAACAATGTGGGAATCCCACCATACAGAGGTAACCATCACCACCATCAGTTGGTTGTGTTTCCTTCAAGACAATTTTTTCCATCAATCTATGTAGATTATTAGAGTGCATTTAAAAAACAAAAATGGGATTATTAGTCACTTTTTTCTTGCAATTTTCTTTTTTTTCACACGACAACACATTTGGCCATCTTATCAGGAAGGTGTCTGACCCTCTTCCAAGCTGGGTTTTAAACTGTGTGTAGTCCGTCCTTCAGCGGGCCAGCACTGATGAGAGGAGCCCATGCCTTAAAGCACCTCTAAGGACAAGAGTAATCATTTAACACAGGGGCCTGGGTGTTTAGAACCTGCTGCAGTTGCCGGATAGCTTTGAGGTCAAATGTGTGATTTTACAGGTTCGTTTTATGTTCATTCATTATCTATCACCAGGTAAAACTAATGGTTTAGGGGAAATACATTGTATTTATCCTGGGGCTTTGTCATCCCCCAGGGTACGGTTGGCTCAGTGTGGAGTGCTGCAGGAAGTATGCTGAGGAGTATCAGAGTTCTGGGCGGACAGATCAAGAATTGTCTCAAACAGGGGAAGGGAGCATTGCACTTTAGGGTGATTGGACCAGTGGGGTCCCTTCTGGGCCTTGTGTCCTCTTCAGTCTTTAGTTTATTCTGAAATTTCCTGCCATTAGGGACCAATTACCATACCAAAAGGTATCACTTACAATAGATCCGTTGACCAAATGGTAGTTATCATGGAAAGCAGAACCATAAAGCCAAGTTGGGCCTGTTTCATTTTGGAGCTTATAGGATGATGATCGCATCTCAGTAACAATACAAATCTCTCATACCGTTAGAGGCTTACTGTGTGCCAGACTTCCTTTAATCTGCGTTTACACTTGAGATTCAAAGAGATTGAATAGCTTGCCCATAGTCAACACAGCCAGTAGGCATTGATACCTTTGTGTGTGCACTTGTACAAGTGTGTGCTTGTATTTACCCATGTGTATATGTACACACGTGTGTGTATGGAATGGGGTGCAGGAGAAAAGCACTTCCTTTTCTCTGCAAAATGATGCTGCGGACTAGATCAGCCTATCACAGATGATTATTGACCGTCACAGACTTGGGTTGCTTACCTGGTGTGAGTTACACTTTGATGTTTGTGCAAATGCCAGCTGGTTTCGACCAGTCCGGGTGGCCCCAAGTCAGAGGTTTGCCTTTCTCTGGAGGAACTCGGATTCCCAGCAGTGCTCTTGGCCGTCAGCTAAGAGCGCGCTACCTCCTAGCTGGAATGGGTGGTTTGTCTTTGGCCAACATGACTAGCAGTGTGCTTTGAAGCTTCGGTGCCAAGTTGGCCACATCAGGGACAGTGAGAGCCCTGGGGTCCCTGGGGGATGAAGCTTGCCCAGAGGAGAGTGAGGATGGAGAATGATTGTGAGACCAAGTCATTTAGCTGAAAGAGCTGGGGTTTTTAAGTCCAGAGGAGAAGGGCTTCAGAGGGAAGGAGGCCAATGTAGAGAAAAGGGAATTCTGTTGCTGTCCCTGAGAGGAACCCCGGGTCCCTTAGGTCGGAATTCTGAGGGAACATGTAAGTTCATCATCAGGAAGCTGGAGGTACCCGGGAGCAAAATGGGATGTCTCGAAGGGAGGTGACAGTGTGTGTGGAGGTGCTAACATGTGTCCCAAATGGACTCTTACCTGCTCATGGAAAATGCTATCCTCAGTCTCAGCGCCCACCTGCCAGGTACATGGGTGCGTGTGGGGGTTCCTTCCTAGGCTGGCAGGTTGGACTTCAAAGGTCTTTACAATCCCATCCCATTCTGGGTGTCTAGGCTGCAGGGTAGTTTTGCTTAGAGGCCGCCCTGTGGACCCGTGCGGACCCATGACCCTGCAGACAAGGCTGGGGGTATATTAATTTGCTAGGACTGCTATAAGAAGTACCACCAACCAGGTAGCTTAAACAACAGACATCTATTATCCCATAGTTTTGGAGCTGGAAGTCCAAAATCAAGGTGTTGACAGGGTTGGTTCCTTTGAGGCCTGTGTGGGAGTGACCTGTTCTAGGCCTCTCTCTTCAGCATGTTCACATGGTGGTCTCCCTATATGTGTGTCTGTCTTCAGGTTCCCCTTTTTATAAGGATATCAGTCATTTGGGATTAGGCCCACCCTAACGACCTCATTTCAACTTAATAACCTCTGTAAAGAGTCTGTTTCCAAATACAGTCACATTCTGAGGTCCTGGGGGGTAAGACTCCAACATAGGAATTTTCAGGGGACACGATGCAGTCCATAACAGGGACAAGCAGCACTCCCATGAGTCAGGCCCACATGGCTGTGGGCTGGGTACTCTGCGTGCTGCTGGGATCCTCTTTGGCCTTTTCCAGTGGCCCAATCACTTCTCCTTAGGAAGTCACAGCAGGACCAGGCTGTGACATTAGGGTGAAATAGACATCATGTGGCATTAACTATATTCTCATTGTTGGGCAGACGTCACCACCATTCATCTCCAGACTATTTTTATCCTCTCAAACTGGAACTCCATATCTGTTAAATAATAACTCTCCATTCCTCTGTGTCCTCAGCCCCTAGCAATTACCATTCTGCTCTCTGTCCCCATGCATTTGACTCTTCTAGGTACCTCATACAAGTGGAGTCATACGATATTTGTCTTTGTATGATTGGCTTCTTTCACTAACCATGATGTCCTCAAGGTTCATCCGTGTTGCAGTATGTGTCAGAATTTCCTTCCCTTTTAAGGCCGGATAATATTCCAGTCTACGTAGATACCACATTTTATTTATCCATTCAGCCAGTGATGGACATTGGTGTTGCTTCCACCTTTTGGTGTTGTGCATGGTGCTGCTGTGAACATGAGTGTATGGACTTTTTAAAAAAACTCTGTGCTTATGCGTGTGCTTGTCCGTTAGAGAAAGATTCAACAGATAGTCCCAGAGAAAGCACCTTCGCAGCCCAGACACCACGGTGTGTAATTTGACCTATGTGTGTGAGCTGTGATCATTCTGTACATGCTGTTATGGAACCTGAACCAATTAAAAAAAAAAATGTTTGCTGTGAAATTACTTGTTAATGTCCTTGTTTGGAAGAGCAGGTTGGTGAGTGCCTGATGGCAGGCCGGGCAAAAACTGGTCTTATCCTCAGGGTCTCCTGTGTGGTTGGTACGACCACCTCATTGCTCAGTGGCGGAAACAGGCTCTGGAAGCACAAGCTCACCCAGCATATTTCTGCCTTCAAGGCGGGTTCCTAACTGGCTTCTCCTCTCCGTCTCTCCTAGGCAAATGTCTGCAGACTGCGGCTGACCATACCCCCCGAGAGTCCAACCTCAGAGTCAGGTGAAAAGAAGGTTGGAAGAAAAGAACAAGTAAGCCGTCTCTGAGGCAAAGCTCTGACAAGTTCTCATCTTTGCGCTCTTTCGTTTGAACCCCGTCCCCCGCCCGCCCTCTACGCAGGCTGTTCACAGAGTCTGACTGTCAGTGACTCTGCTGATGAAAAGGCCCCCCTGACCTTGCCACCGCATCCTCCGTCTTCCCAGAAGTCCGACCGCCCTGCCTGGCTGGCTCCGCCGGCCTCCTGGCCCTGCTCTTGTTTCTTGCTGAATGCTGGCTCTGTGGGGCCCTGAAGCTGTAGGGACGTTGGCCTTAGTGACAGGTGCCGTGGCAGGGAACGGGCTTTTCCTGAAAGAGCCCAGTCCTGTGGAGTCACAGGGCCCACTGTGAGCTGCCCGAGGCCGAGCCTGTCTCCGCCGCTGGAGGCCGAAGCCCAGCTCACGGGGAAGGCCGCCTGGAGAGAACGAGCCCAGCGGGCAGCCCGGACTCGCGGCAGGGGCACTGGGCTCAAGGGCGGAGCAGATTTCTGTGCTAAGTGCTGGGCCGCGAGTTATCTGACCTTGTCCTCGTCTTAGAGGAGCTCGAAGTTTTTCAGGGGGGACAGACTGGGGAGCGATGTTGGCGTGATAGTTCAAGTGTTAGGGTCCGGAAGGGCAAGAGGCTCTGGGAACATGGGGAAGGGAAGAGCTGACTGCTGGGGGTGACACTGAAGCGGAGGCCCAGCAGAGGCATAGGAGGTGCCGCTCACCTCTAGGTGTCTTGTCCCGGGCAAGCCATTTTTCTCATCCACAGAGAGTTATGGGACACGTCCTGTATTCCGGGCACTGTGCGTTGGGTGTAGGGTACCAGTACTCCGCGGTGAGTCCAGAGGTGAACAGAGCAGTGAGCAAAAAGTGCCTGTCAGTCACGGAACTTACCTCTTAGTCGGGGGCAGAAGGAGAATTAAAAAATAATATTTCATTTTTTTAAAGTTTTTATTTATTTATTAGAGCGAGAGAGCACAAGCAGGGGGGAGCGGCAGGCAGAGGGAGAGGGAGAAGCAGGCTCCCCGCTGAGCAGGGAGCCCAACCTGGGACTCGATCCCAGGGCCCTGGGCTCATGACCTGAGTTGAAGGCAGACGTTCAACCGACTGAGCCACCCAGGCAGCCCTAAAAAATTGTATTTTATAGAATTTCGAAGGTAGTAAGTGCTGATGGAGACAAATAAAACCAGAGAAGGGAACACGAGTGCCGGGGGGTAGGTAGTAATCGTTCTTGTGCATATATTTTGTGTAAGCATAAAATAAAATAGTAAAATGATAGGCTATGTGATCATAGAAGTTTTATGAATGGAATCATGAGACAATGACAAGCCTTGCTACGGAGTTGACCACTAACGTGGCCACCTGTAAAAAAGGAAGCTCCTCTGTGAGTGGTACATGGTTGAGAAAATCCTTAAATTTACTGGGTTGGTCTTTGTCTCTCCTCCCCTTCTCTTAGCCCCTTCCCCCCCCCTTCCTACTAAGTACAGAGCTGTGTGTACTAATTCAAATGATGAATGACAGGGGAAGGGGGAAGGGGGCAGGGGATGAGGAAATGACTAGCACCAGGTTGAGAGAAAGTGAAGTTGCTTGTCTGCTTAAAGAGGGAGGATGAGTCCCACCAAAGGATCCAGAAAAAAATGGCTGGCCTCACGTGGGAGCAAGGCCAGTCCAGGGCGAGCCTGGGATGTCTCCTGCCGGAGAGTGAGGCGGGCACTCACACGGCAGGGGTCATAGCAAAGGACCCAGAAGCCGGTTTGAAGGGAGTCTCACTGAACTGGCAAAACCAGAACAATGTGAACATCAAAGTAATGACAGGGGCCCCTGGGTGGCTCAGTCGGTTAGGCGTCTGCCTTTGGCTCGGATCGTGATCCCGGGGTCCTGGGATTGAGTCCCGCGTCGGGCTCCCTGCTCTGTGGGGAACCTGCTTTTCCCTCTGCCTCTCTGTCTCTCATGAATAAATAATAAAATCTTTAAAAAAAAAAAAAGTAATGCCAGTAATATGTTTTGACATGTTGCATAATAAAAAAAAAAAAGATTCACGAGTGTACAGTAATCATCAGAGATTTACAAAGGGCAAGCTCTTTTTAGAACTTCAGCTGATAAACTCGGAAAATCTCTATTTTGTAACCCCTAGGTCAGTTCATCAGTGGATGCAAAGGCTAGTTGGTGGAAGATTATCATGGAACAGTGTTTTCACACGCTCCCAGAGCATGCCCTCACACGTTACCTCCTGGCTCCACAGGTACAATGGTACAGTCTGGCAGCCAGCATTTCAACCAAAGCTCCAGTCTAGCTTTCCCAGGAAGGGGGCAGCCTGACCTATGGGCTCCCGAAGTGATGCAGCCAAGGAGTGCCCGATATCACCTATGTGATGTTCATGCCAACTTGTTCAACTAAATCGAATAATAAGGAAACAAAGCCCACATGTGGGACATTCTGCAAAAACATTTGGCCAAAAGGAGACTATAAGGAGGGTTAACATCAAATATAATGAGCGAACCTTGGTTAGATCTGGGATCAAAAAAAATCTGTAAAAGTTATATTGGGGTAATTGTACAGTTTTGAATATGAACCACATATTCGATATTATTGAATAACACTTACTTTTCTTACTTGTGATAATGGTACCTTGAACTATTTTCTCAGCCTGTGTGTAGCTTTGAACATTCTCTGAAGAAGTTTGGGGGTTAAAGCTCATCACCAGAACCACCCAGCCAGACACCTGTTGTTGACTAGATGGAGGGGGGGCGCTGTGATGCTGGGGGGGGTGTCCCTTCTGCCCTCTCTGTTGCCTTGTCTGTCCTTTTAGGGCACTGGACCTGAGCTGTGTCCAGGGGCTCACGGCTGCTTAACACATGAGGAATCAGAAGGAGCACTTTTTGAGGAAGCGGCCTAAGCTGGAGGGAGTGAAGGAGAGGGGCCGTAGTGGCTGTCTCCGTATGCGCGGCAAGGGAAGTGGGGAGTCTGGTCTGTTGGAGCTAGACCCCAGCTGCGTGCCTGGGAGCGGCTTATGAAGGGCTTCTGCTGCTGCGAGGCACTGGAGGGCACGTCAGCGCTGAGAGGAATCAAGTCTTCCCAAGCAGAGAGGGCGCGTGTTCTACATCAAGCGGGAGTTGGTAACCTAGTCATATACTTAGATGTGCCCATTTTGTCTTAAACAGTGCTTTTCAAACTTTTCAAAGCCATAAGACTCTCTCTTTTTTTTTTAATCCAAATATTATCATGAGCCCTTGTATGTAAAGCAGGTAAAAGTGGCGGTATGGGGGCCAGAGTCCCTCCTGTGGGCACGGGGGGCAGCCCAGGGCTGTGAGGAACACTGGGCAGGAGCCGTGGCGGCAGAACATGCTCCAGGAGGCCTCGCATGCTGCTGGGTGGACCTGGTGTGCAGCCAAGCGCCCATCTGTGATGCGTCGGTGACTCACTGCCGAGGAATCGGGGTAGAGTGGAGGAGGGTGGGGCCGGCCGTTTCCTCAGGACTGAAGTCCTTGGGTGGTGGTTGCACCAGAAGGTACTGGTGGTATAGCTGTGAGGCCATTCTGAGTGATTTTGCCACCATGTCCTGGCCAGCTTCCTGCATTTGAGTCACTGGGGTCAGGGGCCAGGCACGGGCAAGGAGGCCCTGAAAATGCCGCGTGATGCGCCTCCACCATGGTTGTCCCTCCCCCGGGACGTGGTGGCCCCGCAAAAGTGCAGGGCGCCAAGAACTCGGGACCACCCTCCCTGTGGAGGGGACTTGGGTTTCTTGGAGGGGCCGGGGGTGTGCAAGGGCTGGGGGGATCGGAGCTGGTGCGGAGGGGGAAGTGGGAAGGCCTGCCAGGTGTCCGATGAAGCCGAACTGGTAGGACCATGTCCGGGATCCTGCTGGAGCTGCCGCTGACGGAGGGCGGGCCTGGGCCTTATTCTTTGACGTCGTTGTGGCTGATGCTTTGTGTGTTCCGAGCACCTGGGATCCCGGGGGCAGCTGACCACACATACATGCCAGCTGGGCCGTTCTTCCGTGCGCTCTTCCCAAAGTCACCGCAGAGAGACCCTTTACAGGGGAGGGCTCTGGCGCCTGGTGGATCTTGCCCAGCTTCGTGATGGTGTGTTCGGAGACTTCTGGAGGCAGTCACCGCAGAGGCGTCTTTTTCTGGAGTCCCGGGCTCCAGGGGGGTAAGGGGGAGGTTTCCTGCCCTTATGGCAGGCTGTTCCTGCCTACTGCTTTTAGTTCTTCTCTTCTAGAAGGTACCGGCAGCCCCGAGACTGCTTTTTGCCAGCCACAGATGAGCTCCCAAACACTTAGTTTCTCTGCCACTCCGTTTCCTTGTCTTCAAAGGAAGCACAGTAATGCCTGGTTGCAAAGAGTAAGTGAGCTAATATATGAGAAGACCCACCAAAGTGGCCTGTAATATTGCTTAGAGAGGCAGTGACTCGGGGCCAGGCTCAACCCTTCGAATGCCAAGCACAGTGGCCCTTCTTTGCTTTTCTCCCTTAGCCTTCTGGGAGTTACTCCCCCTCCTGGAACTGCCTTTCCTGCATCTTCATCTTGGGCTGTGCCCGTGGCATCTTAGTTTGATATCCGTATGCCCTTCCCTGTAAATCTGAGCCTCTCTCTGCCCGTGTCCTCAGGCCTTGCTTTCTCGCTCTGCAGACTTTACCTCCGAGAGCTGCTCCTTTCTTGACTGGGAGCCAGCTTCTCTGGGGAGATGCTCACCCTGCACATCAGCTCTGTCCTGCTGAGCCCTGTCCTGCTGGTGGCTGGGCCAGTTTTCCGTGTTCTTTACATGTGGTATTTTTAGGATACAGGTATCTCATCAGCGCATTACCATTATTTTGGTATTTTAAAAATGTGAATCTGGATCATTTAAATGAATAGACATACCCAGAAAGGTCTAGGCTGCATGAGAGTTTGGAATGGAACCTACGTATTCACATTTAGGAAGTGTTCTGACCCCACCCTCCCTCCGTGTGAGAGTCTCCTGAGGCATCTCACATTCCCATTGCCCGATGACCAGCGAGAAGGAGTGTGTTTTCTTGCATTTGTTCCCCATAGGTATTTCCTCAGAGCCATTTGCAATGGGTGATGTCTTTTTATTTTGTGTACCAGAGCCCAGCTCCTTGCCTTGCACACAGTAGGTGCTTCAAGAATGACTTATGATTTTGTTGTTGTTGTTTTGTTTTGTTTTAGTTTTTAGGGCTGCCATAGCAGAGTACCATGAACTGCATGGCTTAACCAACAGAAATACATCGGCTTACAGTTTTGGAGGTTAGAAGTCTGGGGTCAAGGTGTCAGTCAGCAAGGCCATGCTCTGTCTGCAGGCTCTAGAAGAATCCTTCCTTGCTTCTTACAGCTGCTGGTGGCTGTGGCAGTCCTTGGTGTGTGGCTGCCTAACCCTAGTGTTCACGTGGTGTTCTCCTGGTGTGTGTGTGTGTGTGTGTGTGTGTGTGTGTGTGTGTCCAAATTTTCTCCTTTTTATGCTGATACCCATTATACTGGATTAGGGCTCACTCTAATGACCTCATTTTAATTTGCCCTCTCTCCAAATAAGGTTAAGTTTGGAGGTACCAGGGGTTAGGACTCCAACATATCTTTTTTGGCAGGACACAATTCAGCCCAAAACAAATTTCTTTGAGAATGTTACCTGAAATTATATTAACAACTCAGATAAATTAGCTGTGGGCTTTTGTTTATATATTAAAAATTATTAAAAATATGGGAGAGGAAATGCTCTTAGTTTGTGGGTACACATTTCATACTGAGGAAGTGATAAATATGGAATAGAATGTTTATAAAATTGTTGAACATTAAAATTCAAATTGGTGTAATGTTGAAATTAACCCCCATCATTTCCAAAGAATTTTGTGAATGTATGTACGCATATTCCTATGCAAATCTGTATGTAGTGTGTTCTTAGAGACACACACACACACACACACACACACACACACACACACACACACAGGCAGTAAGAGAACTAACACCAGCTATTACAGATTTATCAGCTAAATCAGGGTCTCACTGCGTACTTGAATTTTAGCAAGCACGACCTGAGCTCTGCTGAGTCTGTGTGGTGGTGAAGGCTTTTGCAAATGACAAAGTAATTTGAAGCAGATGATATTTTTTTCTTTCTTTATTTTTCTTTCTTTCTTTCTTCCTTCCTTTCTTTCTTTCTTTTTCTTTCTTTCTTTCTTTCTTTCTTTCTTTCTTTCTTTCTTTCTTTCTTTCTTTCTTTCTTTTTCTTTCTTTTTCTTTCTTTTGATTTTATTTATTTGTCAGATAGAGAGAGAGAGCAAGCAGGGGGAGCGGCAGGCAGAGGGAGAGGGAGAAGCAGGCTCCCCACTGAGCGAGGAGCCTGATGCGGGGCTCGATCCCAGGACCCTGAGATCATGACCTGAGCCAAAGGCAGACGCGCAATGACTGAGCCACCCAGGTGCCTCGAAGCAGATGATATTTTCAGTAGCTGTTAACATCCCACCAGTGTAGGTGTCCGTTAGTGACCTGTCTTTTTACAGAAGCGGTCTCTCTTTAGATCTTTGAGAACGCCAGTGAGGGAGAGCAGGTACGTGTGTATGAATGCAAAGTCGGGAACTTTCATAGCCCAGTATAATGTTTCAAAGGAGCAAACCCTTGCCATTCAGCTTTATAGTTCCCTTTCCCTTAAAAGCCCTAGATGAGTAAGCATGCTGAGTCCTCGTCCTTGGCGTGACTGTTTATACAACAGCACGGGCTGTTGCCAGGTGGGGGAGCGTGCTGCCAGGATTCAGATCGCTGCTGCTGGTGCCCCGGTGGCGTGCAGGACTCCGTGTGCTCTCCGAGATAGCAGCCCCGGGAGGATGGCGAGAGGCCTGAGTCCCGGTGCTGGTTCCCTCACCTGCCACCACAGTGGTCGGGCCAGACCGGTCATCTCTGGGCCTCGGTTTTCTCTTCTAGCAAATGTAGGTATTAGCCTGGACCCAGTGTTTTTCCAAATTTCTTTAGTTGTGGACCTCTGTATCCAACTGAATATAGAGGGAAGTCCATCACTGAAAGAGGGAAAGCCTAGGGAGTGCGGTTCAAGCAGGGCCAGGGCTGTGCCGGCCGCTCCAGCGGTCTCGCCCCCCCCCCTCCAGCCCACACCCCCCGCCCCGGCCTCGTCAGACACCGAGGACGGCTGCGGTGCCGCTTACAAGCCCATCGGACTACACAGCTCTTTTCCATCTTTTGACCTCCTGAGATTGTGACTGTCATCCTAGGAAGAGCCACAAGACCAGTCGAGGGGTGAACATCTCACTGTCACGGCGATGGCTATGACGCAAACAGCAAAAAGACCCAGGAAGAGAGAAGCAGACAGACAGAAGCCTCCAGACAAACGTGTAGACTTCAGCAGGATCCCAGATGCTCAGAAATGGAAAGATCCCACCACTAAGAATAGGATCTCTCCACATCTCCTAGTATGCCCAGCAGCGTCCACGAGCTTTTATGTGTATTATTCTGTGTATTTCTAGAACGACCCTCTGAAGTGCGTGGTATCATCTCCCTTGTCCTGTTCAGGACGCTGAAGCTCAGTGCAGTAAATAACTTGCACAAGACCACGCCGCTAGTACACTGGATTTGCAGTTCCAGCTGGGTTCTGTGGCATGGCCACGTGGCCATGGGAATGTCAACCCTCACACTTTCTCTTATCAGGGAAGGTCTATGGAGGATATTTGTATTTTATCAGTCAAGGTTACCTGATGTGTGTACTGTGTGACTGGGTTCCAGCCAAAAAGTTCCTGATTTTGCCCTCCAGATAGTCTTTTCCTTTTTCTCTGGGGTGGTTGGGCCTAACCAGCTGTTGACTGCCTAGAAGCTAGAAGGTAATAGCTTTAAGAAGCTACCTCCTATCAGGATACTATTATTAGAACTACACTCCCTTTGGGATTTCTACTTGGCTACAGGTTGTTCTTTTCCTTCTCTTTAAGCATTAAAAATGATTGGTCTTTGTCCAAGCATGAGATTATTATTTTATATAAAATGGTCTCTTCGGTCTGTGAGATTCTCAGAAATAACAAATACCTTAATAAGCGAGAGATATCCATTCCTTTGAGGAGACTGTCCCCTCCCTATTTGCCTCCCAGGCTGTGGGAAGCCCTCTCAGGCTGGATGTAGTGTTCATTTTCGTCACAAGGAGACGAAAAAATGTCAAGTGTGACTCATGACTAGGAACTCCTCATTTGCTAGGATGGACACACAGGTCAGAGCACATTCCTGACAGTGTGGTCCCTTGCCTGCAAGGTAGGTAGGATGCCCCTGGCTCAGTGCTCAGCCATCCCTGGGTCAGCTGCTGCCCCCTGGCTGGAAGAAGAGGTTCAAAGCAAGAAGTTTTGGAAATAACTTGGCTTCTAGTTTGCATGTCATTTAGTTCATGTAATGGTCCATCTAAGTCGCACTGGCAGACCGGACAGGTGACCGGCTGCCCGTCCTGGCCTCCGGGGCCACGGGCTGGCTGTGGCAGGCTACCACCATTGGTTTGGATTTATGTTAAACTGTGTGTGTCTGCTGGTATTTCTTCGCTGAGAACCCTTCTTGACCAAAGGATTGTCTTCCTTTGCACAGATCAGTGTTTTGGAAGACCAGATGCTACAAATCTTCTGACATAGACCCAATTCCAAATATTCTGTCTTCCTCCCTCCCTTCAAAATGTATTTATTGAGCATCTCTTTATGCTGAGTATTGGGGATAAAGCAGTGAATGCGGCAGATCCAGTCACTGCGTTACGGAGCTTATCTCCTGGAAGATCATATATTCTGGGAAATATGGTCTAGCTCTCCAGCAGCCGGAAAGCCCTTGCGGCAGGAATTTAGGTGAAGTTCCTTTTCTGTAGTTTGTCCTTCTTTCTAAGGCACTTTCCACTACATTCATCTCTGGGGAAAATAGCACGAGCCCGTAAGTAAGTTTTCAGCTATGAGTACAGCCCAGGGAACAGTTTAACTGCGAGATTCTCCGTACGTTTCTCTGATTCCGCTTGTTGTTAATTCCGCTGCATTTCACGTATGGGTTACGGGATGCCTTTCAGTTGGCTGGTACTTTTTCCTTTCTTTGGCTCTGACTTTCTTTTTGTTTTGTGCATTTGTTAGGGCTTTGGTTTTCAAGGCAGTTTTGCCTCGTATTGTTTCCTGCCCAGGAGGCTTTTCGTAGGCCTAGTACGTTTTTAAGAATTTGATATTTTAATACCGACCAAGCAGTTTTACAAAGAAGTTTAAAAAAAAAAAAAACAACCCAACTTTTAATTACAGAGAATTTCAAACGTATACAAAAGGAGACTGAATGGTGTGATGAATCACTGACCCTTCACCCAGCCGCCCCAGAACCCTCAACCCAGGCTCAGTCCTGCCTGGTCTGTACTCTCATCCACTTCCTCCACCCTGTATCCCAGATATCATAAATATTTAAGCATGTTTCTCTGAAAGATAAAGGCTCTCTCTTAATACAATCACAATGCTGTTATCATGCCTAAAAAACTAATATTTATCTTATAGGGAGATATTTTAAAGGACCTGAGAGGAAAAATATTCTGCCACAGACACCGTGCTAAACATGTCAACTTTTTTCTATTTTTTTCTGTGTTCTCCAGTTTTTCACCAAAAGCATACTGACATTTTGTCAGAACGATAGCAGTCTTGGGCTCCTTTGCAACTCCTCTGGATAGAGATTTTATGACCGGGGCAAACATCAGCTCCCTGTCCCTCCATCTAAGAAGAGCAGAGGATGTTCCCTTCAGCTGGACCATATTTACATAATCTGGAAAAGTCCCCAGAATTTCTTCCAACTTCTAAAGCTCCCTCTCCATTTAGCAAATATTTATTGAGAAATTCATTGTCGGTCACTTAGGTGTCAGAGACTGTGATGGAAAAGAAGACCAACAAGGCCCAGTGGATGGGCGAGCAGACCTTACGTATAGGATGATACTAATAGTCACTCTGTTATGGTTGTGGTGAAGGTGTAGGGACTTAACCAGTCTGAGTGAAGGTGTCCTTGAGGGAGAGACATTTCAGCCCAGCAGTGGGCACTGCACACAGAGGGAATGGCCCATGTAATGCCCTGTGACAAGAAGGAGGTTGACTGATAAAGGAACAGAAAGGAGGTGGGGGGGCGGGGCATAGGGGAAGATGGAGCCCAGGAGCCTCCCCATGCTGAGCCTGCCTCTTCCCAGTGGCCCTGACCGGCCCGGGGCCCTGGCTCTTGGCTTCCCTGCCCCTGAGGTCTGGGCTACCACATAGAGACGTGAGATTCCGTTTCACTCCTGACTCGTAGCTATTGAAGGCTTTGTGGTCAAAGGGAAGAGCTTAGATTTGGGAAGATGTACTCAGGCGCTTGAATGTCGCCACCTTGGGAGAACTAATAATATTTATGTGGTAGGGTTACTGTGGGGATTAAAGAAGATGCTGTGTAATAAAAGAGACAACCAATATTTGTCCCCTGCTCGCTCTTCATAAACAGTGCTGCAGCTGCTCATGCTGCCTTGGGAACCCTCTCGGTGTGGAGCGGCCCATGAGGATGGCCCGCTCCTGACCAGAGTCCTGGGCCAGGCCCTTCTCTGGGCTCTTTTATTTATCCTTGGCTTTGTAGTAATTTTTTAGTTTTTTGAAAACTGAAATGAAAGTTATTCATTCAAAGATAACACCCCCTCCTTTTTTTTTCTGGCTAAAAATCAGACCTACAGAAGCATAAGGGGCAGAAAAATGAAATCCCGTTTCAACTGAGGCCACTGGTATTAAAAGTCTGGATTCCATCCTTCTGGATGTTTTATGCACACAAACATACATGTTAAAAACAAAACCCAGGAATATGGAAATGACTGTTTTTCACTTCGCAGATCTTCAATGTCTTTCCGTGCATAACTGTGAGAGCCACCACGTCTAGAGCTGTGTTTCGCAGACCTCGTTGTGTTGTCTGTGACATTGTGTGTGTTCTCCTCCACGGCTGCTGGTCCTCGTCCCTCCACTGGGCAGGGAGGCAGAGTCCTCTGTATGTGGCCACCTGAGCATTTTCCTGAAACCCAGTCCATCTGGGAAAGACTTTACTTGCAGAAATGCCTTTCACCAAAGCCTCCTGTCCTCATTAGCTTGTTTTTCAGGAACTGGGTGGAGTCTGACTGAAAGAGCATGCTTTTGTTGCCTGGTATGCAGGGAGTTGCATTAGAGCTTTTCCTCTTCCTAATTATATGTCTGGGAAACTGGGGGTCTGGAATCCCAACTTGTCACTCCACCAAGAGCCATGGAACAGCCTCTCCACCTAAATTTATATACAAATTTCAAGAGTTGCTTTAGTGCCTGTGGGGCCCAAGCACCAAGGACTCAAGCGGAATCATTTTCTGGAAACAGATACAGAGTGTCACAGCCCCTCATAGCCCATCTCTTGCCAAATATGTACCGAAGGGTGGGAAGCAATGGATGTTTTGTTTTCTAGTTTTTTTTTTAAAGCTCCAATCCTAGACAGACAAGCAATACAAATGGGTATAAAGAAAGAATTGAAAGATGTTCTGATACCCAGTACCCCTGCCCCCCTACACCGTCCCCTCCTTAGAGGTCATTACTATTAATAATTTGTCATGTATCTTTTTAGACCGTTCTTTGACAAACTTTAAATGAATGGAATCATAAAGTTTTTATTCTGCCCAAATGAATGATTTTAAAAATGCAAATTACAGGGGCACCTGGGTGGCTCAGATGGTTAAGCGTCTGCCTTCGGCTCAGGTCATGATCCCAGCTTCCTGGGATCGAGCCCCACGTCAGGCTCCTGGCTCAGCAGGGAGCCTGCTTCTCCCTCTCCCTCTGCCTCTCGCCCCGCTCATGCTCTCTCTCTCTCTCTCTCTATCTCTGTGTCTCAAATGAATAAATAAAATCTTTAAAAAACAAATACAATAAAATGCAAATTACAATTTTGTATGCCAAAAATATTTTGCAGGTACATGGAAGGAATTTATGCAACGTGGTTTAAAAGTTAGTGGGAGAGGGCACCTGGGTGGCTCAGTCAGTTAAGCGACTGCCTTCAGCTCAGGTCATGATCCTGGAGTCCTGGGATCCAGTGCCGCATCAGGCTCCCCGCTCAGTGGGGAGTCTGCTTCTCCCTCCAACCCTCCCCCCTCTCATGTGCTCTCTCTATCTCTCATTCTCACTCTCTCAAATAAATAAATAAAAATCTTAAAAAAAAAATTAGTGGGAGGGGCACCTGTGTGGCTCAGTTGGTTGGGCATCCGACTCCTGATTTCAGTTCAGGTTGTGATCTCAGGGTTGTGGAATTGAGCCCTGAGTCGGGCTCCGCACAGAGTCTGCTTGAGACTCTCTCCCCCTCCTGCCCCTCCTCCACTCATGTTTTTTTTCTCTTTCTCTCTAAATAAATAAATCTTAAAAAAATAAAAAATTAGTGGGAGAGCAGAGTTGCCATTATGGAATTCAGGTTTCTGTACTGTGATTATCAAGGTACCAGCGTCAGCCCCAGGGGAGACTGGATGTAGGTTGGTTTGTCTATGAATTCTCAGTCCCTGGTTTTGTCCTGCCCTTCCTTCTCCCTCATGGGGGCTCTTACTCTGGTGTCCTGCACCTAACAAAGCCTGCAGTATGGGGAGGTATACTTCGTGTCAGAGAATCGGCCTTGAATCTGGATATGTGGCTGGAAGCAAGCTATTTAACCCCTCTGAATTTTGGTTTTCTCAGCTATCAAGCGGAGAGGCTCATCGCTCTGTCCCAGAGTGGTTGTAAAGATTCAACGTGCTAAGGAACGTATCTGGTTTATGGTAGAAGCTGAACAAATCTTAATTTCCCTTTCTCGGGCTTCTTGAGCCTTCATTCTATAAAGGTGTGTTAGGACTTGGATATATTACCCCTTCCCAAGGGCGTTTGCATTTCAACACCAATCAAAGCTTTAGGTGAAGGAATTAAGGTGCTGGAAGGTTCTTTTGCCTGGCTTTTCAGAAATATTTCATGAATGGTCACAACAGGCTGTGTACTCATCCCCCTGCCCTCCTTTGCTCAGAGCTGATCCAGGGTCAGTCCTACCCTCAGGGGACAATTTGGCTGCCAGAGGGCAGCCAGCATTCTTCCTGCAGTATGTCAACCTCATGCATTTCAAGGGTCATATTTAGCACGATGAGGTTGAAGGTATCCAGAGGAACTGATATCGTGGGGAAAAGCAGCATGACCAGGACATCAGGACTGTGAGAGTGCAGACACTTGCTCTCGTTCTGAAGGGACGACACAGGTCCATCTGGCACCTTCGTGAGAATGAGAAGGGCGCCCGTCCGGGACGGAGGGGCCCTGCAGATGCACTCTTAGATGGGTGGATAGGGCTTCGGTAGAAATTTGAGAAAGATGCCCTTCCTCTAGGGCAAAAGCTGGCCCAGCCCAGGCCAGGTGCAAGCGGGAGAAGGGTGAGTGGCTGGGTCTCCTCCGGCCCCTCCTTGCCACCCGCTCCTCAGTGCCCGCACAGCCCGCATGCCCAGACCCAGTGTACCCCTTCTCACAGCTGCTCCCACGAGGCCTAAACAGTCATTATTCTTTACTCTTTTCTCCCTTCTGGAAGCACCTTGACCTAAGCAATGGGGAGCCAACCAGGAAACTTCCTCAGGGTGTTGTCTACGGCGTGGTGCGGAGATCGGATCCAAATGAGCAGAAGGAAATGGTGGTTTACGGGTGGTCCACCAATCAGCTGAAAGAAGAGATGAACTACATCAGAGACGTGAGTCATTTAAGGATGTTTGTTTGTTTTGTTTACTCCTTTTGTAGCATGTGAGACGGTGGAGTGGGAAGCATGGACATGAATGTAATAAGGCCTTTTGGAAGAATTCCTAGCATTACCATTTTGGATGGAAATGTTTCTACATATCTTCACAGTAATGTTAAAGGTGCAGATGTAATTCTGCAGTGAGGTCTAGAGTGAACTGCTGGAGGTGACTAAGGGATGCTCAGGAGACCAAATAACTCCCATCTTCCGTGTATAATATGGAGGCTTTTAAGTGATTTTTGCTTATTATGTTGGACGTTCCATTCCCAGCACATGAGTTTCAAAAACTGTATACATTTGGTTGCTTTTGGTTGTAAGGAACAGAGAAGCCAACTCAGAAAGGAAATTTGTCTCGTGTGGGGATATGTGTAGGGGTAGGTAGGCTCTGACCAGGGCACGTCCAGACTCCCTTCCTACTTGTCTGAGTTTCCCTTGGTTCTGTCCTTCAGCTTCAGGCTCGTGGCATCATCTGAAAATATCATGGTGTCTCGAGGAAGAAAAGAAGCCACTTATCTCTTGTTTCTTTTTAGAGGCCCTTTATTAGGCTTCTCTTCATGTCTCATTGGCCAGGATTGGGTCACATGCCCATTCCCAATCCATCCCTGGATGGATCCCCTGGTGAGGGGAATGGAATTGATTATGGCTGGTTCAGACCAATCAGTTGTGTTGAAACAGATGCTGAGAAGTCAAACACAGTAGACACTGTCCATCTCAGGCCAATCAATGTCATTTCTTCATGTTTAATATTACATTTCTTAGTTTTTTAATTACACACTTTTTTCAAAGGAATTTGGAAAATACAAAAATGTATAATAAGAAAATAAAACCATCCACAATTCCATCATTTAATTAGATGGTTAAGGAGCATTTCCTTCTAAATTCTAAATTTTTCATTTCTTTTCATCTGTTCTCTATCCATCCATCCATCCATCCATCCATCCACCCACCTCCATTCCTTTTTGGTTCTTTGGCCTCCCAGTGCCTTTGTTGACCAAATCAGTGTGATTAGATGGAGAGGGAATGAGTTTCTCTGACACTGATGGGCCCTAAGCACCAGCCTGTGGACTAGAAAGTGCTCATGTGGAGGAGCAGAACAGTGTGGGGCAGTGGGGTACCCGCTGGACCTCGGTTCAATGTCCACCTCTGTGTCTGGCCCAGCCAAGCTTTTGTTCTCTCTGCACTTCAGTTTTTTCCTGTATAGATTGTGGAGGTTGGGAGGGGACCCCTGAAGTCAAAACTGCCAGCTTTTTATTTGGAGTGTTTGCAGAGAAGACACAAAGTCATGTTGTCAGCTTTCGTAGGGATTTTTTTAAAAGAACATCTCTTATCAAATATTAAAAATAATAACTATTTTGGGCACCCTCTTTCATGAGTCTTGAAAGATTTGGATACTTACATAATTAAAAGGAATAAAAACGTCTTGATTAAAAATAATAATAATAAAGGCTTAACAGAGAAAATGAAAAAAACCGAAAAGGTACACACACAAAAGCGCAGGACAAGTGTGACAACCACCAGCCTCAAATCCCTACTCATCCTACCCCTCAGATACGACTTTTAATAATTTTTCCTATATAGAAGCAACAGGAACATTCCTCATCTCCCCGTTTTTCTCATGGAAATACTTAGTCCCTTCTCATATATCTTAGATAACATGTTACTGCTTCAGATGTAAACCTTTGAAGCACAGCTGAGAGTCGCCAGTTGCCCAAGACACAAACAGCAGGTGGAGGCTGGTTGTGAACCAGGGGTGACGTGTGCCTAGGACACAGGGGTGGTTCTGGCCTGAATTACCAGCCTTCACTGGGACCTGCAACTTAAAGTTAATTTCCAAGTCCCACTTTCTACAGGTGACTTCAGATCCACCCCGGGCCTGCTTATCCCGAAGCATGTTTATGGGGTTGTTGGTTCTCTCTTGCCATGAGTGAGCCTGGCCCAGCTGGCTTCCTGAAGTATTTGCCACCCGGCTTGAGAGCCAGCCCACTGCACCCTGGTGAGCAGCATGAGCGCCAACTCAGGGCCACAGTGAAAGCCATTCTGTCTGCCCAGTGTGAAGAGTTGTGTTTTGGGCCTCATTTTCCCAAAATGTTTGTAGATAACAGCACGAAAGTAGACTCTGTTATCAGAATTCATTTAGGGAAGGCTTGGCACCTTGACTCGGACCCTGCTGCCGAAACCTTCACCAAGATGCAGTAAGCCCTAATAAACATGCAGTCTGATTTAAAACCATGTGCTGGCTATGCAAATACAGCTTCATGGTGAAGTCTCTCCCCCCCCCCCCCGCCTTGCTGTCCCCTACATACCCCTTATCCCAACCAACTGCTGCCTTCCAGCCCTTTCTGTGGTAAAAGTTCTGGAGCTCTCTGTAGAGGGCTCCCTTGAGACTTCTTTTCTTTCTTTTTTTTTTTTTTTTTTTAAGATTTTATTTATTTATTCATGAGGGACAGAGAGAGAGAGAGAGAGAGAAGCCAAGGGAGAAACAGGCTCCCAAGGAGCAGGAAGCCCGACGCGGGACTCGATCCCAGGACCCTGGGATCATGACCCGAGCCGAAGGCAGATGCTCAACCATCTGAGCCACCCAGGCGCCCGAGACTTCTTTTCTATTTGAGGACCCCTGAGCTCTCCATCAGAGGGGCAGCAGAGGAAGGGAGGAGATGGTGTCAAGGTTTTTTTTGTTTTTATTTATAAAATTTTTAAGGACCTGGTTACTCCTTCAGAAGCGCTGCTATAGAGGAACTTAATCAGTGGTTGTGTAAACAGGTGTTTAGGGGATCACCCTGACCTTTGTTATATTTTGTGCCTTGTGTATTATTGGTGATTATTGAGGAACTAATGTTCAAATTTATGGTCTCTCTAAGCTCATACTTCCCTGCTGTATATTCCAGATATTGCTCTTTGGTAGTCAGAGCAGAGACAGGGAAAATTAGAGGTTGCTTTTTGGTTTGGGTTTTTTTGGTTCTGCTAGCCACCTGTTTGTAGAGCCGACTTGTTATAAATTTTCTACTTATAAAAATGCACGATAGGAAAAGGGGTAAGTCTTGCCTGAATGTGTTTTGATAGGTGATAGCTGAATTTCAACAAACCATTTTTTCTTCAGAGCTTATTATTTGGATAATTAACCTTTGTTAATAATTATAATCATATATAATCATAAGGTATATTTATCATTATTGGTATTATTTGGATAATTCTCTTGGCTTCTAACTAGATATTAGGAGTGATTTTCTCACTTAATCTCCCAAACTGTCATGTTGTTATTATATTTTTAAAAATATTTATTTATTTGTCAGAGAGAGAGAGCAAGAGAGCACAAGCAGGGGGAACAGCAGGCAGAAGTTTGCCTAGCAAGGAGCCCGATGCGGGACTTGATCCCAGGACCCTGGGATCATGACCTGAATTGAAGGCAGACGCTTAACCGACTGAACCACCCGGGCATCCCCCAAACTGTCATGTTCTTAAAATTGTTTTTTTGTGGGGCCCTCCTGTCATTTGGGTTTCAGCAAACTTCACATGAAAATGTTATAGCTTGATCTCTAACTAGCGTCTCTGTGGGCTGCAGGTGAGAGCCACTTTGGAAAAAGTAAGGAAGCGAATGTATGGAGACTATGATGAAATGAGACAGAAGATTCGACAGCTCACCCAGGAATTGTCAGTAAGTGAATATTTCAGTGACTTGGAAATATGGAGGGGTGGTAGGGCTTAGCACTCCCTCTGAGTGGCTGGTGCCTGAACATATTTGAGTTTATGATGTTCTTCGCGAGTGGAATCATATTTTAAATGAACTGAGGGAATTTTATCACAGAATTAAGTTTATTATTTAAAGGGATGTTTTTGTGGCAAGAATAATCTTTACATTCAAAGCATTCCCTCCACAGTCAGGGATAAGACGAGGAAGCTAGCTATCATCGTTACTATTTACCATTGTACCTGAGAGACTAGCCAATGGAATTAAACAAGAGAAATGAATTTAGAGGTATAAAAACTGGACAGGTAGATGTAAAACTGTCACTGTTACAAACTATATGACTATATACCCAGAAAGCACAAGTGAACCAATGAAAAAAAAAACTTATAAAAAACAATTTTGTAAGGTAGTAGGGTAAAAAAATTAATAGATACAAACAAATAGATTTCAGTATACGAAAAACAACTGGTAAGAAGAAATAAGAACAACAGAAAACTACCAAATATCTAGGAGTAAACTGCACCAAGAGGAAAGACATACCATGTGCTTAGACAGGAAGCGCCAACTTCGTAAGATGTGAGTACTGTTCAGGTTAGTGTATGAATGTAATGTAACTCCATAAAAGTGCCAAGAGATTTTTATGCTGTTTCTACAACTGGACTAGAAGATTCCACAGTATACAGAAAATAAATATGAAGAGTTGAGGAAATTCTGGGGGAAAAAAGGCAATGAGGAAGACTAGCTCTACTAATATTACAAGAAGCTGAGAGAGCCTCAAAGATTAGGACAGTATCATATTGACACATGAATAAATAAGCATCCATGAAAAAAGCCCGGAAATGTACACCAATATATGATAAAGGTAGCAACTCAGATAAAGGCAGGGAAATGGACAAGTCAGTATATGCCATGGGGACAACTTATATGCTGTCATGACAGACTTATATCTGGAGGAATTCCAAAGAGATCAAAGACTTAAATTCTGAAGATGATATTTAAAAGTGCCAGAAGAAAACTTCTGTGGGTTCTTTTATACTCTTGGGATGGGGAAGACTTTCTGTTACTCTGACATGAAATCCCAAAACTGCAAAGGAAAAGTTTCGTAACTTTGACTACACTGAAATGAAAGATGTGCTGGCAAAAACACCAAAGTCCCATGAGAAACCTAGCAAAAATGATTTGCCCGTCATATCCTAGATAACAGGCTAATTTTCTGAGTATTTAAAGAGTGTAGAGACATCAAGAAGAAAAGGCCACAACTCATAAAAATAGGGAAAATATTTGTTATACATAACTTATAGTAAAAGAAGGATGAAGAACTCTTAAATGTCTGACAGGATGCTCTGCCTCATTCTCAGTAAGAGAAAGTCAGTCAAACCATCCTGAGATGTAAGTTTTACCTATGAGACTGGCATCCCTGTAGGAGTGGACAAGACACAACTAGCAGTGCTGTGGAGAACAGGCGGATGGCCGGGTAGGACGTAATTCTGAATCCCTCTGAGGGTGAGCAGTTTGGCAGTATCTACAAAACTGCAAAGGCCTCTATCCTGTGACTTAGCAATTCTGTTCTGAAGAATGTATTCTATAAACTCTCACATGTGAAATGACGTATGTATGAGCTTAGGTATCACAGCATTGTTTGCAACAGTAACAAGATTGGAGACCTAAATGTCCATCAAGAAGGGGAAAGTAAGGGGCACCTGGGTGGCTCAGTCGTTAAGCGTCTGCCTTCGGCTCACGTCATGATCCCAGGGTCCTGGGATCGAGCCCCACATCAGGCTCCCTGCTCGGCGGGAAGCCTGCTTCTCCCTCTCCCACTCCCCCTGCTTGTGTTCCTTCTCTCACTGTCTCTCTCTGTCCAAAAAAAAAAAAAAAAAAAAAAAAAACAAAAAAAAAGGGGGAAAGTAAAATAAATTACCACTCTCCAATAGAAAACACAGAACTAAAAAAAAGAAGGGGGCTCCTGGGTAGCTCAGTCAGCTGAGCATCAGACTCTTGATTTCTGCTCAGGTTGTGATCTCAGAGTTGTGGGATCGAGCCCTGCATCAGGCTCTGCGCTGTGTGTGGAGTGTGCTTAAGGCTTAAGTCTCTCTCCCTTTGCCCCCCCGTGCCCCCATTCTCTCTCTAAAAATAAATCTTTAAAAAAAATGAGGAGGAGGGAATGGGAGAGGGGGAGGTAAGAATAAAAAGAGCAAGTAAGCTCCTCAGAAAGAGATACGGAAAGATCTCAAAGACACAGAGTAAATGGTAAACAAACAAAAAAAAAGAGATACAAGGAAATATGTACAGTGAGCTACCACTTGTGTAAAACAGGAGGGGAAAATAAGTATGGTTAGATAGTTCTGTGGGTGCAAAAGTAGTTACTAGAAGGATAATCCAGAAACCAATTAACCGTGATTCTTAGTTGAGGGGCAGAGCGGGCAAGGTGGTACCTGAGCAGATGGGACAGGAGTGATTGATTTATTTTAGTGTCTACCTTTTATATTTTGTAAACGTTTGAACTACGTGAAGGTATTACTTTTGAATTTAAGAAAAAATAACATTCCTCTGGTTTAAACAAGCTAATGCCTGTGAGGAAAGAAAATTTTTTTTTATACTTGTGATTCATAATGTTGAAGCAAAAAAAGTGCACGTACATATGACACACTTTCCATAAAGGTAAATATCTGTAGGAAGGAAGCACGGTTGCAACAGTCTTGCCTTAGAGTTTGGCGCGTGGCTTGGCTGGGCGGTGATCTGCTGAAGCAAGAGCCATGGCCTTGATTATAGGGGTGGGGGCAGATAAACGCGCCACAGCCGCCCAGCCCAGCCTGTTCTCACCGGCCCGCAGGGACAGGTCCCCCCACACAGGCCACCGCCCGTTCCGTGGGCCCACACACCCCACGGGCGTCCACCCTTGAGCCTACCCCGAGCCCTTACCTCTACTTCCCCTGCCTCCTGCTGCGGTATAGCCAGCCCTTCTTGCACGTCTGGCATGACACTGCTGGAACTCTCTCTGATGAAAGCGTCTCCAACGTGCTAAACACGCACGCCCAGCAAAGACCACACAACAGCAGTGGCAGCCCCATAACACGCTTGAGAAGGGCGTGAGCCCCACGTATGTTCTTTCCGTGATGAGTAAGAAGAGCTCTTAGATGGCAGGAGAAGATGTTCCAACTGGGTCCTAGGCGCAGCAGGGCCTCTTCTCAGCTGCTGGTGTGCAAATCCCTGACCTCCTCGGATTCGGTTTCCTCCACCATATAAAGGGGGGTGTTCTGGCTGCCGCATGCGTTGTGAGGACCAAGCGAGGCCCTGCGGGGGGACATGTGAAGGAAAAGTGTTCATGTTTTTCCCCTCTCTGGGTCATGCAGATGTTGACTTTGTAATCTTAAGCTCTACTTGAACTATCAGGAGAAGGTTCTAGCCTAACTGAAACTTGTTGCGGGTATATAGGGCTTTGTGTAACTACCTCATCCTCTGCCCAGGCTTCCCAGGCTCGGCAGGAATATCTCGAGAATCATGTCCAGGCACAGTCGTCGGCCCTGGACAGTTTTAATGCCACGAACTCAGCCTTAACGTCGGACTCCATCGGCCTGCAGGTACTCATCTGCTCACCGTTAGCCTGGGGGCCCTCTGTTGCGGGGGCAGGCACGTCTCACCAGGTGTGGGCCGTGTGCCTTTGTAGAAAAGCAAGTCACGGGATGTCTTCAGAACATTATGCATCGGGATCCTTCAGGCATGGCCCCAGTAAAGACCCCGCCACGACGTGAAGGAAATGAAAGGAAGTGCTTCCGAGCGGAGGCTCTCAACCTTTGAGTTGAATTTGTTTTTGCCTTTGTTAAAATGGGAGTTTAGATCCTGAGCTCCATGCTAGAGGCGGCCCTTTCTCCAGCAGATACCCAAGTGGGTCTTGCGAGTCAGTGCCTAGAACAGCACATCAGCCCCTGCTCCCTGTAGCCCCGGTTTCAGGAAGCCCCACCCAGGCACAAGACAGACAGACTTAATCACAGGCGGTCTGTAGTCCTGCGTGGCAAGGAGCTCCCAGAGGCTGTGAAGCACGTTTCCCTAACTTAGAAATTATTTCGCAAGAAAAGAAATCCTATGCATGCCGACAGGGAAGCAGAGAGACTCGGGGTCCTCCAGATGTGTGTTGTCAATCCACTTCTGCTTCCGATTGCTCTCGTGAGTAATCTGATTTGCTGGGAGCTCACCAGGCCAGTGCCACCCGCTGTCACCCTTCTGGCTGAGTCCTGCGTCTCCTATGCAAATTAACCTGGAAGTGTTCAGGACAGAGTGTTAACATTCACCAGAAACAGCTTCCTTGGCTTTAGTTTCCAGATATGCAAACAATCGTTTCTGCCTCTCCTCCAAGTTCATTTGGCTCTTATCTTTTTACCCTCCTCTTAAAGGTCCCACGGCTATTACTGTCCTTCCCAGTTCTACGCAAATGACTCGTCAGATAAACAGATTTTCATGTTGGGATCATCCCCTTCCCCACGAACCTAATGTTGTCCAGTAACAGCTCTTAGAGCAGCAGTGCCAACCACACAGAGTGGGCGCAGCAGTGGGCCCCGGTGGCTGGGAGGCCATTTCTGGTGCGGTCTCGGAGCCTCTCCCTTTTCCTGCTCCTTCTTAGTGCACGCCCAGTTTCCCCTGGCCTCCAGCCTGGCCCTGCTCTGGGTCTGGTTTAGTCAGTAGCCTTGGCTTTCCCTTCCTGCTGCCATCCAGAGGGGTTGGCCAGGCTCCCTTTCCTTCTCTCTGGAGCATCTTCTCACTCCTGGCTAACTGGGAGATGCTGCACCTCCCCTGAGCTCAGACCTGGTTGGTACGGGTACTGACTTTCTGGTTTTTCTTCCCCACCGTTACTTCCGATCTGCCATCCCACTGGCGCCCCAGGCCGTGAGGTCAGCTGTTAGAACAGGGTCAGTGGTGACCCAGGTACCCTGACTGGTTGCTAGTTATGGTCCAGCCTCTTGGCCCGGGGCAGACCGAGGAGCTTTATCATGAAAAGATTAAAAATTATTGTTAAAAAGAAGAAGAGGGAGAAAAAGAAAAGAAAGGCACCATATCACAGCCAGGAAATTCAAGTGAGTCTGAAGATAGTTGGTTTCTTAATTCTGCAAGGCCCTGAACTCTCCCATTGCCCAGATGGTCCCATTTTCATTATTATTGACCGTGAGACCAGACCCTTGGTTTGATTTCACAGAAAGTCAGAATGGGAAGGAACTGCTGATCTCCAGTCCCCTTGTTTTATGGATCAACAGGCTGAGGCCAGCAGAGAGAAATGACTGGAACAAGGTGTCTAGCTAAGTAGCAGAGCCAGGATTAGAACTCTGGTCTCTGGGTCCAGATGTAGGCTCATGAGCACAAGAGTTGTATCTGTAAAGCCAGCGGGCCTTGGAAAGAGGGTGGTAGGGCCAGGTGGTTTCTAAAGCCCCTTGCAGCTCAAATATTTTCTGATTCTGTGCTTCCAAATGGCTTCTGTATATTCTTTAATGTCAGTGTACCTCCATCAAAAGTCTTTTCTCCTGATTCAAGGAGGTTTAGGAATGAGAGGCTTTTTATCCAAAGGGGAGGCTAAGGACTTGAGGAAGCTTCAGGGACTGATCATCTACAAAGAGGAAAGGTGTTAAAAAATGGGTCCAACACCAGAGTTTCCATGTCTAACTTGAAAGTTGAACACAACTTGGGGAGGTGGTAGATGGTGCCCATAACCCAGTCCCCAGTGGTAAGAATTCGGGTTATGGAGGCCATTCTCTGTATGAGGAGTTGACCAAGTAGAACCCAAAGCATTAACTAACACCAGTATTAATGTAATCGTTCTTGCTCCAGTGTGTGGCCTGGAGCAGTAATCAACAGGCTTTTGACGCTTGTCAGGCACCTGTCCAGAGTCACCAAACTCTGCTCCCTGGTGCCCCTTCATCACCACCGTTCTCTAAGAGGGGAAGGAGACGCCCTTGCAGGCATTACCAGCACCTCAGCCGTGCTGTCCCGTGCTGACAGGCAGTCCACAAACACAGCAGTGACGGCCCCTTTAAGGAAGAAGGGCAAGACCTCCATTCTCCACAACACGTTTTGTTTTTCGATTTTGTTGTGGGAATTTGAAAGATACAGAAGACACAGGGAAGGAAACAGATATCCTCCATAATCCTCCCACATAGCGATAACCTATTATTTGGATTTTGGTGAAATTCATCCTAGTCTTTAAAGTTTCTCTGCATAAACACATTTGAATAAATGCTTATACATTTTCCTTCTCAAAATGGGATTTGTTCTAGCCTTACTATTTTCAAAACTCAATTTTTTTCTATGCGAAATGATGCATTATGAACACTTTTCCTTGGAAAGACTCCATTTTAGGGTGTTTCCGTCCATCCTAAGCAGCGGGCAGAGGCTTGCTGGGTGGGCAGAGGCTCGCTGACCTCTTGCCCACGGCTGGGGGGACCCTCAGTCCCTCAGACACCAGCGTCCCGGCTTGCAACTGCCGGGGCCTGACCTCTCTTTCAATGGTTAAGGACAAAGGGATGTCCCGGTGCATGACTCTGGCCATGTTTACTCACATTGCCGGATCTGGTTTTAATTTCTTTTCCATGTCCCTAGAAAACCCTGGTGGATGTTACTTTGGAAAATAGCAGCATTAAGGATCAAATGAGAGATCTGCAGCAGACCTACGAAGCATCCATGGGCCAGCTGCGGGAAAAGCAGAGGCAGCTGGAGGTAGCGCAAGTTGAAAACCAGCTGCTGAAGATGAAGGTAAAGTGGGGGAGCACTGATGTCCCCCTGACCCTTCTCTTCTTTCCTGTTTCTCCTCTCTCTTCCCATCTTCGGTAATTCCATCTCCTTTCCCACATTTTTGTGGCCAACTCCACAGGGCTGGGCTTGAGGGCACCGAGGGGGTTTCTGTGTTCGCTGCTGTCAGTCTAGATTGGGGTGCCCCGTGAACACCCCCAGTGGGCACTCCTGCCCCGGCGGCCTCAAGGGCCACTGAGACCGTTGTCAGGGCGCCGCTGTCACATACTGAGAGGGCCCTGGGGGTGCCCACAGGCCTGGGACTTCAGAAGCTTCACTATTTAGATTTTCTCTGACGTCTCAAGGTCTTTCTCTCTGGCGTGAGAAGAAAGAGCCTGAGAGCACGCAGGAAGAAGATCCGTGGGTGACCGAGGGCTCCAGGCAGTGTCCCTCTTGTCCACCAGGCTGTGCCTCTTCCTCAGTGGGCTTCTCCTGCCTTGGAGGTGTTAGAGCCCCTTCCGGACGTGAAGCCTGGATTGATCTCCTACCCCTGGTAGGAGCAGACCCCTGGGTGGCGCGTAGAAGGCACTCAGTAAATTACTTCCTGAATGAATTTGTTCGTACTTAAGTCTGTGGCTTTCCAATTGTGTTCAACACAGCAGTAGGCAATCCTAGGGGAGAGTACCTCCTAGGTATTGTATCCATATAATCTATTGCTCAAACCAGAATACATTTGGGAGTGAAAGTGGTGCTATTAAGAATTGATTTGCGGGGGGAGCGCCTGGGTGGCTCAGTCAGTTGGGCGCCTGACTCTTGGTTTCGGCTCAGGCCATTATCTCAGGGTCGTGGGATGGAGCCCTGCGTTGGGCTCCGTGCTCAGCGGGGAGTCTGCTGAGGATTCTCTCTCCCTCTCCCTCTGCCCTTCCCCCTGCTTGCACGCCCTCTCTCTCTCTCTCAAATAAATAATTTTTTTTTAATTGAGTTAGGGACACACACAGGGACATGTGGTCCTCCTTCGTGTGGGGCTGCCTCACACGGAGGGAGGGGTTGCCACATTTCACTGTGTTGTCACTGTGATTGTAACCCCATGGGTTTGGGCCCGCACAGTCTGCCTGGCCAAACACAAGCACCCTGACCAGATTGCTCAAGAGTAGATCAGCTCTTCTTTGCCTCACTTCAAACAGGGCAGCTCTTTTCTTTATTATTTCATATACTGTGTGTCTGAAGAAGAGTTAGCTTTGAAAAAAGGGGTGTGTTGCCGGACAAGCCAGAAAGTACCGCTGACTTTCTCTTCCCTCCTGAGCTGGGCCCGCACAGGAACCAGGAGTCCCTGGCTGAGTGTTCCCCAGACCAGGTGAGAATGTTTCTAGATGCAATATTTAGGAAGGCACAAATGTATGGAAAGGCTGGCTCCAGATTTCTTACATGAGCTGAACTTAAGTCTCCCGTAGGTACTGTTTGGCCAGTGTAATTAATGGGACTGCTTCAACTCCACGTGGGCAACTTGCCTTCAAAGGCCTCCCCACTTCTCTGACATAACAAAATTTTAAAATAATGTATGCATGTGGTGGGCCGGGGCGGGGGGGGAAGAGCCAAACTGTATGAAAGGTAATCTAGAAATATGCCCGCACCATTTTACATTCTCACCAGCAGGGTGAGGTTTCTGATTTCTCGACATCCTCACCGATGCTTGTTACTGCCTCATTGCTGATGGCCATCCCAGGAGGGTGAAGTGTATCTCGTTGTGGTTTTGTGTTCTCTGATAACAGACGATGTTGAGCATATTTCATGCGCTTCTAGGTCATTTGTATATCTCTTCAAAGAAGAAATTTATCAGAGCCTTCACCCATTTTAAAATTGGATATTTTATTATTGAATTGGAAAAACTGCTTATATATTCTGGATACAAGTTACCAGATACGTGATTCGCAGATCTTTTCTCCTACTTTCTGGGTTGTCTTTTCACTTTCTTGATGGACTCCCTTGAAGCACAGAAGTTTTAATATTAAATACCGATGAAGTCTTTCTGTTTATCTTTTGTCATGTGTGCTTTTGGTATCCTAAGAAACCACTGCCTCACCAAAGGTCATAAAGATTTACCTTATGTTTTCTTAGAGGAGTTTTATAGTTTTGGCTTTTACATTTAAGCCTTTGATCCATTTTGGCTTAATTTTTGGCTGTGGTGCATTAGGCGTCTAACAGTGTTCTTTTGCATGTGGCTGTCCATTTGTCCCAGCACTGTTTGTCAAAAATACCATTCTTTTCCCATTGAATAGTCTTGGTAGGTAATTTCTTGAAATTTATTTTTTTTTATAATGCATAAACGATTTACTTAATTCAGAGTCAAATCTACAAAACAATATATTCAGAAATAGAATATCTGTAATACCCCCTTTTGTCTCTTATTCCTTCCTTCAATAGGTAACCTTCGAATTTTTGAATTTTATTGCTTATCCTACTCTGACCCAACTCTAATGATGTAGTGATCTTTTTGTCAGCCTACAACAGAATACTCCAGAATTAAAAAAGCATCTCTTTTGAGGTTAATTCGGGTGTGGAAATCTCATCCAGAAAAAAAAAGTTTGCTAAAATTGGTAACATAAAAGATAATAGAATTTCAAGATCAAAAGACATTAGGCAGGAAAAGTCCTTAAAAAAGGGGGATAAAGAAGACAGTGAAGCATGGTCGCATTTTAGAGAGAATTCAAAATCTTTTTAGAGATGGGGGAGGGACAGAGGGAGAGGGAGAGAGAGAATCTGCAGCAGGCTCCACACCCAGCGCGGAGCCAGACTTGGGGCTGGATCTCACAACCTTGAGACCATGACCTGAGCCAAAACTGAGTCAGACCCTTAACTGACTGAGCCAGCCGGTGCCCTGAGAGAATTCAGTTTAAAAGTGGCAAAACTGGGGGGACAGGGCTGATGCTTAGGTACATTTTTGTCTTTTGAAAAATTCACTCACGTGGAGGGTCTTTGTGTAAAGTACCGCTTTGTCTCTTTCTACCCATCGGCTAAGCCCCACCTTCTTGCTGTTCCCCTCCCAAGAGTTCCTGCCGCTCTGTCTCCTGCGCACGCGGTGAGAGGTGCTGGTTCCCTGGAGCCGGCAAAAGCCGGAGCTCTGACACGAGCATCTTTGTAGGTGGAATCCTCCCAGGAAGCCAACGCCGAGGTGATGAGAGAGATGACCAAGAGGCTGTACAGCCAGTACGAAGAGAAGCTGCAGGAAGAGCGGCAGAACCACAGCGCTGAGAAGGAGGCTCTCCTGGTGTGTATGTCACAGCCGCCGATGACGTGACAGACAATACTCGCTCCATTATTGCTGGGAGGCTGAGGTAGCAGGGTTTCTGCTGGGAGGTGTCTGCGGGCTCTAACGTGGGTGAGGGTCAAGGTGTTTATTCATTGGCTCACTCACTCCCCCACTCCTCCCTCCCTCCCCCCCTCCCTCTATGCATCCCCCTCCTTGCTCAGAGGAGCCCCCAGTCTCTGCCTCTGACCACACCCCTTCTCTGGCTGGGCTCCCCATTTGCCAGTCTCCCGGCTGGTCCTAGGCTTGCGTACAACTGTGCCCTTTCTCCCTCCATTTGCTCCCCTTTCCCCGAAATGCCCTCCTTCCCTGCCCTTGCTCCTCCCTGAGCTCCTGCAAAGCCTTGAAAATGCCACCCTCCCCATGCATGAAGTCTCTGCCATCCGTGAGAAGTGTCCTCTGTGTTGGGAATCCCACACTCTGCGCTCTTCACTGTGGTGTTCTGTGGTCCCTGTTACTAGAGTTGGACTGTACACCTCACATCCTGGCTTCTCTAGGAGCGAGTGTGGGTTCCTTGAAGGCCAGGAGTCCGCGCCTGCCTTATCTTGTGTTCTTAAAGCTCTATAAATGCGCTGAATGGTTGACCGAGTTTTGGGGCTTTGCAGTATGGGAGAAGGGTCTAGGCATTCTGCATTCAGTTCCAGATATGGCCCAACTTCCCTTTATATTGTTGGCAAATACACTGACACACTGACACTGGGGTGTCCGAGAAAAGCCAGTCTGACACTTTGAGCATCCAGTCAAGGGAGAAATAACATTTGCAGGCTTGTTTTTTTTAAGACATAAGGAGTCGGGGGGAAAAAAGAACTGGGCCCATTAAAAAGCCACACAATGTTTATTTCCAGGTGAGAATCAGCATCATGGGAGTCCCTGATCTGAGTTCATTACACTCCTAAGCCCCAAGGGTGTGCTTTTAGAGAGACATCATGATTTAGCAAGGCCGGCGCTGTTTGGACCATAGTTAGCAGCCTCGCGACTCCAAGGCAGTGCTGAGAACAATGTGCTTCTTTTGCAGGAAGAAACCAAGAATTTTCTGAAAGCTATTGAAGAAGCCAATAAAAAGATGGAAGCGGCAGAGATCAGCCTCGAGGAGAAGGACCAGAGGATCGGAGAGCTGGACAGGCTGATTGAGCGCATGGAAAAGGTAACAGACACTGCTCTGGGCCCAGCGCCCACTTGCCCAGACTCCCGCCCCTCTGTGGTCCCGGCAGGCCTGTCTGAAGGTGTGAGGTGCCTTCAGCACCCCTCCTGCCCGTCCCTCCAATTTGTGATTGAAACAGGAAAGACAAAGCTATAAAATAAAGGGTGAGGAGGTCCGACAAAGTTCTCATCTTTCCTATGGTAACTATTTTGATACTTTAAAAAACATTCCGTATATAATTATTTACAAAAACTAGTATTTTCGCACCCTGCTTTGCTGGGGTCCCAAGCACGAACTTCCATTTACTCATCGAGTAACCAAGCCTTCTTTGAGTGTTCCATCCATACCCTGAGTGGGCATGCATCTGGAAGTTTGGCTTTTCTTGGACACCCCACATCTGCCAGCCAAGTGGAGGACACCCTGTTTCTGTGGGCGTGGGTGGGGATGGGGTGGGTGGGGGAAGGCAGGAGCTCAGCTGAGGTAATGAAGCCAGTTGAGAGCGAGGGAGGAAGCCGGACGTTAGGCAAAACATGGAAAACGGGATGAAGGGGTGGGAAAGAGGAAAGAGAAGAAGCAGGAAAGAAGAAAAAGGCAGGGTGACCTTTAGCAGGTGACAGCTGACTTCTGGGGGAGGGTAGTTTGGGGACAAGGCTGTGGCTGGTTTCTGGAGAATGGCTCTCAGCAGCATGTGGGTCTGCAGGGCAGTGGCCGCCTGCCAAGACTGTGACATCAGAGCCCCCGGTAACGCATGCTGAGCAACCCCCTTGTTGGTGATGAGCCAGGGAGAATGACAGTGTACGCAAGGTCAACACGGGGGCTTCCAGTGATTCTGAGAGAGGTCTGTCTCCTCACCTCTGGTGTCTGCAGCGAAGACCCCCCTACGGTCCCCTGATGAGGCAAGGTGTAACCAGGGTGGGGATGGCATGAAGCTTCGTACTCTGGAGCTTCGGGGCTTGTGGGGGCTCCCACTTTAGGCAATGTCTTTGTTTGGGAGGGACTTGAACAAAGTGAAGCGTCCATCAGTGTCACCTCTCCTCCTTGGGAAAACAGAATCCTATTTTTTATTGAAGAGAAGAGGGTAAAGCAGCATGCTTAAGACTAACATCAGGATTGGTTGGCAGTGGTAGTAAAGATTGGACAGTGATGGCATTTTCTAGAACTTAGGTGAGCTTTCTCCCATATTCCCTCTCCCTGGCAACAGCAGAAGATACTGGTCATGTGAATGCTCCCTATGGGTGACAGATTCTCCTGCCATATTCAGGCACAAAGTGAGCGGGCAGCCTGGTTTGGGTAGGAAGCCAACTTCCTGCCCATGAGGTGGCTAAAAATATGGGTTTTAGAATCAGATAGACCTAGGGTTTGAATCTTGCCCTCTTTCTAGTTGTGGGCAGTTACTTGACTCTTCCAAACTGAGTTTCCTCTTCTGTAACATGCTGATACTCATCATTCTTCTGCTTAAGGCGCTGTGAGCAGTAAACGAAAAAAGTCCACACACAGTGCCTAGCCCAGTGCCTGGCATATAGTCATGGCTCAAAAATGTGGGGCTCCGATTTTTATTTTGTTACAGACTTGTCTATGTCTCTGCCCCCAGAGTCAGCTTTTTTTTAGCTGGACTTTTTTTTTTTCTAGCTTATCTTCTTTGTACCCTTGAGATTCTGAAAATAGTATTTTTCCCCCACTCATTTCCCCATGGAGCCTGTGTGAGAGGCGATGGGCGGGAGGCCGGGGAGGGAGGAGGGCCAGCCTTCCCTGCCAGCACTTATGGGACACACGGTGTTCCCCAAGTCCCATTGGCTTTTTCTGTAGTGAATGAAAATGGATTGTCCTTTCTCTAAATCCCCTTTCCCATTTAGGCGAGAGATAGGCTTGCTTTATTTCGCTAGGATTAGGTAGTCCAGTTGACTGCTGCTTCTCCCTCAGAGATCCCCATTTCAGAGCAGAAGAGGTCAGATGCCTCTCCCACACCCCGTGAGCAGCGTTTCCCCAGGCATGAACGCTGGCAGCGTCCTAGCCTGCTTGTGCCTATTTTTGGATTTTCAAAACACCTTTTTTTTTTTTTTTCCTGATTAGTAGAAACCTTTTAAGGAGTGTGACCTCTCAGGGACCCTGCTGCAGGAGAGGTGATAGTCTGCTTGGGTGGTGGTTTCACGGGCATATACAAATGTAAGAAATCATCATGTAGTGTGCTTTTAGGATTTGTTGTACTTCAATTTAGAAAAAAAAAAATCGAACTTTTAAAGTGTGCCGGAAGTGAGGCCTTACCCTGCTCTATAACGGCTTTTTTTGGGCATCTGCCATGGGGGTGCTCGTTTCTGAAAGGTCCATCACTATTATTTCAGGGCTGTTGTAGACTTCCAGCCAGCAGCGAACCACGCTGTGTCTTTGCTGGAGAGATTTAAGAGCAAAAACAGATCCCCACTAAAAGTTGGTCTTCCTTGACGATGCTAAATCCATCAATGATAATGTATACTCTTCCTGCGAGGGCGGATTGTTGCCCCATCTCTTCAGTCTGTTCCTAGGGATACCACGGCTTGTAACTTCAGGAGTTATGGGAGTTAAAGTTTCAAAGATTTGCTTTTAATAATTTGGCAGTAAGAGTTTGTTGGGAGAATTTCTGAGAATGATGATGACGCACAGGAGTACTTAGGGCCTAATGTAAAATAATCTCCTGCCAATATAGTGAACAGGCTTTGATAAATTTCATTTGAAGGAAATCTACGACACCAACATCTGTAATGTATTTCTAGAGCAGTTTTGGTTATGATGGGTGCTACATTTTTTTTTTTTAAGATTTTATCTATTTATTTGACCAGCAAAGAGAGAACAAGCAGGAGGAGCAGCAGGGAGAGGGAGAAGCAGGCTTCCTGCTGAGCAGGGAGCCCAATGACGTGGGACTCGATCCCAGGACCCTGGGATCATGACCTGAGCCGAAGGCAGACGCTTAACCGACTGAGCCAGCCAGGCGTCCCTGGGTGCTACGCTTTTATTAACATTTTCCACTTTGTCTGAAGAAATAATAGTCCATATTCTTACATTACCTTTTTTGGATAGACTTTTAAGTTTGCATATATAAAGCAAAGGGTACATATCTTTATGTGCAGTTTGATATATGTGCTAGTTTCCTATGGCTGCTATAATAAATCACCACTGTTAGTGGCTTAAAACAACCCCAATTTATTATCTTATAGTCCTGGAGATCAGAAGTGCTAAAATCAAGGTGCTGGCAGTGCTGGGTGCCTTTTGGAAGCTCTAGAGGAGAGTCCATTTGCTCAGCGTTTCTAACTTCTAGAGGCTGCCTGCATTCCTTGACTCAGGATTCCAGCCGGCAGCTTCAAAGCCAGCAGTGTGGCCCTTTCCAGGCTCTGTCTCTCTCTGGCTCCAGCCCTTCTTCCTCCTGCCAGTAAGGGCCCAGCTGGATAATCCAGGGTCATTCCCCCCCCCCCCCCTTTTAGGACCCTTAACTTAATCCCCTCTGCAAAGTTCCTTTTTCTGGGTAAGGCAGCATGTTCACAGGTCTCAATGATGTGGACATCATTGTAGGCGGGGGGCACCCATTATTATCCTGTCACAATACATTTTTACAAGTGAACCTATCTGTGTAAACACCACCCAGGTTAGTACATAGGATATTACCCAAATTCCGGAGATGCAGAAAATAATCAAGAATTTTGCAGTATCACAGGCCACTGACTTAAGAGTATGGATTTTCATTTTTTAGAACTATAAATTCTCACAAGATATCTGAACCTAAGAGGATGGAATACTTGTTTATTTATTTATTAAAGACTCATTTATTAGAGTGTGCACAAGCAGGGGGAGGGGCCGAGGCAGAGAGTGAATCCTCAAGCAGACTCTGTGCTGAGCGCAGAGCCCTGACATGGGGTTCGATCTCATGACCCTGAGATCATGACCTGAGCCAAAACCAAGAGTTGGACACAACGGACTGAGCCACCCAGGCGCCCCATTAAAAAGAAACCTTGAATGGCTTTATCTGGGGTATTTGTCTCTAATTCATCAATACATCCATAAACGTACACCAGGAGATGTGGCATTTTTGAGCTTTGTTTGGACTCTGGTGGGTGGATGCGTAGACCCCACTGGGAGTTCTATAGACTTGACCCCACTAGTGCTGGAATTGCTAGATATACATTCTCTGTCCAGCGTGGGACCCACTGCTTCAAATATCGGTGTCTGTTTTAGGAACGTCATCAGCTGCAACTCCAGCTCCTGGACCATGAAACAGAAATGTCAGGGGAGATAATGGATTCTGACAAGGAAAGGTAAGACGAATGCCCTTCAGCTTGTAATGGACGTGGACGGCGGACATGCTGCGTTTTTGTGGGCTCACCAGGGCCTTGCAGTTTCCTTCATTTGGTCATCACTATTGCAGACTCCTACGTGTAAAAGTCTGCAGAGCTTCCACTACGGGCTGAGAGCTTCCGCTATGGGGCCAGTTTCTTTAGGAGCTCACAGCCACGTCTCGCAGCCCATGGCTGGTTGTTACTGCAGAGAGACACAGCACAGGCTGTCTCGGGTGCAAAAGTTCAGTCTATAAATGTTCTCCATAACCTTCAACTCCACAGGATGCACCTTGTTGATGAGAAGACTCATTAGCTGTGACTAATACTTCTGCAATGGGAACTGATTTTAAAATGTCTTTTTTTGTTTCCATACATTGTTTACTGAAACCTGGCCTTGTGCCCTGGCTGTGGGCATATAAAGCCCTGCATCGAAAATAATGGAGTAGTACGTGGTCTCCACTAGAAATCGGAAGGCAGAGAGGCCGTGCACGGCCCTCTGGTGAAGGAAAACAAGTTTGGGATGATTTGAGCAATTTGAGCCAATTGCTTAACCTTGCTGAGATTCCTTGCTTATCTGCAAATGGAGAATTCTTCTTAAAGGGGGAGGGGGTTACGGTGAGGAGGGCAGTGCCCGTCTCATTGGGTCACTAACTGTGAGGGAGCTGGGGGGCATGCTGCCTGCCACGTGGTTTGTGCTGAAAAATGTCTGTTTTCCTTCCTCTCTGCAACTTCAGACTTGGCGGTCTTCTGTAGACTTTAATGTAGCCTGGCAGAGAGGGGAGGGGTAAGCCGACCACCAGGCCCTCTGTCCACGGCTCCATTCCAGTGGCCCCAAAGCACTGAAGAGTGTCTGCTGGTTCCTTTGGTTTCACTGAACCAAGCAAAGTCAGAGGATAATTTGTGCTGTTTTAAGACAGAACTATGAAGCGTCTTAGGAAGCGGCCCCATCTGTTTTGATGCAGAGAAGTTCTTTCACTGTGTTTCCCAGTTTCCCAAAATAAATGGTGTGTAGGCAACTACAGTTCCAGACTTCCCAGGACTTGGCCCCTTGATTTCAGATACCGTGTTGTACTAGACTCCTCTCCTTCTCCTTTTTCCAGTTCAAGGCATTTGACTTGTATAATGTATAGTGTATAATATTGTATTAACTCCAGAACAGAGAGCCCCCCATTCTGTAAGTGGTGCCCCCAAAATTCTGTTTCAGGCCCTGGAAAGTAGTGTTGCTGTCCTTACACAAGGTAAACCTTGCAAGTGGGAGCTCGAGTAGGAGTCCCGTGTTCCTCCTGTGGTGGGGTAGTCGACCACCCGGAGTGAATTCCCCCGGAGACTCATGGAGCAGGAAGAATGTGTGGTGGAGCTGCCTTTCGTGTTCTGGGCGATGGTCCCATCAGCCGGGACTCCCAGCGCTGGTGGTGCTGCTCTGGTTGAGGACCCCATGGCTCGCTCTGCTCTTTGTGTTAGGTATCAGCAGCTGGAGGAGGCGTCTGCCAGCCTCCGGGAACGGATCCGGCACCTGGACGACATGGTGCATTGCCAGCAGAAGAAAGTCAAGCAGATGGTTGAGGAGGTAAGCCCCTGGGAAGGGTCACGGGCCAGGATGGCTGCCTGTCATGGGGACACGTCAGCCCGAGAGCCAGCTCTGACTCTCAGCTCAGTTTTCCCTGGCTCATGAGCGAACGTACTCAGGCCACTGTCTTTATGGCCCAGAGGGAAATTTCCTCATATGCCCCCCCCCCCCCGCCCCGTCAGGGACTGGTGATTATCCTTCTAATCAGATCAAAGGGTTACAGTTAAGAAGGCTGGGAAGCCGAGTTCATTAGCTCATGGCTTTCAGAGGGCAGCGACTCCCCAAGGGGGTGCCTACAGCTCAGGGGACCCGCGGGTGTGACAAGGAAAGTTTCCTTTAGCTCAGGTCTCTGTACTTGCTTGCACCTGGCTGTCTCTCTCCCAGGGGCCACTCCATCCTTTCTTCCTCGGTGGACAGGTGTCTCTTTTTCCCCTGCTCCCTGTCTGTGCCCCCCTCCTCTCCCCTCTTCCCTCATTCTCTTCTCCATTCTTTCTCTCTCCATCTGTCTGTGGGATGTCAGACCAAGTTGTATGTTTACTCTATGCTGGACATAGCTTACTTCTCTGTTTTTCTAAACGGAAACAGGTAAGTTGAACATTTATATTTCTGCCAGAGAAAAAAGAAATCTTTTAACTGTGTTACTCTAATCTGTCTCTCTTTCTCGTGGAGATCGGTAGAAGAAAGCCCAAGCTGTGGTATAGCAAATCACATGTTACTGTATCTTTCTCGCTATTAATAAACCGGGTAGAAAAAAAGGAACAGTTAGTCCTAACAGGGTTATAAATTCCCGACGGTCTAATTCTCTATCTCGCATCGAAAGGGCTTTAATTTAATTAAACATTTGGTTGGCAGTGGAAAAACTGAGAAAAAAACATTTTCCTTATATTAAGCACTACACTGAGAAGTTACCTCTTAATGAATTATTGAAATTAAAAGCATGTCTACTAATAAATCACACACGTAACAGTCAAAGGGAAGATTAAAAGTATGTTTATGAATCTCTAAAATGTTGGCGATACTAGTGGAGTGAGGTTAAGGTCAGGGGATTGTGAGGTTGGGGAGGGATACTTTTTTTTCTCTTGTCGGATAAACATATATATTAGGTGAAATCTATTGCCTAAACAAGAATTGCAGTCATAGTGTGTCGACTCCTGTGAGTCTTATGTTGGCTCATCTGCGAGTGTCATGGAGCAGAATAGAAGAACGAGGAGCCCCTCTGCACTCTGACTGCACACCCAGGCAGGCGTGACCATGATGGGTAGATCCTGCCCAGGTGTCAACACTAGCTAGGTGTCAGGAGCACGTTTCCCCAGGAAAAGCATTGCTTCATCATACTTAAGTTAGCATCTCGGGGAACTATGGCTGTCAGATCATAGCTTTTCTGCTTCTGAATTTCACACACAAGAAGTCTAGGGCAAGGGTGTCCCTGTTTGCCCATGAGGCTCTTTGACTGTGGAGCCCTGCATTTCTCCCAACTCGCCACAAGGAGGTGGTGTGCACCGTTCTTAGATTTTACCTTAGCGAACCAGGGAACAAAAGCCTCCTACCGGTGGGCTTCTGTTTCGGTTATTATCTGTCAGGGTTTAAGATTGGGACCCCGATCAGAGATCCTTCTCCAAAAGACACTTTCAAGTGGTTTAGGATTCTTCTGTTTTCTAACTTGTGGAATATAATGGACATACCAATTTGAAGGGAGCAGGGGAAAATCGATATATGAAAATAGGGAAGCGTATAAAGATCACTGTCCATGGGCCTTGCTTTTCTACCTGTGATTTAATATCTCCCAAATAAGTTTCTCTAAGTCCGGACGATGTGGTCTAGAAGACACAGGCATCAGAATGAAATCGCAGGCTGAAATTTAGGACGGCATCATCAGAGTGAGCACTACCTCGGGGCCAGCTGGGTTTCAACGGTGCCTGGGCACTGGAAAGAAGAGAGACTTTATTCTAAATTTAAGCCACTACCTAAATCAGGTAGTAAGAATTAGTGTGTTTGCCCTGCACATCATGTTAACTTCCACCACAAAAGGATGCTTTAAAATCTCAATTGCTGCAGCCCTTGATGTGAATAAATTTTTTTTTTAAAGTTAGAAACATGGAAAAGGGACATCAACAGATGAGCACATTTAGTGGAGCAGAGCCAGGTTGGAAAGGAGTTGAGAGCCCTAGTGATTCAGGGAGTGGCTGAAGGACTTGGGGGAGAGATGGCCAAGGAGAGGCCTGAGAGCTGAATTCACATCTCAGAATGTGTTCTTGTTTAGTATTACAATTGCAAGGCCAGGCCAGAAGCCCTGGGTGGAACTTGCAAAGAGGCAAATTTCAGCTTTTCGTTTCACATAAAGAAAACATTTCTAGGGTCGCCTGGGTGGCTCAGTCATTAAGCGTCTGCCTTCGGCTCAGGTCATGATCTGGGATCGAGCCCTGCATCAGGCTCCCTGCTCAGCAGAAAGCCTGCTTCTCCCTCTCCCACTCCCTCTGCTTGTGTTCCCTCTCTCACTGTGTCTCTCTCTGTCAAATAAATAAATAAAATCTTAAAAAAAAAAGCATTTCTAAAATTGGCTGCCCTGGGAAGGTATTTAGCCCTTCCTTATGGGTGCATTCCTTATGATCCAGGGCTTGAGCTAGAAGCTCTTTCTATAAAGAACGCTTTATTGTTTACGAGGCCATGCGATCTCAGCATTATCATTACTTCGCATAAGCTGTACGATTAGCAAATTCATAACCTCTGCCTTTAGTAATTTATTTTTATCTGTGAACTCCAGTTATCCAGATATGGAGACAAACTTGACCTAGAAACAGAGGCAAACTTTATGTGCAGCAGATGTTAGGGACAGTTTTGCTTCACTCACATGAAGCCTGAAAGCTTGTCCGTGTGCTGGCTTCACCTTTCCCGAGGGTGGGGATCCAGTCTGCACCCACTTCTGGCGTCATTTTAGCCATAATGTCTATGAAGAAACTTAGTTTACTGAAACAGTGGGCTGCTTTTTTCACCTCAAAATTGAAAATGGTGTTCTGAGGTTCTTGGAATCCTTAAGTGTTAAGCCATGTATTTCCTTCACCTTTAGTAAGATAATAATTTCTTAATAACAATAACAACAACAATAATATAATGACTGAGGACCAACCGGCCTCGGTTTTGCAGTCTTTGGCTGGATAGACTGATTTTCACTGTGTGGGATGGCACGCATCAGTAAGGCCCTTGTGTGTGCAGGATGGGCGGGATAGGCCCTTTTGAATGAAGGACTGGTATATGTCTTATGGGGTCAAGCTCGATGCACAGTGTCTTGTGTGAGGTGTGGGACCAGATACCCACACCCAGCTAGATCTTTCTAGCAAATTACATCTCCTTTTGCGGTGGATGTCAGGGATTGGTTACCTCCCTCCCATCACTAATTCTAACTGGTTGTGGCTCTGACAAAAAAAATAAAAATAAAAACGAAATGAGCCCATATATGACCCTTTTAGACTTTTAAGGGTTTGCCAGAAAATATAGAGGGACTGAAAATAGCCCTTGTGGGTAAATTCACTGGTCTGTGGGTTCACCAGGTATGCACCAGCACGTTCTCTGTGCCTGAGCAGGTGTGGGCCAGCCCTCCTGGATCTTACCATCTGGGGTGACCTGCCTTCCAGAGTCATTCTTGCGCATGGGCTTCTTTCTTCTTTTGAAAAATCTTGTTGGGATCGGGAGTTCTTGTCTTGAGTCCGGCTGCATTCTTCAGCTTGCCCTTTGCGGAACCGGAGAGGGGGGAGGAGCCAAAGGCTGGGCGGAGCCTGACGCCGGAGCGGAGCCCCCTGGACGCCCGTTCACTCCTCTTCACCTGCTCTCACCCCGGCCTGTCCCCTGCCAGCCAAAGCAGCTTTCCTGCCAAGGGGGGGAATTACCTGGAGGAAAAAACAAATTCTTATTTGCCCTCGAAAAGCGGGAGAATCTTACATTTTTGCCAACCAATAGGCAGTGCTGTTATTCAGCTGACTACGTAGTAATTTCATAGGGAGCTCCTTGACCTTCTCCCTCTTCAACCGTAGGAATCCTTTTGGTTTGCCATCTCCCTCTTGCCTCGCATTGTGGTCTCGGTGGGCTAAGTGATTCTTCCGGCAGGATGTGACTCGCCGCGTGTCCTTTCAGTGGCAGAAGATACTGTTCTGGCTTTAGACTTTTCTTTTGCAGGAAGCCGTTCCATTCCCGCTTGTACCCCTCTGTGATTTAGATGTTTAATGAGTGCAAGGGTGGAAGGAATTGATTTTCGGATTAGTGCTTCTCCGCCCAGGCTGCATGGCAGAATCACTTGGGAAGCTCTAAAACATGCCAGACCTGGCAGATGGCAGTGGGAGGGAGGCGCTGGGCAGGGCAGCAGTTTCGTTTTGTTTTGTTTTGTTTTTAAGCTGCACAAGATTCCAGGATGCAGCCAGGATGGAGAACCATGCTCTGAAGTTCTAGCTGGCTTGGGTCTCTATGCAGGGTTTCCATGTGTTCATTATGTTCAGCCAGCCTCCCTCACAAGCTGCTGTCCCTGAGGTGGGAACTTGGACTGGAGTGAGAACGGCTCCAGGGAAGAGAACCAGGGGGACCACTGAGCAAGGACCATGAGCACGGACGCGGGAGAGCTGGTCCCAACATGTGACCGTCTAGTCTTGTCAGGGGATCTCGCATTTCTTGCCAGCCCCATTGGGAGAGGATGCTTTGACAGCTCACTCTTAATGCCATACTGGCCTGGTGGTATCCAGATAAAAAAACTTCCCAGATGCTCCCCAGATGCATCTAGAGAGAAGATGTCACCAAGGTGGTAGATGAGGCACACTTATTAAATAGATACTAGACTTAATGGGACAGGATCCAGTCCGCCTGCTGTCCTTGGAAGCTGAGAACCTGCCACTAATGAAGAGACCAGCAGTGGTTCTCGTGGATCTCCTTCCCTCTGTTGCTTGTGGGTGCGGGTGTCTGGCCTCGCCCTGGTTTAAATTCCTTCTGTCTACCCACAAGACCTTACACCTGGTCCCACTGTACCTCTTTAGAAAGAGACTGCAGGACCTTGTTGAAATAATTGTATGCAGAGTGGCCGCTTCTCGAGTGCAAAACAAAGCAGGACAGTTTTGCAATTCCTAAGAAATGAATTTGGAAGTATTATCATCCCTTGGTTTTGTTTTGTTTTGTTTTGAGAGCAGTTGTCATAATGCAACAGTTTTTTCGGGGGAAACAACCTGGATTGGAGAGAACAGATGAGGTGTAACTCTTTGTAGAGTTGAGGTTTGGGTTTCTGGTTTCTGGCTCTTCTTGAGCCAGTGCTCAAAGCAGGGCTTCCCTTCTCTTTTCTCAAGTCCCTAGAACTTATCCCTTCAGCCCTGAATTCGCAGGCACTCCGCTGCAGTTAGAGACCTAGGAGAAGTGCAGTTAGAGACTTCGACAGGTACACAATGAGAGGTGGCAGAGACAATGGACATAAGCAAGGACTTGAGAATCAGACCTGCGTTTACTTGCTGCGGAAACTTCAAAAAGTTAGTTTTCTTGTTTGTAAGATGGGGTTAATAACAGTATCTATCCAAGAGGATTTTTTTGGTAAGAGTTAAATGAGAGGATGTACATAAAATACTTCTATTCATCGGAACATAGGAAATACCCAATAAACACTAGCTGCTATTATTATTATTATGGGTAGATGGGTTCCTGCTGTGTATACCCAAAGTCAAGGTAAATGAATCAAAAGCAAAAGTAGCTGAGTTGCTTTCTTGACAGATACACAGAGCTGCCCTTCTCTCCTGCGGGAGTCTTATGAGCCAGACGGCATCTTTGGGTACGCCTCTCTCTTCTCGTCTATGCTCCGTGCTGTGTTCCATCTCAGCCACCAGTCCTTTGAGTAGAATTCTTATTTACACAAAAGACAAAACCTTTTTACATTTTCTCCATCCCAAGAATCTTCCATTTTTTTTTAAAGATTTTATTTATTTATTCATGAGAGACAGAGGAGGAGAGAGAGAGAGAGGGAGAAGCAGAGGGAGAAGCAGGCTCCCAAGGAGCAGGGAGCCCGATGCGGGACTCGATCCCAGGACCCTGGGATCATGACCTGAGCCGAAGGCAGACGCTTAACCATCTGAGCCACCCAGGCGCCCAAGAATCTTCCATTTTAAATGGATCAGGTGTTTGTTAGCACTCAAGTCATTTTAAAACTACCGTGTGGTGTGCTGAAAGGTACACAAAAGTACATTTCTGCCAGATGCCCTGTGTTTAGGTGACTGAGAGTCCCTTCCGTCACTGATAATTTAGCCAACTGGGGGTAGGGGAACAGAGCCATAGCACTGAGCCCACAGCCCTAATCCACTCAATTCACCTGTTTCCAGATCATGTCACACGAGCTCTTCTCCAGATTTAGCCTCCGGTTCTTTGGAAGATGATAAAATGGTAGCCTGGGTTGGAAGCAATTGCTTTTATTGTTCGTGATTAGAAGAATACTTGTTCGTGATTAGAAGCAGTACTCTGCTGGGAAGAGGGGGCATGTCCCTCTGTGATGAGCCAATGAACAAAACAGGAAGGACATGGTGTGGAAAGGAGAATTTGACTACGTAGGGCTCTCATTTGTGAAAATACACACTGTCACCTTGCCTTGTCCAGCCTCACGCTGCAGTCAAGAGAACTCAAAAGGATATTTTTAGAAACTTGGGTTCCTAGACATCGAACAGAGAGCTGCGATGAAAAATAATACTAAAAAATAATTCAGGAAAGCAGGTGGAGGCTGGTTCTAAGATCTTGGAAAAGGAAGCCACACTTCCGGAAAAGCTGCCAAGGACACCTGCTAAGGCTGGGACGTGGGCTTGAAGAACTCGAGTGCTCCGGGAAGGAAGCGCCCCCACCAGATCACACCCCACACACCCGCTTCCACCCACCATAATGTGGAAGCCATCAAGTGTCTGTGTAGTTTGGTTATATTTGCATGTGGGAGGTGGCCCTGAGGATGTCCTCTCGGAATGGAGATCAAAAGCACTAGTCAACGTAGCATTCTCTTTGTTGAAGCAGGGTTTGGTTTGCTTTTTATTTCCATGGGCATTCTGCCCGAATTGGCAGTTCAGCTAACTTCATGGAAAGGAGAAGTCTGTCTGAAGAAAAGAGAAATATATTTGATCGAAATATATTGAAGTGAAATACACTCCATGCCTGCTTTGTTTTTGTAGAGATCTTCTTGAGACAAGCCACAGGGGCTGGTAGGTCACCCAAACTTAACAGTGTTACTGAAGACTAGTAGTGGTAGTAGCCCCAGTAGCAGTAATAATCAGTGGGTTGGTTAGCCTAATAAACTAGTAGACTGGGCTGATGGAGTGGCTGCATTAAGGGGCAGGGTGTCACTTAGGTGTTGGGTGGTTCTCCAGTGCCACTTCTCCATGGCAGAGTGGGCGGGTAAATGGTTGCCTGTCAGTATTTGTCTCTGGTCTTTCATTCAGATGCTTCTACCCCACGTTAGCAAGTAGGCAGTAGACGGCGAAGGAAGCCTTGGATTCTTAAGGCTTTGTTTTGTCCCTTGGTCTCTCACATCCCCACCCAAAGGAGGCGTTACTCAGAAGTTTGAGGCAGAATTTATATACGGTAAATAAAAATGTTACGGTTTCAAATTCTCATGTTCAACATATTATTCACTTCTTTATTTTAAAATCTTAGATACCTTACCTAAAATGAGAGGTTTTTAGAGGGGATCAGAAAGCTCACTGTGTGTGCGAACCTTTTTTTCCCCCTATATGTTATGGAAATATTATTTTATGATACCTGCTGATAAATATATTCAGGATACAAACTGTCCTTTTAAGGGAGCGGGTCTTTTCTTTGTAAATGACACTGAATTCACTTTCTTCTTTGTTGAGGTTTGTAATTGGCTGTAAAATATTTCTCAGAGACCTGTGTGCCCACGTTCTACCCACAGAGTTTGTGAGACTGCACTCATGTTCCAAGTAACTATCAGCTACCGAATGTTTCTCATGCTTCTCGGCCATGCGTCTAGACCCAACATAAGAGGATGTTCATCCTCTTATGGGGCATATGATTAGCACAATTTTTTTTTGGCCCAGGAAACTGAAGCTTAGGGTCTTAAATAAGTAGCTGGGAGTCTCTCAGCTAAATGATGATGGTGCTGGGGCCACAAGATCTTTGGCTCCAAAGCCAGTGTTCATTCTTTGCTTATTTTTGTGTATTTTTTAATTGGAAAAAAATTTTTATTATGGAAGATTATAGAGAATGGTAAAAACAAAGATCCTGGTACTCTCCTCTAGAAGTGACAAAATGTTAACATTTTGGCATATTTCAGATTTTTTCCAAGTAAAAGAAAACAGTAGCAAGAAGAGGTTCTTTCTATTCCTCTGATCTTTTTTCTTCTTCCCCACTCTCTCCCTCTTCAGAAGCCATTTGGTCTCCATCCAGGCCATATTTTGATGCTTTTACTGCATACATATGTATCTATTATCAGTATTTAGCCTAATGTATGTGTTTAAAATGTATGTCCATCTTTATTTATAACATATAAGTAAGTAGATTTTATTGTATATAGTATTCAACTTACTCTTTTCCCCAATTGTTTTTGTTTTTGATGTTGCTACTTATAGAGCTACATTATTTATTTTAATGGATCTCTAATATTTCATTGTATTAATGTATCATCATGTGTCCTATTGATATTTAGCTTGTTTCCAAATTTGTATTCTTTTGCAAACAATGCCAAACAGTCTCTTTGCTTCTGTAGTTAGGGAACGTGGCTGGAGGAGGAGCTGCTGGGGCCTTGGGTTGCACAGTCTCCCCTTTGTTAGATACTGCCCAGTTGGTCTCCGGGGGGCACGCCCCCTTCCACCCACCAGGAGGGTGGGTTTCCCCACATCCTCACAACCCCTTGGCACCGCTGGACTATAATTTTAGCCAGTTGTGAAATAGTAGCTCTTTGTTTTGATTGTGATTTGCTCCAGCCCAATTACTGCTCATCCCTACGGGTGCCGCTGAGCATCTTTTCATCAGTGTGTTGACCATGCAGGCTTCCACCTTCGAGAATTGGCCGTTCTTCTCTTTTATTCACTTTCCCGTGTGGCTCTCACTTCTTCTGCTGACTTGTCAGAACTCTGTGTACTACCGATACTGATCATTTGTCACAAAGTGTTTGGATGCTGTTATCTTCTCCCAGCCACCATGTTTGTTTCTTTGTTTATGGTATCTTGTATAATGCACGCACGTTTTACATTTTGGTATAAACTTGTCAATCCTTTGGTGCTGTGTTGTGTGTCTTGTTTGTTTGCCAGCAGGATATTTTTGTGATAGTTTCAGAGTTTTGTTTTTTATCTTTATGGCTCTAGTTACAACCCCCACCACACTCATACCCTTTATCTTCTCTCTTTTTCTCCATAGCACTTACATCCTAGTATATTCTACACTTCTCTGTTTCGCTTACTTATTTGTTATCTGTTTGCCCCCACCAGAATGTAAGCTCCACGAGGGCAGTGGCTTTTCTGTTTTGCTCTTGGCTATGCTCCTAACAGCTGGAACAGTCACTGGCATATAGTAGGTGCTCAATAAATATTTGCTGAACAAATAAAGAATAATCCATGTGGAATTTATTTTTGTGTTTATAGTGTGAACAGGGCTGCATTTTTCATTTTGTGTTTTTTTTTTCTCATGAAAAGCTTGTTTCTCTAACAGCTTTTACCGAATATTCCATCCTTGCCCCACTGAGTTTTGCATGGCCCCTTTATCAAGCTGGAGTCACTTCCCTTGTGCTGCTGTCTGAAATACTCCTGTTCTCCTGCCCTGATGGGTCTGTCAAAACACATTTAAGAAGCACCTTTCATGAACCAAATGCAAAAATGGACATGAGTTCTTGGCCTCAAAGGACTTTCTGGTTGATACTAAAACTTGTTAGAACTCAAGGCAAACTACGACAAGTATCAAGCAGGGGTATGAACTGCGTGCTGGGGACAGAGAAGCTGGTGGAGACAGGAGTGATTAAGTTCATAGGCTTTGAGTCAATTGAATCTGGCTTTGCATCTGCTCCTCCCTTGACTAGGCTTTATATCTTGAGCAAGTTACTTGTTCTCCAACATTCAGTTTCCGTATCAAACAAATGAGGATGATCATAATCGTACCTGCTTCAGAGGCTGTTGTAAGTCTTGACTGATGTAACACAGGCTAGGGGCTTGGCGCAGAGTCCCTAAGCGTTCACTAATGCTGGTGTGGGTGCAGAGGCCTTGGGGAGGAGGTGATATTTGACCACATCTTGCAGGTTGGGTTGGATTTTTCTAGGCAGGGATTGAATGGGTGGAAAAGGACATGCCAGACAAAATATAGAATAACAACAACAAGCCAAGAGAAACCAAAGACATGGAGACCAGAAAGTATAGGGTGAGTTCAGAGAGCTACCAGTCTAATTAGACTGGATTGGAGTGGGGAGGGATAATTGAGAGCCTGGAAATGAGATGGAAACCAGTCGTGGGTTCGCACCCCCTCAGCACCAAGCTGAGAAAATGTCCGGTGTTACCCTGCTCCAGATTCCTCAGTGGGGCCCTTTGCCTGGTCAGATCTGACCCCAGAGTGACGCCTCTGGCAGGAGGGAGCTGGTCGAATAGGAGGGGAGAGAAGCCAGAAGGGCAGCTTGGAGGCTCCCAGGAGAAGCCTGGCCAGTGCGGGTGAGGGGCCACACTCCAGGACACTTGAACTTAGGAACATTTTAAAAACCACCACTGTTTAGGCAGCAGCTCTGTTCCACGTGTGGAGCTCGGGCTGAGATGCCTCATCTTAGGTTTGTCTGAAACCATTCTCTTCCTGGACGTTCCTGTTCAGCAGAGGGTCTTTTGTCCCTGATAATGCAGGTGTCAAGGAAAGCATGGGGCTAGGGACACGTCGAGTGCCCTCTTCCCCACTTCTCCCTTGCACTTTCCTCCTCTAAAGTCAGAGGGAAAAAGAACAGCCTCAAGACTTCGGGCTGCCGCAGATGCTCTGTAAAGGAAGATCCCAGCCAGCATTCCTCCCAGCCTTGCCTAATTCCTGGCCCCATTGCAGTGATAGGCCGTCACCACAGGGAGGGTGGAAGCACACCTCTGAACATCAGTGTGGCGAGAGAAAGAGCCGGGGCCTCAACATCAGGGAGACGTAGGTTTAGATCTCAGCCCTGCCGGTATCCAGCTCTCGGGTGACCAGCTCTCCTGGTTTGCCTGTGACGGAGAAAGCTCCCAGCACATGAGATCTCAGTGCTAAAGCCTGGGCAGCCCTGGGCAAGCTGGGATGAGCCGGTCACCCTCTTCAGCCCCCAGGTCTGACCCCTTCCTTCCCTCACCCCATCGGCAGTCAGCAGGTGCATCCTACCTCCGGGGGTACAAACCATTTCTGTGCCTCTCCCTTTATCACACTTCCTTGGGTGTTTCTCTGCTTACTGCCTGCCTTCCTCAGTGGGCCGTGTGGTCCGTGAAGGTGGAGATCAGGTCTTCCTGGCTGCCTGCTCTGCGCCCAGCGCCTAACACTGGGCCTGACACAGAGGTGATCCTAGGTGATCACTGAGGGAATGACGGATGCTGAAACTCTAGGAAGCTCGGTTTCCTCCTCTGTGGGGATGACCGCTCCTAGGTTGTTTCTAAGGATAATGAGCAAACCCAGCAACAGCCCTGTCCCCAGGATACCCATCTATCTTCCTTCCCAGTGGTACGTTATTCCCCCTCAGACTGGAAAGCCAGTTTATTCATCCTTCCCTAATGTTTATAGGCCCCGTCATGTTAGGCACCGGGGAGAAGCAGGCGCTGTTTCTCTCCTTAAAGAGAAGTTGGGTTATCTTTAATATAAGACAGAAATCAAACCAAATTATATTATTTTACCTCAGAAGCCAGTTTCAACTGATCCTTTTGAATGGTATCATTCTATTATTATATATTACTTCAAACTTAATAGAAAAAAATTGATTAAAATATGTGCCCTGTTCATATCTAGCCTGGCGGAATGCCACAAGACACATTAATTGGAAATGAATTTCTACAAACCCAATCAAGCATCATGAAGATGAAAAATGTACCTTTTTCCCTCCGTTCCTTCATTGATTTTTCATTTTCCCCACTCAGAGCTTCATTTAGCAATTTTTCAGTTTCGTTTTGTTGTGGCCTTAATTCATTCCCTTTACTTCCCCCAGAATGAGATAATGTACCATTTTCCTTGTCCTTTTTAAACTGTTCTTTTATGTTGCATTAGTGCAGGGCAGATTCTGATCTTGTCATATTTCCCTGTGCTTTATTATTTTTTAGGAAAAGAGGGTAACTTTATTATTTTTTAAATTCTTACTGCGGTGGTCTTTATCAAGGAGAATGCACTTTAAAAATACAGTAACTATGAAATTACAGTGTTACAAGACTTCTGAGATAGAATTAAGAGTGGCTGTCACAAACATGAAAAACCTTTTCAGAGGAAGAGTGGAGAGTATCCATTATTCTCATTTCTCGTGGTGGGGTATGTGAAGATCGAGCATGATGCTGATTTTGTTAAGGGAAATGAGGACAATTATTTTCTAGATCACAGAGGGGAACAAGAGTTTGGGTGGCAAAAGCCCTTTTAGGACAAGAGGAGGCAAAAGGAGAAGGTGACTACATGCCTGAGTTCTAGAAGGTTCTTGGCTGTCCTGTTCCATGCCTGCTCTGGTCATTTCACAGATTCACTGGTCCTCTATGGGGATTGAAAACAGTAATGGGAATCTTCAGTTTTTCCTGTGAGCTTTTCAGATACTCTAACAGCATAAATTTCCCCTGAGAAGTCAACAAGGAATAATAAAGTATCCTTTTGCTTTACTTTTACCTAGAATTCATAACTCTGGTCATCTCATTTTTGATTAGTTTTTTTTTTTAAAGATTTTATTTATTTACTTGAGAGAGAGAGAATGAGAGAGAGAGAGCACGAGAGGGAAGAGGGTCAGGGGGAGAAGCAGACTCCCTGCTGAGCAGGGAGCCCGATGCGGGACTCGATCCCGGGACTCCAGGACCATGACCTGAGCCGAAGGCAGTCGCTTAACCAACTGAGCCACCCAGGCGCCCTGATTAGAAGTTTTAGTTGGCAGTTATTCATCTTTGATACATTTTTCAGTGGGAAAATGAATTCATAAACGCGGTTTAAAGCAGAAAGCCTTTTGAAATGAGCGTCTGTGGGCAAGAGTAGCAGATCAGAAGTGTCGGTGATAGAGGTTGGGAGCTTTATTTATTAACGTGTGGTCAAGTTTCACCAAACACACACACACACACACACACACACACACACAGCCCTCATACCCTGATTCTGAATAAATGTGCCTGTGGGCCTTAATTGGTTATTCCTAAACTTTGAATGAAAACAAAATTAAACAAATTTCAAAGAAAATAAACAATTATATCATAGACTTAGTCTGCATTGAAAAAATCTAATTCCCTTTATGTTGCCAGATTTTAATGTGATTCGACGTGATCATCCATTTTTAACATACCTTCTAGTATTGTGCTCCATTTCGGTGTGTTTACGGTTTTATTTAAGGCATTTTCCAGAGACACGCATATTATCATTTGCCAGCTGGTAACACACGACACCCTAAAGCACAGTTTCTTAAAAAAAAAAACAAAAACAAAACAAAACAACCTATCAAGTGCTGTCTAGTATTTAATACTTACGTGCAGCTGCATTTCTTACTTTCATTACTTTCTGTTCACATCCCAACCTCAATTGTGAGTTATGTTTTGCGAGTTTCACACAATCGGGTACTATTCACATAATTCTAATCACAGAGCTATATCTTCTTCTGACACTGACCTGAAATGACCTGTGACCTATATGTCTGTCACTAATGGGAAAGAAGTTTCAGGAAGCTGAGAAGCCTTGCAACTTCTAGGGTTGCTTCAAATCCATAACAGGCCCTTCCTAAAATTTGGTAGAGTTTCACTTTGTTCTGGTTGACATACAAGCTCTTTTCGAAAGAAATCAGGAGGAGTCCTGTCACTATAGCATTTTTTCCCCCAAAAGTAGGTTATAAAAATGTGCGGATGGACAAGGGCGATTACATCTTTTAAGAGAACAGTTCTTTTATATAAGATCATTGATACAGTAGATACGTGCCCCTGTGGGTGTGCTGTCTGTCTAGTGCAAGAGAAAGATGTGAACAAAGGATGGTCGGGGTGGTCAGGGGCCTTAACGGGGGTTTGTTCGAAGGGCTGAGGTAGAACAGAAAAGGGAAACATGAAGCCAGCCCAGAAGCCTTGGGAACTGCTGGTCTGGGAGGTGATTTGTGAGTATGTTGTGACAGCAGGAGATTTCCTGGTGGAGAGGGGGGTGGGAGGTGGGAAGGCAATGTGTGGCGGAAGCAGCATGTGCAAAGGCCCAGAGGCAGGACCACCATATGTCTGCGGAGTGCTGAGAGGATAGAGTGGTTTAAATGTAGGGTTCACCTGGGACAGGACAGGCCTGAAATGACAGTGGGGAGATAGTGGGACCATAGCAGGAGGGCCTCATGTCCATGCTAGACAGTTTAAATGTCAGAAGCTTGGGAGGGTTTTGAAGGAGGAGAGTGATATATTCAGCATCTCTGGGGGGTAGGCCTAGAAGTCAGTATTTTGTAAAAGCTCCCCCTAGGTGATTCCATTGTGTGGCCATGGCCTCAGAGGGACTGCTTAGCTCAGATCACCTAGGGAGCTAACTCCATGGTGGTTAATACGAAGAAAAGCCATTAACTTTAGGATACACCTCCGTGCCCCCACCCCATACCACTGTAAATATCAAACTGGCTGTAGCCTTAAGAGATTTAGCATCCCGCATGAGCATTAGGCTGCAATTCATATATTCAGTTGAATTACAAAAAAACATGCTTATCGAGACAAAACTAAGAAAAAAATTCTATTAACATTAGTTAAGAGGTTCCAGATTTTACCAAGACGGGTTTCTTCCTTTGTTCTGTAAGGGGGTCCACTATTTGATGTTGAAATTTAACTGTTGTGACAAGATTATGTTCCTGTTAAGTAAAATGGATGAGGTCTGGAAAATAAGCGTTTCTAATTTCTCATTTCTTTATGCCCTGATTTGAGCCTGGGCGCTTGGGTCATTTACCACCACCTGGTGACAGCTAGACCTAAATGCAGCTTCATGAAGAAGACACAAGGCTCTTCAAGGTCAAATTTACAAACTTGAATGTACGGAAAAGAGCAAAGGTTGCATGCCATCTGCATGGTACCCTGGATTTTGGAGTGGCCCCTGATTTTGGGGGTGCTTTTGGGGCTACATCCACCTTGGTTCATCAGGGCCTCCAAGAGTCTGTTCTAGACAATTTTGCCCCTGGAGTCTAAGGGATAGACTGTTGCGAGATAGATGGATGGAGTCATTATTCATTCATTCATTAGAGTTGAAAGATAACCAAGGTCTTTACTCTCAAGAAGCTCATAGTCTGGGGGTGGGGGGGGGGAGGAATACCAGTGATAACAGGGTAGTAGCTAGGTTTTGAGTGTTTGTCCTGTGCTGGGCTCTATAGGAGACAATATTTGAAAGCACTTTGAAGTTGGCAGTCAGAAATAACATCACTTACCACTCAAATGTGGGATTTAGAGATTGTGCCTCATGATGGGTGTCTCATAGGAGGACAGGTGGGTTGTGCTCCCGGGGCAGTCCTGAGTTGGGATTCCAAGTTGGCACCCCTTGTAGGGCAGGAGGGCCAAGGCATGCACTACCTGCCATCCTTGGTGTCCTTTTTTCTCTAATCTGAACAAGTCAACCCCTGTTGAAGAAGCTTCCATAAGGAATGCTCAAGGATGAAAGCAAATGCATGGGCACAGCATTCACTTAGTGCAAGAGCACGAGCGCTTCTTGAAGCTTCAGTTGCTGAAAGGTGACACTTGTTGGCAGAAGCTTCAGCACCCCCAAGTCCTTCCCAGAGCCATTCTATCTCCCCAGAAGGTGGGGCCTATTTGCTCCAGCATCAGCCCTCTGTCCTCTTAGAACTCCCAGATTTCCCCTCTCTCTGCATCCTCCAGGTGACACCTCTGCCTTGTATCTACTCCTTTTTAAAATGAAAATCCTCAGTATCTTCCTGTGAACTCTTCATTAGGATGCCCCTCAACCATATCTCTTGCTTCCCTGGACTCACCCACCATTCCGATTACTTCAGAGAGAGTGAAGCAAGTGTATTCAAAGTCTCTTTTTATGTTAGTTGATGAAATTTACATAGACCTCCTTGGAACACTGTAGCTAATTTCAGTACCCATCTTGCCTCTCATTTAAAGAATTCAAGTCAATTTTTAAAACAATACTGTAGGAAGGAATGAAAGAGGAACACTGTAAGGATGATTTTTGAAAACTATTCTTACAAATATCGAAGGAAATTTAAAGAAAAAGAAACTTTCCTTTTGCCCATAATCCTACTCTAACCTCAGTACGATTTCGTTTATCTAACATCCAGCTCTTACCTTTGTTCATTGTAAGCTTTGTTTTTTATTTTTATCCCTAAGGCTTTCTGCAAACATTTTTACATTTTACAGTATATTTGTTTGTAGTATCTGTGTCATATATTCCATCAAATTGCTATTCCATAATGTACTACCCAGTGCTTTCCTGCTAGACAGTAAGGTTATTTCCAGTTTCTATTATAAATAATAGGAGCAAGAACATCTTTGTATATATAGCTTTTTTTCCTATGTCTGAATTATATCCTTAGGATAAATTCCCAGGAGTGGGATTAGTGGGTCAAAGGGTATGAACAGCTTTATGGCTCTTAATATTTATTACTAAATTGCCCAAAGGGTCATTCTAATTTACAATGGCACCTGCAACACACGAGGCAGGCTGCCTCTCCCAGCTCTTTCAACACTGATTTCTGCAGCCGGTAGTTTTGGGTACAGTTAATCGTTATTAAAGGGTAACTTGTTACTGTTTTTAATTATAATTTCTTTAATTATTATCAACATTGGACAGTTTTTCTTAAATGTGTTTCTTATTATATTGTTTTGTATGGCTTACTTTTTATGTGGGAGGATTATATTTTTTGGCACTGGGTGGAATTTGAAATATTTGATCATGAAAATGTCAGATGCACTCAGGACAGACACTAATCGATGAAGCCCCCAGACTCATGACCAGATTCAACAAACAGCAGAACTTGGCTCTATTTGCCCCTTCTTTTCCTCTTTTTCCCCTTCGTGTAGTAATTTTAAAGCAAATCCCAGCCATCCTGCTTATGCTTCCTATACACTTCACTATCCATCTCGAAAACATATGGACTTTTTCTTATATACTCATAATGCCATTGTCACACTGAACAAAATTAATGATAATTCCTTGGTATCATGTAATACCCACCTGTCCTAAAATTTTCTGAAATGTCTTTAAAATGGCCTTTTTACTGAAGCTTTGTTTCAGTCAGTATACAGAGAAGGTCCGTTTGTTTGGTGGTGATGTTTCTAGAGTCTTTTAATCTAGAACACGCTTCTCCCTGTGTACCCTCCTCCCCTGCCGAGGTTCCCACACCCAGTGACATTGCAGGAACTGAGTCAGTTGTCCTATAAGTGTTCCCACGTTTGGGATTTGACTTTTTATTAGCTCTAGCAGCCTGGTGAGATTCAGTTTTACCTTTCTTGGCGGCGGGGGGGGAAGCAAGAATACTTCCTGGGGCTGTGCGATTTACTCTGTCTTCAGCGGCACTCATGTCTGATTGCCTTGGATGATGCTGAGGCCAATCACGGATTCAGATGGGGTCACCCCAAAACACAGTTGTAAAGTTCCTCCTTAATGTGCCCCTGACTGGTTCATCTTTTAATTCATCTTATATAATGAGCCAGTTATTTCCTAGGGATTGCACAATGGTGATTTTCTAAATTCGTCATTCTTTCCCCATTATTCACTGGCATTCTTCTGAAAAATAAAACTTCTTCCCTCATTAACTAGGACTTCTTAGTAATCTCAAAATGCAGTTTGAACAAGAAAGGCAGGCTACATGCTTTCTTCTGCCTCTAAGTTGCCAAGTTTCTAAGTAAGGAACTGGTTCCCTAGTCACTCCCAATGGTGTTGCTGTTGGTTTCAGTTTTTGAAGAATCATAACATACTCGGGGTTTTAAAAACATATTTATTCCATGTGTTTGACTCAATTACATTCGTTATTCTTTTTGATGCTAACATTGTCACAATCCTTGGCCCAAGGGAGACCCTTCAAGTATTTGTTTTCAGGCATCACAAGGTGTCTTGGGTTCCCCTAGCATATTTTTACCCCTTGAAATGAGTTGTTCCTCCAAGATGACCTGTGTTTTGTTGGTGAGGGTTGGTATTTAGATGCCACAATCTGGATATGTTATGTGCTTATTGTTGTTATTATATCTAAGTTTCCTCAGTAGACAGAGTTAGGAAATGCATACTTAACAAATGAAAATAAAATATTAATTATGAATTCATACTGGTATTTTCATTTCAAATTTAACAAAACTTTCTTTGATTTTACACTTGTATTTCTTTCTCTTACACTAAAACCTTGGTTCCAAACATTATTATACTGCAATATCTCAAATAGTTTCAAAACAACAACACAATATCATTACCAACAGTTTTCCTAGTGAATAAGAGACTTCTTTGCGGTTCTGTTTATTTTTACAATACAGTCCACTAAAAACAGAATCAAATTAGCTTGTTCAAACAACATTTGAGTTCTTTTCACCAACTGGATATACAGTTAAGTTCCTTTATTTCGATTTGTTTTCAAGTTTTCAGATTCACTTTTTTTTTCTTTTTGGTTTAGTTTTATTTCTTGAATCTGTAAAATGTGCTTTCAAAATTAAATGTAGGTAAGAAGGTATTATAAAAAAATCTTTTCTTCTGCCTCCTCTAATTTCCTTCTTTCCCTATTGGCAAGTATTTCTTAATAATTAAGGTTTCTTTTATCTTTGCAGAATTTCTTCTTGCAAATATATATGCATTCAGATGGCCTCATCTGTTTTACGCTAAAGCTTTCATACTGTATATTCCTTACAATACACCATATCTGTTCTAGAGATCTTTGTAGCCGTCCACTGTCATGGTGAACCATGGTTTATTTAACTAGCCACTTACTGATTGATGGAGTTGTTTCCTTTGTGTCTTCTAAAAACTAAAAATCCTTTGTCCAAGTCATTTTATATTTTAGCCAATGTGTCTTTGGGGATCTATTTCTAGGAATGGGATTGCTGGGTCAAAGGGCAATGCGGTTGTACTTTTGTCTTATCCTAGCTCCTTCCAGATTCACTTCTAAAAGGGGGATTATGTGTCATTTTGCACTGAGAAGGATTTTTCGAAAAGATTTTGCAAATGCACAAATTGAATATACCAGATTGTTGGAAAATTAGTGTGTTCTTCAAAATCACCAGTTATTGACTGAACCCGCACACTGTTCCCAGGATTGTCTATCGTCTACAAGGTAGCCTGGAATAGAGCACCCTGGTTCCTGCTTTTAGGGCATCTATGGTTTGTCTGTGGAACTTGACATGAATGAAAAGTAGAGTTAGAGTAGCTGAAGATAGACCATGTTGTAAAAACAAAGGTGAACACCCAGCTCAAGTCTCTTTATCCCGGGCCACGTGAGTCCTGGATCCTCTCAATTCCATTTGCACTTTTAGTGACAGTGACCCTTTTCCCAGACCAAAACTTTTGACACCTGGTTGAACAAATATGAATCTATTAGCAGGAATAACAGCGCTGAATGTTTGAAATGTGGGCTGCCTCACAAATTTACGCTGAATAATTATCTTTTGTAGAGTTGCATCTGCATCTCCCAGAGCATGCTCTCTGGCACATATATGGGATGTTAAAAAGGGTTACACAGCAAAATCAGTGTGTCAAACAAACCTAATGAGATGTGACTCCAAAATCATGTGGCTGCAGAACCCTCTATTCCGGGGAGCAACTTGTGTTAAACACTGTTCCATGAGACACAGAGAACCAAAGTGAGGGTTCTATTTAGATGAAAACCAAAGGCATCTCTTCCGGTTGATTAACTTGTACTTCTACAATTCTTTATTGTTTTTATTAACAATTTTTAATTTATTTCTTTCTAGATTGAATCATTAAAGAAAAAGATGCAGCAGAAACAGCTCTTAATATTGCAGCTTTTAGAAAAGATCTCTTTCTTAGAAGGAGAGGTAAGAGGCTGTGTTTAAGTTGGTGTCTTCTCTATCATTAAATTTTATGTTGCTGAGCCTACCACCGACACTTAATTAAAAATATGGCTATTTCTGGCCTTATAAAATTGATTGAAGGTTAACTGCCAACACTGAAAATGAGATTCTGACAGCTAGTTTTTCTTTACCACCTGACTCTCCTCATCTCAGACTGCTGCCCACCTCTGCTTTTTGGCTCTCATTTTTCTTGTTCAAGAATTTTCCTAGCAAGTCTGATAAGCTGTTAAATAACACTGATAATTTCCCACATGTATGTAGGGCTTTATAACTTGTGAGGTATTTTCATGGACATTCCTCACATGGTTCTCTCAGCAACTTTAGGAAAGGCAAGACAAGGATCATTACTTTATATTAACAAATGTTTCAAAAGGAGGCTCAGGAAAAAAAAATAAATAAAAGGCGGCCCAGAGAAGGCAGGTGGTTTTGCTCACGATCACCCAGCTTGGTTAACGCTGGAGCCAAAGCTGAGAGATGGGTTCCAAATCCACTGCTGTGTGTGACACTGAGTCAAAAGGTTTAGAGGTGACTTAATTTCACCTGAAACTTTGAGGATATTTAGTCTTCCTGACTTTCTGGCTTTTTTGAAAGTCATTTTGAAGGTTTGGTGTAGGTTCCAGAAAAGGAAATTATGGAGTTGGAAGAACCTTAAGAGCTTAGGTATTAATGGAAGGAGAAGCCAAAATCTATTCGCTCTGGAGTCTCTTTATTAAGAGCTTGGCATTGAGCCTCTTCCTTTTGAGCCTCATGAATCTCTCTTGTCTGTGCCCCTCAACATAGTTCTTCCCCCGAAGGAGACAGCCCAGGAGACAAAGATGAAGGACGGAGACAGGACAGAGGCGACATTGGTGAAGCACCTGGTGTTGTGTTGCTGGGCGCTGTTAACTCCTTTCCACATCCTTTGTGTAATGTGGAGGCTAAGAGCGGAATCAGACTTGCCCAAGTTTGAACCCTAGGTCTGCCTCTTATTAGCTGGGTGATGCTGGGGAGCTTTCTTAGACTTATAAAACGAGACGGTAGCTGCACCTGCATGTGTGTGACCAGGCAGTGAGAGTGCAGAGAATGTGCCTGGCATGTTTCTTAACCTCTTAAGTTAATGTCCTAGGAATTAGATTGTCTTTCTCCCATTTTATAGACGGGCAGACTGAGGTTCAGGGGCATGAAGAAGCCTGCCCAAGGTGACAGTAGAAATGGGTAAGCCTGAATTCAAAGCCTGAACTCTTAACCACTGTGATTGTGGGAAGGACGAACTGCGTTTTCACGTACTCTTTGTTTGGGGAGCTGCCTATAAAAGACGTGGACCACAGGGACCTGGGGGTAGATCCAGGCTCAAGAGCCCCCGCGTCGGGACGGCTGAGTGAATGGGCACTTGCCCTGTCCCCCTCCCGCCTTCCTCTCCACAGTCCCTAGGTGCAGCTCCAGCCTTACGAATGGACGTTTCTAAGAACTTCCTCCCAAATCACAGCTCCCTGTGGGAGGAATCACACCTTCTTCCCCAGTGAGATCTGACAGGGAGTGTCCTGGTGGGAGCCCGTGAGTCCAGAGAGGTGAGGGGGTGGTGACAGGAGAGGCAGTGCCCACCGGCCCTTCCCCCCCACCCCCCCACCGTGCCCCTCAAGCCAGCTCTCCTGATGGTAGATTATGAAAGTGCAGGGGATCCTGTGCCTAGAGAACAGCACTACACACGTGGGGGCTTTGTTTAATGCTCGAGTTCTTAAGCCCCTCTTGTCCAGACCCTGAGATGTGGATATTAGTCCACATAGATTTGGTGTGTGATCCCAGGAAGCCCCGTCAGAGGAGGCGTGGGGGGATGAGTCAGGGAGAGGATGGTGTCTTGCCCACCGTGGGCAGCCGCAGCCCACTCCCATCGGGGGGTCTCCTGGAGACGCTACACACTGGCCTCTGAGTTGTCCTTACCTAAAGGTCAGAGAGCTGGGCCTTGGTCCACGAACTCCCTTCCTGCCATTGGTGGAGGCCTGCTCCTGGGGGATGCAGGCAGCTGTGGCCTGCCCTCAGAGCCAGTTGCAGTCCGGTGGTTAGAGTTTATTTCTTCATTGTTTCTGTTCTTATTTTTTATATCTTCCCAGGGCTGTTTTACTTATTTCAATGTGTTCTTAGAGTTAACATCATTGTAACACTTTCCAGACAGGTGCAGGGATCTTTCAGATCCAAAAGAGACAGAATAACTTTTCTGAGTAGCTAAAGTCAGAGGGTGCTGATTCTTGGGGGGACGGGGGTGCACTCAGGATGAGGTGACTTCAAGGTGATTCAGAGTCAGGACCCCTTATCATCGTGATGCACTGACCTAGTTTTCAGAACTATTAAGAACTTATGTATTCCTTATTAATATTTTACCCTACTTTGTTGGGCCAGGTAGATAGATTTCATCTCCTAGGAGATGAGAGGTTGAGTTTGAGTATTTGGTTTTCCTCTTTAGGCTGCGTGACTAGTTTATTATGGTACAAACACACTGCTGACTGTTGCTTCCTCGTTAACTGTATGTAACCACTAATGGCAGTGGATCTCTGCCCCCCTTTCCACCTGGTTCTTGTAGGATTACCAACGCCAAGGAGTCTTTCCGTGGGCCCTAACGTCCTGGGATGACCTGACTTATAATTCATTTTGTTACTCTTTCTTACTTGACACAGAAATTTTATAAACAAACATATAATAAATATTCTATAAAAGAAACTACATCACCTTATATATGAATGCTTTCTAGTTTTAAAAATCAATATAAATTGTGACACAGCTTATTACGGTCACCCTTTTTTCTCTTAAAACTATCTTTGTGTACACTTTCTATTAACTTTCCCTTTGAGAGACACTGTTGAGCATAAGGCATTTCTCAGACTCACCTTGTTTCCATAATAATAATTTACTTCTCCTCCTCCTTTTTTTGATGCCCAAATTGTCACAACTCAGCTGGGGAGAGTTCTCGTCCATCAACTTCTTTGCCTGCATAGCAGGGCTCCTGATGCTGCTGGGTTCATTCTTGCCATCCTCATTTTTGTCCGGTGTCAAGATATGGTATTGGCTTGTCTCCAAGGAGGTCTGGTTCGTTTTAGTAGTGAACTATATTGAAAACTACCTGGGCATGGGAACTGGTCATGGCTAAAGCACTGTGTCTACACTTAGGCCAATTTTAATCATGACAGAATTGGGGGCAATATGTGTCTTTCTGAGATTATGAAGCCACACTGACATTTTCCAAATTTAATTACATCACTCTACAATACAGGGTTCTGTTGGCCACTTAGAATTTCTATGCTCTTGGCCTGTTCTAACACCATTTTTATACCACAGCTTTCCATCGCCTGCTTTAAACCAGATGATGCCAAAAGTGGTATTTCAAATATCCTTGCGAAGTTTTGAGAGACATATCTGGTAACCTCTTATATTCCATCTTATTAATAAAGTAGCTACCTTTTATTAAGGGCCTGATTGTGGGCTCTGGAGCTAGGCTGCCTGAGTTCTCAGCTCTGCCATATAGGATCTTGAGCAAGTTACTTAAGTGCTCTGGGCCTCTGTTTGCTCATCTGTTAAAGGGAGTCTTCTCTAAAATGGTGTCTTCTCTATAGAGTTGTTACGAGGATTAGTTAATATTGATTCAAAAAGTACGTGGCTCACTGTAAATGCCATCTGTGTTTACTGTTCTTCCAGTTGTCTGGGCCCCAGGGTCTCCTTTCGTTGTCACTGATACATATTTCTTCCTCCTCCTTCTCCTCCCTCCCTTCCTTTTAAAAACAGAAAATGTTGATCATTTTGGTCTCTGAATCCATTATTGGTACTTACTGATGCTTACTCATCAGATTTTGAGCCCCCCAGCCCCACCAGATCCCTAGAAGTTTGCTCTAGCCTGGCCTCATCAGACTGCATTTTCATCAACCAATGCAAAATCTTCCTGATACAAGAATATGCCCATTCTTTTTTTCTCCCAACAATTTATATTTGCCCACCTCCTGAAAAAGGAATATCCCATTCCCTATTTCCGATAAACTGTTACTGAAATAAAATCTTAAGTATATACCTCCGTAAGGTCGATCAGCTTTCTGAAACTCTGAACTGATTCCATTCCATTTTTCTCTGCTGAAAATTCTGAACTTACAGTGAAATTCAAAGGTCAGAGGAAAGGTGTCTCATGTTCTGGTTTTGTTCATCCTGCACGTAATGTGTGTTGTATGGTACGTAAACCTCTCAGCGTGTCCGTTGCACATTCCTGGGACTATTATTAATTTTCCAGGGTACTAGCGGGGCGGCAGCTCCAGGCACCGGGGCTCCATGTCCGCATTTTATTGGACATACATTCTTGTTTAGTGCATGTGCTACGGCTCGGCCGCTCCCTCCCCTGGGCCCAAGGGAGTTGGGGGAGGAGGTGGCTGCTGTACATTTGTGACATAATTTCCAAAAAATGCCAAGAGGTGCGGTACCAGGTCCTTGGTTCCTGGAAGGCATGCAGCCTCGTGAGCTGCATTTCACATCTGAACACCAGGGGGCGGTGTTTGAAAGCAGGAGAACCCTGGAACTGGAGGCTCAGTCCCAGAAGCAAGCAGCCTTCTAGGGAGCACAAAGCCAGGCAGTAGTGAGCCTGCTCTTTGTGGGTTTGCTTTAGGTACAGTCCGTGGGACAGAGTGCAGAGTCTGTCTTCCTGGACTGAGTCCTGGCACTTTTCGGTTTTAACTATTTCTTAATCTGTCCCTCTTCTAACTTGTCTCCTACTGCCCATATTCAGGCTCTCACTTTTTCCTTGTCAACCTTGTGTATTCAATTACATAAACCTCATCCGTGTAAAGTGTATAGTGATAGATGGGAACCAGACGTATTATGTTGGTCATTTCACAGTATATATGAATAGCAAATCATCACGTTGTACACCTGAAACTTATAATGTGATCTGTCGATTATAGCTAAAAAAAAAAAAAAAAAGTGTCTAGTTCAGTGACTTTTGACAGTTGTATGTACCTGTGAAACCACCACCACAATCGATACAGAACAGTTCCACCACTTCCCAAAGACTCCCTGTTTCCCTTTCTCTGTTCAACTCCAGGCAGCCAGTGGTCTTTTTTTTTTTTTTTTTTTCCAGTGGGAGGGGTCACTTTATCACTTTTTGTCACTATGGACTTGTCTGCATTCTCTGGTAAATGAAATCCTAGAGTATAGGCTCTTTTGTACTTTTTTGTTTTTAGTTTTCTTATTATCGAGTTGTAAGGGTTCTTTTTATATTCTTGATATCAGTTGTCAGATATATGTATTGTGAATATCTTCCCCCATTTCATGACTTGCTTTTTTCGTGTTTTTTTTTTTATTAAGTAAACTCTATCCCCAATGTGGGGCTCGAACTCATGACCCCAAGATCAAGAGTCACATGCTAACTGAGCTAGCCAGGTGCCCCTCTTTTTCATTTTCTTGAAGACATGGTTTCTGGTTTTTATTTTTGATAAAGGTCAGTTTATCAATTTTTTTTATGGTTTATGCTTTTTGTGTACTAAGAAATCTTTGCCTGTTACAAAAAATTATATTTTCTCCTAGGGTTTTCCCTAAACATTTTATAGTTTTTGCTTTTTAATTGAGATCTGTAATCCACTTGGAGCTAGTTTTTGTGTTTGGTGTGAAGGAATATATTTTTTTTCCACATAGATATCCAGTTGTTTCCTTTTAGCTACTCTTTATCCCTGTTATTATTTGTACCCCCCCCCTTTCTTTGATCAGGCTAGCTGGGGGGTTATCAATTTTGTTGATGTTTTAAAAAATTAGAATAGTTTTTGGCTTTGTTGATATTCTCTGTTGTCTTTTTTCTATTGTATTGAGTTTTGCTCTGATATTCATTATTCCTTTCCTTCTAATTATTTTGGTATTACTTTGCTCTTCTTTTTCTAGCTCCTTGAGGTGGACATTAGGCCATTGATTTTAGAGCTCACTTCTTTGTTACTATCAGCAGCTATAAATGTCCCTGAACGCTCTGTTTCAGCGGCACCCCTCAAGCTATGATAGGTTGTATTTTCATTATCATCCAATTTGAAATATTTTCTTATTTCCTTTGAGATTCTTCTTTGACTTATGGATTATTCAGAAGTGTGTTGTTTAACCTCCAGATATTTGAGGTTTTCTTAGATATCACAGTTTTTGATTTCTAATTTGTTATGGTCAGAGAACATATTTTGTATGGTTTTAATTCTTTTAAATATATCAAGACTTGTTTTATGGCTTAAGCACATGGTTTCTCTTGGGTAGTGTAAAAAAAAATAGGCATGCTCCTGTTTTTGTGTTCTATAAATATCAGTTAGATTTAGGTGGTTGGTAGTATTGTTCATCTGATTTATGTTCTTCCTGATTTTTGTGTAATTGTATCAATTGCTGACAGAGGGGTGTTAAAATCCATTATTATGGTTTTAGACCATCTATTTCTTTTTTTTTTATTTCATATATTTTGAAGCTCCGTTATGAGATACATATACAGTTTTGATTATTATGTCTTGGTGATGAATTGACCTTTTCATTTAATATGAAATGTTGGTCACTGCCTTGTTCATATTCCGTCTTGAAGTCTCTCTTATCTGGCATTAATATAGCTGTTCCTGCCCTCTTAAGTTTACTGTTTGTATTGTGTATCTTTTTCCACCTTTTTTTTTTTTTTAAAGATTTTATTTATTTATTTGACAGAGAGACACAGCGAGAGCAGAAACACGAGCAGGGGGAGTGGGAGAGGGAGAAGCAGGCTTTCCGCTGAGCAGGGAGCCTGACGTGGAGCTCGATCCCAGGACCCTGGGATCATGACCTGAGCCGAAGGCAGACGATTAACGACTGAGCCACCCAGGCACCCCTCCACCCTCTTATTTTCAACTGATCAATGTCTCTATATTTAATGTGCATCTCTTATACACCATACATAGTTAAGTCTTGTTTTTTTAAATATATTCTGATAGTCTCTTTTATTGGACTGTATAGTCCATTGACAATAATTGATATGGCTGGATTTAGGGCTGTCATTTTATTGTTTTCTGTTTACTCCCTCTGGTTTGTTTTGCTTATTTGTTTGTTCCCTCTTTCTTGTATTCTTTTAGATTATTTCATTACTTTTTAGAATCCCATTTTAATATATCTATTGGCATTTTGCTCTCTTTTCTCTAAAATATTAGCCACTGCTCTGGGTATCACAACATACATTATTAACTGTTCCTAGTCCACTTAAAGGTAATATTGTACTACTTTGTGTAAAATGTAGAAATCTTGCAATGATATAGGTCCATTTACCCCTCTCCCTGCTGTCATAGTTATAGGTATCATATCTGCATGCATTATAAACCCACAATACATTATAATTTTTGCTTTAGTCATATGTACTTTAGAGAAATTAAGAGAAAATGCAGTCTTTCATATTTACTCATACAGTATCTATTTCTGATGTTCTTCATTCATTCCTGAAAATCTCAGTTTCTCTCTGATATCATCTCTCTTTAGCCTGAAGACTTTTTATGTAGCATTTTGTGTAGTGTAGCAACATGGGGACAAATTCACTTAGTTTTTCTTGATCTGAAAGCTCTTTCTTTCACCTTCATTACTGAATCACAGAGCGTTCAGGGATGAGTTTCTTTCTCTTAGTGCTGTCTTCTGACTTCTATGGTTCTTGATGAGACATCTGTGGTAATTCAAATTATTGTTCTCCTATATATATATAACAAGATTGCTTTCAAGATTTTCTTCTTTATGTTTTTAAAGTAGTTTGACTAGGATGTGCCAAGGTAGATTTCTCTTTGAATTTATTCTGTTTGGGGTTTGCTGAGATTCTTGGGATTTGCAAATTTATGTCTTTCACCAAATTTGGGAAATGTTTAGCCATTATTTCTTTGACTATTTTTCCTGCTCTAGTTTCTTTATCCCTTCCTTCTATGATTCTAGTATCCCTACGTTAGGCATTAGAAATTGTCCCATAGTTCCAGGAAGCTCCATTTATTATTTCCAATCTTTGCTTTCATTTCATTCTGATCAAGTGATTTTTTTAAAAAGATTTATTTTAGAGAGAGTGTGACAGGGGAGGGGCAGAGGGAGAGAGAGTCTTAAGCAGATTCTGAGCTGAGCATGGAGCCAAATGTGGGGCTCCATCTCACAACCCTAAGATTATGACCTGAGCCGAAACCAAGAGCTGGATACTTAACTGACTGTGCTACCCAGGCGCCCCTGATTGAATGATTTCTGTTAACAGGTCTTCAAGTTCACTGACTCCTTCGTCATCTCCATTCTCTTCTTCAGTCTAATGATTTTTTTAAATTTCAGGCAATTTATTTTTCTGTTCTAAATTTCCATTTGGTTCTTTTTTATATTTTTCTTTGTGGATTTTTTTTTTTTTTTACTACATCAGTTAGTAGCATATTTTCTTTCACCTCATTGAGCATAGTTATAATCGCTGCTTGAAAGTCCTTGTCTGAAAATTCCAACATCCAAGTCATCTCAGGATTGGCATCTGTTGATTCTCTTTCTCCTTGGAAATAGGCCACATTTTCCTGACTCTCAGTAATTTTGGATTATAATCTGGACATTGTAAAGGTTCTGTTGTGGAGACTTTGGATTGTTTTATTGATCTGAACAGTGTTAAGGTTTTTGTTTCAGCTAATGAATTTGGTTAGACCCACCTCCACCCTGCCGTGCTGTTGTGGGTGATGGCTCAGATCTCAGTTCAGTTCTTGAAGCCTTGGCTGCAAACTTCTTTCATTTAGCCCAACACATGCATGGTTCCGGGGGTGGGGGGGATTCTGCCAGAGACTTGAGTGGAGTCTATATACAGTTTAAAGTTTCTGCCTTCTCTAACTCCCTCTTTGGCTTCCCCTTTACTCTTGGCAGTCCTGCTTATGCTGGACTCCTTCCACTATTTTTTATCTACCAGAAAGATGATCTTTCTGTTGAATTTCTAAAGTATCTGTGCTGCTGACATGATGACTATACTGTTTTTGGGCAAAGCTGCAAACAAAAACAAACAACTGAGTCACAGAGAACCCATTCTAAGCATGTCACAGCCCCCTACAGCTTGCCTGTCCTTGTTCAGTATCCAAAGACCGTAATAGATGTTTTTTTTTTTTTCTTCTGTCCAGAGTTTATAGCTCTTCTTTGTAGGAGGATCCATTGGTTATGTGCCCCACTCCTCAATGCTATAAATGTGGCTCTCGCTCCTTGAACTAGGAAATTGCAGTGGACTCCTTGACTAATCAAGGAGTTGTATTTCCTTTTGCCCAGATTTTTATTTCCTTCCAAGACAGTTTCCACCTGGAAGCCCAGTGACTGAAATAAAAATCTAGTGTTGACTCTGGGCTTACAGGGTTGGGTATAAAGTCCTTGTAAAGGCAGATGTAGCCCTTCGTAACTAACTCTTGCTACCTGTACACTGCAGCAAGGTGCTTGTTCTCAACCTGGTATGTTCCACAATCCTGGAATACTCATCCCTTTCTCTTACTCTTTCCCTTGCATAACTCCAGCAAACCTTCATGGAGTTCACTCATTTTTCCCTGTCTTGAGTTCCGCATCCCCTCTGAGTTCTCCCTTAATATTCTGTGAGTCCCTCTGGCATGGGATTTATGACTTTGTTATTTTCTGCTTGGTTGTCTGTACCCCCACAAGACCAAACTCAGGGGTCGCAAATCATGCCCCAATCTTTAACCACTACCTAGCTCCCTTCACCTAACTTTACACACTACCTGATATATAGTTTTTGATACTTTTTTTTGCATTGAAATTTAAGAGTTCAGGTTTTTCATTTCAGCTTTGACTGGGTATCTGCTGTGCACACATAGAATTCCTCTGAAATAGGACAAAGGATTTGTGGCTCCTTGTCCACCATTCACTGTATTCACTATATCAGTAGGGCATATTTACTAACCTTGTCTTTCTTTCATGCCCCCTAACTATAGGTAGCTCAGAATTATGTGAAATCCTCATTATTAAACTACACTGAGAAGAGACAAGGCAGTGGGATTTCTGGAGCTTGTTAATGGGCAAGCCTCTTCTGTCCCTGTCTTTCCTAATGAATGCGAGAATCCAACTATTGCTGGGAAAGCTGTGTGTATGTGTGTGCTCTTGTGTGCGCAAATGTTATACCTCAGGTAGTAAGCCGGCAACATTCTCCCATCTGAGCATTAGGTGATAGATGTGGAGCCCATCCATCTGCCATGGCTCGTCAGCTGCTGGGAAATCTGGAATGCATTCTCTCCCTATCCACCATTTCCCATTTTTTCTGAAGGGATCCATAGACCTTTACAGAACATGAGTTTGTACCACAGCCGCTGCTTTGCTCCTTAGTATCACCCATTCAGAGCACGAGCTACTGAGCTGTACCCCACATTCTTTTGAAACAAATGAGTTTCTTTTTCAAAGAACTTTTCAACTTTCATGTGTTAATCTAATGTCTTAGAGGAGTGACTTAGCTTCAGGTCCAACTTAAAGCGTTTGTCTTTTAATTTTTTTCTAATCATGCAAATTACATGCTCCTTATAAAAGTATTTATACATTTATTTATTCAATAAATATTTATCTTGCATCTCTGACATGCTATGCTCTGAGAATATAGCTAAGAAGATAGATATGGTATTGCCTCATGAAAATTTAGTCTTACAACAAGTGTTGGTGAGGATGTGAAGAAAAAGGAACCCTCTTGCACTGTTGCTGGGAATGCAAACTGGTGCAGCCACAGTGGAAAACAATATGGAGGGTCCTCAAAAAATTAAAAATAGAACTAACACTACTAGGGTAATCTAGTAATCACACTACTGGGTGTTTACCCAAAGAATACAAAAATACTAATTTTTAAACTTTTAACTAATGGGATACATGCACCTCTATGTTTATAGTAGCATTATTTACAATAGCCAAATTAGGGAAGCAGTCCAAGTGTCCACTGATAGACGAATAAAGAAGAGGTGGTATATACTTATACAATGGAATATTATTCAGCCATAAAGAATGAAATCTTGCCATTTGCAACAACACGGATGGAGCTAGAGAGTATAATTGTAAGCGAAATAAGTCAGAGAAAGACAAATGCCATATGCTTTCACTCATATGTGGAATTTAAGAAACAACACAAATGAACAAAGGAAAAAAAAAAGAGACAAACTCTTAACTCCAGAGAGCAAACCGATCATTACCAGAGGGGACGTGGGTGGAGGGATGGGTGAGACAGGGGATGGGAAGGAGGGCACTTCTCATGATGCAAAAAAACAAACTAGTAATATACAAAAAATATTTAGCATTACAGAAAAATATAGAAGAACTTCAAAAAACTCAATACCCAGAGATAACCACCGTTAACCGCTTTCTGGATTTTGGGTTTGTTTGCCCTGTAGGTGTCAGGCACCACCCCTTCTGTTTTCATTCCAAGAGCCTCAACCCTCCTGCCCCTTTGTCCTTCCTTTCCCCCGTGGGGCAGATTTCCAATTCCTAAGCATCTAATCATCAACCTATGTAATGTTTGGCTCTGGCCTGAAAAAAAAACTATTTAGAATGCTAATTTTAATCCCAAGGAGCCTGTTCTACTTTATATGTTTGAGATTCTGAATTTTCCAAACCTATGAAATACTAATTATTAAGTTATAGAGGTATTTCCCACTAAATTAAATTAATAGACTTACTCATTTTATAGTTTAATAAGGGAGTATTAAAACATGAGCTGTACCTTATTTATAATTGTAAGAAAAGTGATAAACATCTAAATGCCATCAATAAGACTAGTTTAAATAAATAATGTACATCCACACAATGGAATGCTATGAACCCATTAAAATAGCTTGCTGACATAAAAAGAAAACTAATAAACATGGCAAGATATTCACAACAAATTGCTGAGTGAAAAAACCCCAAATTTAGCACAGAACAGGGTATTTTGTTTGTTTTCACTGATGTAAAATTGGATACATATGTATGTACATGCACAGAAAACTATCTGTAAGGAGGCAAACAATCTATTTCTTTAATTCCTACTGTGTAAGAGATGCTCACTAAAATCATTATGATAGATATCCATGTCATAGGGGAAAATTGGATAACACATATTATCACGCATGTTTGTGGGGGAACCTATTTGCTTGACTAAAAGTACTTTTTTCCTTTGCTCTAGAATAATGAACTACAAAGCAGGTTGGACTATTTAATAGAAATCCAGGCCAAGCCTGAGGTGGAGACCAGAGAGATTGGAGTGGGCTGCGATCTTCTCCCCAGGTATTTGGAAATTTCCTATTTTTCTGACTCAAATTCCTCTCTGACTTAAGAAAATACTTTATGGGGCTGTGATTACCAGAATTGCATTCTTTCTATCAAAAATATTTTTGCAAAGATAAACAGCAACTGCCGAGGGGTCTGGCTCGTTCCTGTGGGAGCGGGGGCATTGTGCAGGACAGAGGGGGTAGTGAAGAGAAGGCTGGGGAAGCCACGTCCGAGAGGGATGGGCCCTGTTAGGAAGTGCATGCATTTGATCCCCCATCCAGTCATTCATTCCCTCAGCAACCATCTGGTGAGTACCGTCCCTGTGCCAGACACTTACGGAGAGGAATGAGATTCGGCTCCTGCTCCACATGCAGTCGGAAGGGCAGACAGGCGCGGAGGCGGACATTTACAACAGTGCGAGAGGGACCTGTAAGGGGCTTTGGTAACATAGAGGAGGGAGGGTCTAAAGCTTCAACAAATTCATCTCTTCCCCGGTGCCAGGACACAGTCTAGTCAAGCACTGGCTCAGCGTCACAAATAAATTGATCTGTTTCAGTCACCACAGATGAACGGTAACCACAACCTCGTTTGTTCAGTTGCCTTTCTGAGCTCGAGGGCTGACCTGCTTGTCTTTAAGCTGCTCCCCATACCCATGCCTGGGTCTCTCCCTAATAAGATTAGAGTCTGTGATCTAGTAACCAACCCACCATCTCTAGGTGCTCGAAACTGTGCTCGGCTCAAAGAGGACATAAAACAAGGTGATAATGAGGATGCCAACAGCATGTGGCTTGTGATTTAGGTAACCAAAGTCACAAAGTACCTCATATACTGTGTGTAGGAGGGTGAATTCCTGTGTGATCAGGGGCATCTGTGTGTGTTGTGTTTGGCATTAGGCCAGAAAAATGCAGAATCCTGGAACCTTGAATGGTTAAATCTGGTGGGAAATGGTGGTGAGTCCATCACCAAGCTGGGATGTCAAATACCTTGGGTCTAGTCCTCCTTGCTAGCAGCAGGATGCATTCAGGCCGGACTGTTTTTGCTGGGGCCTCCGTTTCCCAATTTGTAAAGTCAGTGGTTTTGAGTAGATGATTTCTCAGGTTTAACCAGCTTAAGCAGGGAAAAGATACATAAATAGACTTGAGGTCCCATCAATATGGGGGACGAAGTCCATGATAAAAATATAGGCAAAAAGAATGGTCATGTCCAGGGACTCTGAAATATAAATAGTTTCGCCATTTCTCTCCTTTTTTATTTTTCAGGAACCAAGTGGTTTAGTCCACTTTAATTGCCCACATAATAAATCTTGTTTGGCTTAAGACGGGCACAAAACTATGTCTGAAACCAATAAATTGTTTGTTTTCTAATTCCCACATTTTGGCTTAAAACAAGGTTTTCAATTTGTATGCCGAAGGATAGCCTGAAGCAAACTTTTATGGCTAAGTTATGAAACCACAAAGCGGTTTTCATAATGGAAGTGCTGACAGACCCTTAACTTATGGCCATGGTGAACTTGGAAGCCACTTCAGCATCTAAAAGCAGCTTTTCCATAAATGTAGCATTTGGTTTCCCCCAGGATCCATCTTAGCGCTTTCACTGCGTAGGTCAGTCAGCAGAGGAAATGAAAGCTACATATCCGAGTTTCCGAAAAGGCAGGGTAAGATTCCATTTGTTTCCTCTCCGATATTTATTAAGTGCCTACTACGTGAAAGGGGCCACGCGGGCTGGAGTGGCAAGGAACACAGGGTCGTTAGATTTCAGAGCAGTGGTTTCTCACCTGTGCTTCTCTGAGCTGCCTCGCTGGGCTCTGTGCTGGGGCTCAGGGAGAGGCCTCCGGATGCCTTGGGGAGCATGAGGTGAGCAAGGAGCTGGCCTGTGGGGACCCTCCCCCTCCTGAAAAACAAAACGACACAAAACTGAAAAACTCAGTTTTTAGTGTAAGATGTTGGACCCCAAGTAAGATTTTGTTTGAATAAAGAAACTGGAACCCCCTGGTGGAATTTAATCCCCATGTTTTGATAGAGAGCAAAATCGTGGCTCAGAGAGGTAAGTGATTGACTGAAAGCCACACAGCCAGGATTAGAACCTGGGGTGGTACTTGTGTGATTTTAAAAAAATACTCAATAGAGTTGCTAAATTGTACTGTGTATGTTCTAACAAAATTCCTGGTTCTTACTTGGACATTGAACTTGCACCTAATACAAGATCTTACGGTGTTTCCCAGAATATTTTGAAAATGGCCTCCTCTGAAATGTTTTAGATGAATAAAAGTATTGCCTTAAGCCTTAATTCTGCAGATGAGTTTTGTTCTCGCTACCTGTTCTCTTACAAAGAACCAGGCAGTGTGGTCCAGTTGGGGAGCTTCAGGCCGTGGGGCTTTGCTGCCCAGCCAGCTGCCAGCCGAGCACAGCCTTGAGCAAGCTACTTAATCGCTCTGAAGGCTCCATTATTTCATCCTTAAAATGGGAATGAAGAGGACAATATCAAATCTCATAGGGTTTCTATGAGGATTAAATGAAAACATGTATATACAGTATTTAGCATGGTAACTGGTTAAGTACTTAATAAAGAATAGCTATTACTATTAACTAAACCAAAGCCCTGATTTTTCATGTAAGACACCAGATCAAATATAAGTGAATTTGGGTGTGCTAAGACAATTTCATTAACTTATTAGTGATTTTGTTCAACGGATTGATAGTGCTTCAGTATGCATTAAGCTCTCCAATTAAACTCTCTGTGGTTTGGAGCCCTCTAGACAGTGCCTAAAACTCTGGAAGGCCCCGTGGTGGATGAGGCCCCTGTCAGCTGAGATGCCAGAGGGGTCACAGCGTGTTCCGGGTGCTTGCGCACGCGGCCTCACGGGAGAGGAGTGAGCTACCTCGGACTCATTTCTCCCTCTCCCTGGAGGGCTTTCATGCTGCGCTAACAGCGTTTGACTTACAATTATTGCTGCTTGATTTTTATGCTGGAAAAATTCGCAATCAGCCTTTTCTTTACTTACAGACCAGTAAACCCCTTTTGTGACCTCCTCCCCACATCACCACTACTTCCCTATTTGTGCCAACTCTGTGGACTCCAGTGGACAGGGACCCTGGGTTCTCATCCCCTAGCTCAGCACTTTCTTGATGCTCCATAAACATGTGTTGGCTGATCTGCCTCTCGCTGTATCTACAGCTTTAGGCAAATCCCTAATCTCTTTGAGTCTCAGTTTCTCAGCTAGAATTGGAAGATTCTGACAGAATTCCCTGGGGGCCCTGCTGGGCTGGTGAAGTAGGATACAGGCAAAAAGTGCCCAGGGGAGTGGGTGCATTTTCCTCTTTCCGTTGATGCTGCCACGACTTTCCCGGGTCCGGCCCTGAGGTCAGTTCACTGAGGACACCTGTGCTCCAGGACAGCCTCAGTGCCCGTACAGGGCTGTCCCCCTTTAGTCCCACTGCCACCAGGCTGCTGGAGACCTGGGTTCTCTAGGTCTGGTCGACTGAATACCACCTTCTGTCTCTAGTTTCTCAACTCCTTCCTCTCTTCATCTAACCCTTGCATTCCATTCTTTTCAAGAGAGCAAGGATCTTACAGCAGAGCAAGGAGGGAGGGAGGGGGTGAGAAAGGCACTCACTGTGATTTCAGAGACTTTTAAACACCTATTTTTTAAAAAAGACTCAAGAGTTTGATTTAAAGGTTTGATACAGGTTAATGAAAGCCACTGAGAGCAATTTCCAGTCTGCTAGCCTGCCTTCAAAGAGAAAGATGAAAAACAAGAAACAAAAAGAAAAGAAACTTTCTCCTTGCCCCTTAGTGACACTTGGTTTCCAGCAAGCTCATAAATTATGTCTTAATAGGTGTGATGTAATGAAAAATATTCCCCATGGTCATAAGTGCCGGGCACATAGTAAGCGCTTTAAAATGCCAACATTTTCATACTTCTTCTGTTTTAGAGACCAGAACACAAAGTAGCTTTTTGTCAAACAAAGCTTTATTTGCTGACTCTGCTGCTGTTTCCCCCAGAGGACCTGCCCCTTTATGGAATAATAAAAGGTTACCAATAGCCTCAAAGAAAATGGTTGAATTTCAGTTCTGTGGTTGAAATTATTTGTGTTCTTGAGATCCTGTTGTTTCCTAGTGATCCACCACATAAAATACCTCACTTCTTTTTGAAAGGTTGGGATATCGGAGCCTGTTTTTGAAACCCGGAAAGCTCACCTTTATAAATATTTCTGCATTTTACGGGCTTTTAGGATATTATCACCAGAGACCATTTCCTCTACGTGGAATTTTCAGTGGTTGGCAAAATCACCATCTGGCTTCTGCCCCGGCACTCCACTAACCTGCCTGGTCAGGTCCCTGGGGACCCCTGAATTCCCAGATCTTGTGGATTCCTCTGTGGCAGGTGACACTCTGACCATTCACTCCTGGAAATCCCTTGTCCTCTGGTTTCCTTCCTCATCCATACATTTAGTGATAGTTCTATGCCCGGCCTGAGTGAGCTGCTAGTCATGAAGAGGAGTGTGGCTTTCAGCCTTCAGGAAATTGTGACTAGCAGAGGATGTGTAGACCAGAGGGGACAACGGGGTGCTTCTAGTGGTGTGTCAGAAGCCTAGGGGTGCCTCAGTTGGTTAAGTGTCTGCCTTCGGATTATGATCCCAGGGTCCTGGGATAGGCCCCCATCCATCCGGCTCCCTGTTCAGTGGGGAGTCTGCTTCTCCCTCTCCCTCTGCCTCGCCCCCAGCTCATGCTCTGTCTCGCTCTCTCACGCGCTCTCTCTCAAATAAATAAATAAATAAAATCTTTTAAAAAAACAAAAAGGAAGCCTGTATGACAGCCCTTCTCAAGGTGTATGTGGGGAGGATAGTTTGGAAAGCACGGAAAAGACATACTGAATCTCTTGGGGAGACAGGTGAATTTAAAATTTCCCCCAAGCTTCTAATACACCCCATTAAGAAGCAATACGCCAACTACAGTTGACAATCACTGCAGGGTAGTGGGAAGTGTTAACTGCTGGGAGAGTTTAGCAAAAGTGGACCTTGTGGAAGCAGAAAATTGAGCACCACTACTCAAGGGAACAGACAAAAAGCACAAAAAGAAAGGAATGCTCATTTCTATCACTGGGGTGGGAAATCTGGGAAATTGTCATATAGGAGGGGATATTGGTTTGAGTCTTGAAATATAGGCAGGAATTCTTCAGATGCATTGGATTAGGGAAGCAGTCAAGGCAAAGGGGATGACATGGGAATGGCAGTGTGGCAATGGGGACAACTGTGTTTCTTAGCAAGGCCAGATGGGAGATACGACAGGAGACAGCAGAGGGCCTTTAAGACCATACACAGGAGCTTAGACTTCATCCCAGAAGCAATGGGGAGACTTTGAAGTTTTAAGAATGGTATTATACTTCGATCATCAGGAAGATCTCTTTGACAGCATGCTGGGTGGAGGATTTGAGGAGGAGGAAGACTCTGCCAACACCAGAGGGAGGGAGACCATTTAGAATACTACTCCAGGATTCAAAGATAGATTCTGAGAAGCTGAACTAGGCCAGGGGCTGAGGGAACAGAGAAGGCACGTGACAAAACGGTAGTTGAGGAGGTAGATTCCACATCGCTTTGTGAATGACAGGCTATGGGCCATTCAGGGAAGGGAGCTGACTCCAATCTCACACACGCAACTTGTCACTGCATTAGTGGGGAGAAGGAACGTAGCTGCTGTAACAAAAAGCCCACAGACCTCGGCTTAGCAAAACCAAGACCGATTTCTCATGTTACAGTGCAAGACCAGCTGGCATGGGCCTCACGGCACGTAGTCATTCACGAGCCCGGATTCCTCCAGCTAGTCACCCTGCCTGGGCTTTGGAGTCCTCTTGAGCCCTCCACTATATTCTCTGCATGAAAGGGAAGAGACTGGGCATAGAGGATTATGTAGGAGAATTTTATGGGCTAAACCTGGAAGTAATATACATCACTTCTGTCCATTTAGTCACATGGCCCATCAAATTGCAAAGGACGCTGGGAAAGGTAGTTGTGTGTCCAGGAGGAAAAAGAAATGGGGAGATTTTCTCCATCTCAGCCACCAAATCCTGGTTAATTCTACCTCCCCAATATCTCCCTACCCTTTCCTTGATACTTCACCTCCAGTGTTAGTTAGAATTCCAGCTCTCATGATCTCTTACCACCTAAATATCAAAAAAAATCTAACTCACCTTCTGCCTCCAGACTAACCCCTCTGCAGTCAACCTGCCAAGGAACCCTGCTAGAATAAAGAGATGAGCATATCCTGCCCCTCCTTGCAAATCTTTAGTGGCTCTGTGTCCCCTTCTAAACTCCTTAGCAGGGCACACAGGCCTGGTCTTCTGCCACTTTCCACCAAGAGCTCTTTGCTCCAGTCCTACCAAACAGGTCTCCTTTCCACACCCACGGCCCTTGCGCTCACCCTTTTTGGCCCCTTGCACTTGAATTCCCATCTCCTCCTTGACCACCTGAGGACCGCCTGGGCACCCTGCAAGACTCCCCTCTCTGTGCACATTTCCAGATGCCCTCCTAAGTGCCGCTAACTCGTTCTGCCCTCAGTGTGCCCATAATATGTTAATTCTTGTATTGCTCACAGTCCTGACAGGACAGGAAGACTGAAGAGACTGGGATGAAGGGACTATTTATGAAGGTTTCGGCAGCTCTGAGAGAAGTGAACAAGGGGCAGTGGCGTACTCTGGAGCTGGCATAGTGGGAACTGTTACCAGCCTGGGCCTGAAGAGGCAGGGGGAGGAAGCCGGGAGGACAGGCAAAGGGGAGAGCTGTAAGCTGTGGCCTTCGCTAGGGCAATGCGGCCAACTTCCAAGCTGCAGCCTGGCCAGGAGGGAACAGAGGTCCTGACCCGTCTGTCCTTGCAGCCTCTCATCCCCTGCTACCAGTTCCCAACTGCTCAGAACCCACTGGGAGCTAAAGGGTAAGGGAACCCATGGACACTGACCTTCAGGTCAGCTTCCCAAGGGCACAGAGTGAGGTGGAGACAGGGAAGAGTTAATCTGAACGGGCAAATGGAGAATATCCAGCACGGCTCATTATGTGTCTCTTATTACAGTTATTCATGCACATCCCTTTCCCACCAAAATAGGAGTTCCTTAAATACATGGTTTTTTATTCTTCTGAATTATCGATGCTTAGCACAACCTTTGAAAGTTGCTAAAGGGTCACTTGCGCGGCTCAGCCGGTTAAGCGTCTGATTCTTGATTTCAGCTCAGGTCATGATCTCAGGGTCCTGGGATCGAGCCCCACATCAGGCTCTGTGCTCAGCAGGGAGCCTGCTTAAGATTCTCTCCTCCTCTCTCTGCCCCTCCCTCCGCTCAGCTCTCTCTCAAAAAAAAATCAATCTTAAAAAAGTTGCTAAAAATAAAGGCCCCTCCTATAATATTTAAATGGAAAATTCAACTGACTCAATCAGTTTATAAAATTTTAGGCTACAGCGGTGGCAAAACCATTTCCTAGAATTGTCTTACATGAAGAATATGGTGAGTTTTGTTCCATCTTCCTGACCTGCCTTTTCTCATTTCTCAGCCCAACAGGTAGGACTCGTGAAATCTCGATGCCTTCCAGGAACTATACCCCATACACACGGGTCCTGGAGTTAACCATGAAGAAAACACTGACTTAGGCACCTGGAGACACACACTTTGTACAGATGGACAAAAGCCCTAGAACCATGTGGCTTGAGGTCTGGGAAGGGTGACTACTGCTTCCTCCTATACAAGTTTCAGCCACAAAGACTGCTGAGGTCCTGATCTACTTCTAAAACATGAAGGAAAAGTGGGGGAGGGCAGGAAAGAGAGCTTTCAAGGTCATATTTCAAACACCCAACCATGCTTTACTGGGCCATCATTAGCTTTCCGAGTAGACACTGAAATTCTGTCAGGAGAATTCCCTCACAATTCATTTTCTGGTTTATTAGCCTTTGGTTGGGAGGAAAAAGGGCATTAATTTGAAATTTCATGTTATTCCCGCCAGGATCATTTGTTACAGCATGAAGGTTTTATTCACCCATAAAAGTATTAGAGGTGGTGTTTCTCTGGTGCCCAGAAGCCTGTCCACAGGCGCAGGGGCACCTGGGGAGACCTGACCCTGCCAGGGAAGGGTCCTCTCTCTTGGTGTCCAGGATCTGTGTGGGGTTGTGGGAGCCATGGGTGGAGACTGGCCTCCTGCAGGCACAAGTGCCTCATTCCGATGTGCTAATCCCTTGGTTTAATTTGTGCCTTATGCCTTCATGGGGCTCACCGAAATCAGTGTATTTATTTCACCTGTGATTTTTCTTTTTCCCTTTCTAACTGAAAGAGAATTTTGTATGTTGTGGACATGTAATCATTTAATGTTTTCAGTATCAATTGGTGTTTCTGTTAAATGAATAATGTGTTCATGCATGCTCTACTTTGATATTATAACCTATGTCACATATGTTTAATAAATGCCATATATTTTGTCCTACCTATGTTGTCTCTGGATTTCATCCATGGTCAGGTAGAAGGGGTAGAGAGCAGAATGGGGCTTGGGAGTGTCAAAGTCAGCACCCAGGGATTTTTCGGTCAGTACAGTCCATAGAAGCATTTATAAACCATAAGATAGGGTGTGTGTGTGAGAGAGTACCAGCATATGTAGCAGCGTGTGTGTGTGTGTGTGTGTGTGTGTTTAAACCCTGAAATTTATCTAGTTAACGCTAATAGTACATAGTAATTCTATCTTCCTGAAATGAAAAACATCTTTGTATGCAAGGTTTTGTCCTAAATAAAAAAATAACATCGTATAATAACGCCTCTATCAATATTTTCATTTCAATCCTTCTTGGCTTTCTTAAAACACACACACAATTGTTTTTAAAACACATATGGCACTATGTTGAAAAGCAGAATCGTGGTATTTAGGAACATGGGCTCTAGAGACTGAGCTCAGTCACTAGTGTATGCTTTGGGCAAGTTAAAGAACCTCTTCAAGCCCCTATTAGATGGGATCTGTGATAGTTATTTCTTAGCTGGAGTTGGTGGGAAGATTAAATGACTTAATATCCATGAAGTTCTAAAATAGTGCTTGGCACACAGTAGGCACTTAATAAGTGCTATTCTCATTACATACTTTGTAACCTCTTTTCACTTACTATATTATGATCATTCTATACAGATATGGATATATAGATCTGTGCCACTGTTTCTTACAGTTAACTGGATTCCATATTATTGATGTACTATGATTTACTTGTCCTACCCCCTCATGTTGGAATTTGGGAAGTTGTCTTTAATTTTCTTAAGCAGTCCTCTGATGAATCATCTTATACATACACCTTTGTACACTTGCCTAATTACTTTTTCAGGATAAATTCCTACAAGAGGAATCACTGGGTCGGGTCAAAAATCATGCAAACTTAAAGTCTTTTGGTGCATATGGTCCAGTTGGGCCTGCTGAAATTTGTGTCCATGTAAATTCTTACAACAGGATGAGAATGGGGTTTCCTGACCCCTTTGCCAACACTGGGAATGAGAAATGAAGGACTGTATAAAGTTGCCTGCTTTAGGCAGACCTGTCCCCCAAACAGGCAGTGAAAAAAATTCCTTCAGGATATTGCCTTTGGATCCCTGAGCTGAGGGACTGTGCAGGTGTGAGCTGCAGGCCTGTAGGCGTCCCCAGGGCCCAGAGAGAGCATGGCAGCAAACACGAAACAGGCCTGGGCTTTGAGGGAGTGGGCTTTCCCCCAAGATCCCAGAATCAGAGAAGGCCTGCTGCTTAGTCAGAGGCAAGAGCCAGCCATGGAGACAGAAAAAAATTCAGGCCATGCGACTGAGTCTGAGTCTGGGTGGGACCTGCCCCAGAGGGCAGATCTCAGGGCAGGGCAGGAGGGACATTTGGCAAGTGCTTGGAGTTGAGTGATGATGACGTGCCTTCCTCCCACTAGAGGGTGCACCAACCAAGGCTGGCCCCTGAGCCGGTGGTGAGTCTACCCTGGGAACCCTCTTCCTCCCCCAAAAATGCTATCTTCCTGCTCCAGGAGCTCCAGGGTGGTCCCCCAAGGGCAAGGGGTGGGGTGGGGGCATGTGACAGGAAGGGCAGGATTCCTTCCTGTCTTGGCTCAGGCCACATTAGACCACAGCACTCTTCTTGATATCCAGACTCTGGAAGCCCAGTTCAGTGCAACCCAAAGCATTACAGGTGCTGCCTGCCAGATGCAGGGGAGACAGGTATGTGCACCTTGAGACCCTTGCCTCTCCAAAATTGTTCCGAGAGTCGGTTTCCTCCTGATCTTTACCATCTCTGAATCCCAGGGGGACTTTTTTCTGAGACTTCTCTTGTCTTCTTACATCTAGTGACTGATCATGAGGTCCATTTCCTGTCTCTCCCAAGATGTGAGCTCCTTGGGGGTCATTTCCCATGAAGGAGGGGATTCATTCCAAACCTCGATAATCATGAAGAAATCTACAAATGGAAAGTCTTCCAGAAAGAGCCCTGGCTGGGGAAATACAGGAGACCAAGAGTTACTAAGCTAGGCCCAGCATATATCCACTAAATCTTTGCAACCACTCATTGTGTGTAGAAGATGTTACTAGTGCCATTTTGTGGACAAGGAAACTGAAACTCAAAGAGAGATGAAAATTGTCTGAAACCACGCAGGCCTGCTTCCAGAACACAGGTGGGAAGCCTGGGGTCGGTCTCAAGTCCGCCACTAAGTCACAATACCCGTTTGGTCGGGCCACTTCAAACTCAGCGCTCCCATACGCAGTTTTGCCTAGAAATGGAATTACACCCCCTCAGAGGCTGGCTGTGCAGATCACGCGAGAGAGAATGGAAAAATTTTCCAGCACTGCACCAGAGACATGCCAACAGTTGATACTTGCATTACTGTAATTACTGGGAATGAGGTGTTGCATCATGAATATTTGCAAATCTAAGGATTTCCTCTTATTGGACACAGACTAGAGACTCAATGAATATTAGTGGGACTGTGCAGGAGGGAAATAGGGAAAAAAATGTTCCTGGATAAACAGAGTAAATAAACTGTAGTCTCCTTTTCCTCATATGTGAATTTGAGAATAACCCATTTGAATTTGTCAGAGAAGGGAAAGCCCCAAAGGGAGACTGGAGATGTGTTTCCGGGAAGAGGGGCCAGAGGCAAAAAGACCAGAGGGAGACTTGCCGCTAAATTTTGGGGTAATTTGTTGGACAGGATTAGATTATTAATACATGGTAGAGAGTATAAATTGTTTTAGCACCATTTGTTGAAAAGACTACCCATTTCCCCCAGATTCGCTTTGGTAACATTGTCAAAACCAATTGGCCATATTTGCATTGGTCTATTTCTGTACTCATTACTGTTATATTGATCTATTTGCCCATCTTATTCTAATAAGCCTTGAAATCACGTGGCATAGGCTCTCTGACTTTGTTCTTCCTTTTTGAAGTTGTTTTGGCTATTCTAGATCCCTTGTATTTCCATGAGTTTTACAGTCTGTCCATTTCTATCCAAAGGCTCTAGGACTTTGATTGGCATTGCACTGAATGAATAGATCACCAAGGAGAACACCAAGACTTCACTAAGTGGGAAGCCTGGGTGGCTCAGTCGGTTGAGCGGCCGACTCTTGGTTATGGCTCAGGTCTTGATCTCATGGGTCCTGGGATTGAGCCCAACATAGAGCACCCCAATTGGGTTCCCTGCTCAGCAGGGAGCCTGCTTAAGATTCTCTCTCCCCTTCCCCATCTGCCCCAACCCCCACTTGCATTCTCTCTCTCAAGTAAGTAAATCTTAAAAAAAAAAAAAAAAAAACCCCACAAAAACCAAAAAACCTCACTGCTGAGTGTCAGGCCAACTTGGAGCAATATCACAGCCTAGCTGGTAGTACTAGGTCAGATCCCGAATGGTAGGGCTGCTTCTCCCTTCTTCAGTTGGGAAGGTACCAGGTAAAAATTTCCATAATGTATTTTGATAAAGGTATAGTATAATCTTTGTGGAATTCCGAACAAAATATTCTAAGAAACATTAATTTGTGCCCAAGGGCCATAAAACTCATGTAATTTGAATGCAATAAAATATAAATAAATAGCAAACAGTTCTTAGGGGTTTTCTCTTAATTTTTCAACACATACTTTCGAGTTTTAACATATAGCATTTACAGCATTCACCTTCCTGAATTAGGGGTGGGAGGGGGTTAAGAAATAATTAGTAGGCAATTTTTTGGCCCTGGAACTTTTCTTGTAAATGTTTTCTTTGGCAGCCATACTCTTGAGAACAGGAAGTTACTCTCTTGTTACAGATTTAAGACTTTTCTGAGCCAAATAACAGAAAGCTGGATTAGTTCTGAAATGAAGAGGGGAAAAAAAAACAACTCTAGGCTCTTGCTGGAGATTAATGACATCTTGCAAATATTTTAATTCTCTGCTTTCCTCTTAACTTGCCACCTCCTAAACAAAACACATTCAGCCTGAAAAAACTTAACTGGTCACTTTGTGGCCCAACCCTAAAATAAAATATCTTTATGGTACCCACGAATTTATTTAAACATTTTTGGGGGGCTGGGGAAGGAAATTAGGACTGTCTCAAGTTAACCTTTTTTGGTCCCCAAATCCCCAAAATGGAATTGAAAATAGAAAATATAGTCATAAAGATGCTGATGTTTCCATGGTGATCATAAAGATTTATCATTTTGTTTAAAATGTTTTTTTTAATAGAGAAAAATGTTATATCAAGCTTTGTAAAAAAATGTTTGAGATGCATACAAATAATTCTTTAGGAAATGTTCAAAATAACAGAATTATAACCTTTGACTATAGCACTTACTAGTCTCACTATAAAACAAGGCAACTGGTTTCCTCCCAGAAAAGGCTGAGTCTTTTTGAGTGAAAATTCATCTTTTACACTGAATTCTAGAGAAAAAAAAAAAAAGAAAAACCTGTAATCTCAATGAAATTTATAATCTAGGGGGACATTAATGCTATAAATTATCAGAGAATCATTTGTGGGGATTCTTGTTTGTTTAAAAATTTTATTTTTTTGATTTGAGAGAGAGAGTACTCAGGAGGGGCAGAGGGAGAGAATCTCCAGCAGATACTCCACCGAGTGCAGAGCCCCACATGGGGCTTGATCCCAGGACCCTGAGATCATGATCTGAGCTGGAATCAAGAGTCGGATGCTTAACTGATTGAGCCACCCAGGCGCCCCATTTGTTGGGATTTGTAAAACATAGAAGACCTTAGGAAAACTGACATTCGGAGGTAAAGAACACTTTACTATAACAAGTATATATCTTGTACTAGTGACCCAGAAGTTTCTGTGGGATTAACTGTAGCCTCTCAGAAAAGAAAAATGTTGGGCAAAATTTTCCATTTATACTTGTATGACATACCCAAAGTCAAATGCCCTGGTGGCCCAGGGTCTGCACAGAGGTGCAAAGGTCTGGTGTAGGCTGGTTGGGGGAATGTTCACGCAGATAATAAGTACATGCCTGCCCATCTTAAAGCCACTCAAATTCATGATTTTGAGAAACTCGGTCCTGCCAAAAAAATCCATTTGTAGACTGGATGTGGCCACAGACCCACAATTTGCAACCCTTTATTTACATTATCTAATGGTTTTTTTCCTATGCATTATTAAAAAAAAATACTTATTCCTTCAAAGCACCCTTTTCTCTTGTCTGCTTGAAATGATGTTCCTCTCACATCATTCATTATAGTTTGCTTGTCTTCTATTTTGACAACTCCAGGGTTTTTTAAAACCTTATAAACAATCTTAAATTACTCAGAGCTGTCATCCACTAGATATAAAAATTAAATTAAGCTCAAGAATTCTAGGTGATGGAAGACACTATCCAGTTCCAGAAGATATGGGCAAGTATGGGAGTACAGCAAGGGTTGATAAAACCTGAAACGTCATCACTGTTGGATGAGTATTTATTTAAAGGGAGCTACCTGCTTCCTGGTTTACTGCATACCAAATATTTCTTCTCAACATTTATGAGCTTAAATAGATGCAGATGTTGCCAAAGAATGTATCATAACATTAATCATCCTAGAATCATATAATTTAAGCACTGAAAGGCATCTTGGAGTTTGTCTGGTTCAATACCCTCATTTATAAAACAGGAGAAAACGGAGACCCAGAGAAATTAATGGACTGGCCACAAAGTTAGTGGTACATAAACCCTCTCCCTGCAAAAACACAGTTGGGGATTGACAACCACCTCTTCAGTTCTTGGATCTGGATCACCTTCACTGTCCTATATACTCCAAATTTTTTAGGAAGAAAATCAAGGACTTTTTCTGAATAATTCTCCCAACTATATATTCCGTGGGTGTCCCTTGCACCTCCCCCTCCCCCCACTTCCCCTAGCTGAAGCTTTTCAGAGCTGTGTTCTTTTTCGTGCAAGACAGATTAAAGGTGACCAGACACTTGATTCTGGTCAGGTCTCGCGAGAGGAGAGGCATAGTCAGCTTTCTCTAACGCCATCCTCCTGCCGGCCACCAGTGTCTTTATTTCATAGCCTCTGATAGACATCAGACTCCAAAGAGTGAGATATATGGTGTGCTGACGTTGTAGTAGAGTTTTGGTTCTTCTTTCCCTCCATGAAAGGCACAACTCTGAACTCCATGCCCTGTAACACTTGAAAGGAAAGGAAATTATACCATCTCACCCTTTCGTGACTTTGCAAATTATCTCCCTTACTCTCCTTTTCTATTTTCTGATAAATGTATGTGCAAACTATCTTTCCTTGAGCACAAGTGTAAACATATCTGAGTGTATTTTTTAATGAAGTTATTTTATAGCCATCTTTTGGTACACAGTATACTCCCAAGTTAAATGAAAGATCTTTGACAAGGTCCATGTACGTAGAGGAGGTCTGCCCTCCAGCATGGAATCTGAACCAATTCCAAGCGAAGTTTGGTTTTGACATTCTCCCTTTCTGCCTGCTCTCCGTATTTTCCAAATCCTGGATAGGAGGTCCTCTGGGGTCTTCCTGCTATGTAAACCCTGTTGCAATACTCTCTGTGGTCTACTCTTCCTCTCCGATTGCTCAAAATTCTCTCAATTTCCTCCCTTGACCTCCTATCAAATTCCACTCTTTTAGTGTAGGTTATCACCTCAGCTAGCCTTTTGTCAGATAGCCGTTTCGAACCAATTCATACTCATGTGTAAATGGCTGATAGGCCACAACCCTTTTAGAAATATGGTAGAAACCCTTTTAGAGATCAATGGTCTCAAAGGCAGATCCTTGTTAACCTAGTAATCTTAATGCTGGAATTTCAGTCAGTGTCAAAGGGAAGTGAAATAGGTCAAGGGGAGGGGGAAGATATTTTAAATCAAGAGTCTATCTTGATTCTAACAAGATTCTTTCTCCCAAACTGAGAGGAGGGGCCTCAGCTACAATGTCTATATAGTCTGTACCACTTACAAGAACGTGATCTTACAAGAATATTTTTTTCTGGTTCGTGAGTTTTTTCATATGAAAAAAATCACAGAAAGATGTTATTCAATCACAATTAACCACTATCTAACCAATAATCATTAAATTTGTTAAAGGTAAAATTACATGAAATTTTTGAGAATCAAACATTTAATTATTTTTCCCCTAAAATCTCTCTTCCCACACTATCACAAAAATCATAAAACACTGGTGGCCAGAAATGGGAGATTTGTCACCAAATAACACTCAACCATGTGAAAGTCTGAAGAGAAAAGAATTCTTTCCCTTCAACTTGAACCTTATTTGGCTGAGATTTTCTCACCAGAGTCTTCCTATGTTTTTTCCATGGGCAACTGCCCCCTTGATTAATCCCATTTCCCTCAGTCTTAGTTTTTCCAAGCAGCTGAGCAAACAAAGATGCAGGCGTCCATTTTAACGTGCTTCCTCCCTCAAGCCCTCTGGGATGGCCCGTCTGTTCATCCTGTTCATAAACCAATGGTCTGAATGTGCTTGGAGAAAGCAGCAAGGATCTTCTGTCAGGATTAATTTTAATAGGCCACAGTCTGCTACCCAGGAACCACAGCCCCGGTAAATGGCTTTAAATTACTATTTGCTGATAAAGAGGGAGATATGAGTTGGAAATTTGGTTCCTCATTTCAAACAGTTTGGATAACTAATGCAAGAATTTACTTTTAGTGTGGAGTACATGCACTTTACAGCCTAAGCCCCTGGGTAGCTGAGGAAAACCTTTTGTTGCAGTGGGATCACAGTAAAATACAAAGAGGGGAAATGTGACATTTTGTAGTATAGAATTTTAGAGCTGGAAGGGAAATGAAGAATTTATCTGGGAATTTCTCAGCATAAGGCTTCCAATGAAGCTTTCGGTTTCTGATTTCTGTGCAGAGAAACTTTATCCCTACTGCCCCTTCCACTGTTCTCTCTTTACCCGTTCCTTTCCTTTCTTCACTCTGCTTTTCTCATACCTGATTCCACTTCCCTGTTGCCTTCTTTATCTCTCGCCTAACTGGCCAGGCTCCTACCCGTTCTTTGCGAAGCTCTGTGCTGAGGCACAGATAAGGCTGCCGGACGAGTGGCAGGAGGGCCTAGCACTCGTGTCTCCCTCTGTAAAGTGGGACTAGTCTCCACTGCTCTGCTCATCCACGAAAGCAGTGTGGGGATTGACTGACTGGAGGAGGAGGTTTGGTAAATGGTACACAGATGTCAGCCATTATTGTTCAATGAAGTCTAAGGTTTACCATTATTTATTAATTTTTCATTAGCTATGGCTGCTATGGTTTGTTTGAAAGTTCAGCATGTTCCATTCCCAAATGAATGCTTAAAAAAAAAACCATGAAAGAAAATAAAATTTGCTTCAAGCTTGTTTATGACTCTTGGTTCCCATGTCTTCCTCACATGCCCATAGCCTAGCCACATAGCAAGGGGCACAGCAAAGGTCAGCCTTCCCTCTCCTCAGTCAGCCCTCTCCCCCTGAGTCATGATGGATCCTTGGTTTTCCTAACACATTGATGCTATCGGGCTCCGTACCAGTCAGGGTTCGTCAGAGAGACAGATGCAGTGGCACATGTGTGTAGATAATCATGGGAGCCAATTCCTTAAAATGAATCTCAGAAAAAGAGATTTGGCTCACATGACTATCTCTGCAGGTAGGCAGCAGGCTGGAGAGCCAGAGAAAAACCACTAATGCAATTCAAGTCTAAAGGCTGTCTGCTGGCAGAATTCCTTCTTGCTTAGCGGAGGTCAGTCTTCATTCTACTAAGGGCTTCAACTGACTGGATGAGGCCCACGCACATTATGGAGGGCAATTTGCTTTACTAAAAGTCCACAACGATTTGAACGTTAATCTCAGCCAAAAAACACCTTTGCAGAAACATCTAGAATGTTTGTCCAAATAACCTAGGCAACTGACACATAAAATTAATCATCACAGGTTTTTCGGTGATCATTGTTCCCAGTGACTTTGTCTGGTTCAAATATCTGCCTATCCTCTCCTTTACATTTTCTTGAGGGACTAACCTCCCACGAACCATCATTCTGCTGCCCAAGTTCCTGCTACTTAACTGGAGTTGGGCTACATTTTTCATTTATGCTTTCATCACCTACCACCGCCACTGGGACCACATACCACTGTCAATTCTAGGCAGAGAGACTGGGCATGCTTCTGTGTGTGCCCCTGCAGTGCTCCCCATCTAGACCCTCCAGTGATCCCAACACGGTGGGAGGACCATCTCTGTGAGCTGAGAGGCCCAACAAGTGTGGAACTGAATACTTCCAGTTTTTGCTACATTGATATTCGTGTTTCCCTCATCAGTATTCTAAGTGAAGGAAGCAAAATTAGATTTTTGTAAGGAAGAAGGCTACCCAAACGGCACTTAGAAGGAAAAGGACAGATCAGGCCAGGACAGGGAGACCTTTTAGGAACTGTTAACGGCAGTTCACTCAAGGACCTGGACAGAGGTAATGAAGGCAATGCTGGGTGTGTGGGGAGGTGCTGAAAGCAGTGGAAAGAGGGAGAGGATCCAGAGAAGACGGTATTTAGACTGTTGGGCTGAGGAAAAGTAGCTGGGTATGAATACTTAGTTTCTGGCTTGGGCAACTAGGGGGATGGTGATGCCATTGGGGCGAGGGAACATAAGTTCAGCTTTGGATGAGCTGAACCTGAGGAACCTTTGGGACTTCCAGGCAGTAAGGTCCTAACACTGGCTCTAGTTCTGGCCCAAGAGCAAAGACCGCTAGAGCTGAAAATCCTGGAGAAATTGGTAGCATGGAATTTATGTTAGGAGAGAGTTGTGAGGAGGAGGAAGGGGTCAACAGGTCAGAGGCAGCAAGGAGGAGAGAGACTAAAACCTGCTCCTTGGGTTTGACCCCCCCCCCCCAAGAGGGTTCATGGCACTGGTGGGAGTGCAGAAGATGGAGTCAGAGGGTTCAGATAAGTTTTTTAGGCAGCTCATCCATGAAAACAGAGAAGAGGGTGGAAGACAAAGGGGTACTTTTTAACAGCTTCATTGGGGGTGTAACAGAGCTGCCATGTACCAGACATATTTTAAGTTTACCATGGGGTAAGGTGTGACTTGTCAAATGAATACACTCACATAACCATTGCTACAACCAAGATAATGAACACAGCCATCACCCCCAAAAGCTTTCTCCTGCCCCTTCATAATCCTTCCCTATAGCCTCTGCCTGTCACTCCACATCATTAGGCAATCACTGATATACTTCCAGTCACTAAAGATTAGTTTGTATCTTTTAGACTTTTATGTAAATGAAATTCTACAGTGTGGACTCTTCCTGGCTTCGCTCAGTATAACTGAGATTCACTGAAGTTGTTGCATGTAGGACAGTATTCAATTGTATGGACATACTACGATTTGTTTATCTATTCACCTACTGATGGACGTTGGGTTGTTTCCAGTTTTTGGACTATTACAAATAAAGCTGCTATCAACATTTATGTACAGGTCTTCAGATAGACACAGGCTTTTGTTTCTCTTGGGTAAATACCTAGCAGAGGAATGGCTGGGTTATGTGGCAGGTTTTCAGAACCTACCCAATTGTTTTCCAAAGCGGTTGTATTATTTTACGTTCCCATTAGCAGGGTAAGTTCCAGTTGTCCCACATCCTTTCCAACACTTGGTATGGTCAGTCTCTCTCATTTCAGACATTCTGATAATTGTGTTATAGAATATGACTGTATTTTTGTTTTTTAAATTTTATTTGAGAGAAAGAGGGAGAGAGCACAAGTGGGGGGGAGCAGCAGAGAGAGAGGGAGAAGCATGCTCCCCGCTAAGCAGGGAGCCTGATTCGGGGGGGCTTGATCCCAGGACCCCAGGATCATGACCTGAGCTGAAGGCACTTAACCTACCGAGCCACCCAGGCTCTCTCACTGTATTTCTAATTTGTGTTTTCTTAATGGCTAGTAACACTGCTCACCTTTCACGTTCTTATTTTTTCTTTGTACACCTTCGGTGAAACGTGTTCAAATCTTTTACTACTTAACCTCAGAAGTGACACCCTGTCACTTTCACCATTTGTATTACTTTTTACCATGTTCTGTTTGTTAGAAGTCAGTAAGTCCATTCCACATTTAATGGGAAGGGATTACAATAGGGCAGGACCATTGGGAGCCCATCCTAGAGGCTGCCTACAACAGATGGCTTCCCATTTCTCTCGGAGCAAAATTCAAACTCCGTATCCTGGTCTAAGCCCTGCAAGATCTAGCCCTGGCCTTTTGTTTGTCTGTTATTTGGACATGCTGAGCTCCCTCTCCTTTTAGTACCTTAGCATTTGTTCTTCCCTCTACTTGGGATGCTTTCCTGTCAGACGTTCCCACGGCTAATTCTTATCATTCAGGTCTCAGCTTTATAAGCTTTATAATTGCCTTCTCAGAAAAACCAACCTCAGCCACCCCTCAATCACCTCAATGAAGGTAGCCTCCCAATCACTCCTTAACACTCCAGCTGTATTAATTCTCTTCGTGACACTTAGTACCATCTAATAGAATGTAAGTTTCAGCGTGGCAGGAGGCTTCTCTGTCTCACTCACCATTATATCTCCAAAGTCTCGAAGAGTGTCATACACACGATAATTATTTGTTGAATGAACAAATGAATGAGATCTCCAAGGAGGCAAAAGAGATGGGATGCAGATCACAGCTGGAGGAATTAATCTTGATTAATGCTCCTGTTACTACTGCTATTCAACAAACCACCCTAACCTTAAAGGTATAAAACAACCACCCCATTTTATTATGCTCCCGAACTCCGTAGGTCAAGGCCTCAATTTGGGAGCCTAGAAGGCTGTTCCAGTTGGGGGCTGGAATCATTCAAAGGTTTGTTCACTCACATATCTTGGAGTTAATGAGAAGTTTTGGCCGAATCCCCACTTTAGGCTGACAAAACACCAAACACCCACACAAACTCAGGTTTCTGCATAGCTGGCTTGCTGGCTGGGTTCCAACAGTAAGTACCCCAAGAAAATTAGGCAGAAGTTGCATCACCTTTTACTACGAAGACTGTAAAAATCACTTCTGCTCTAGTCATAGTCTAGTCTCCATTTCTTGAGAGGAGAGTTAAGTTCACATAGTAAGAAGAACATGTGGGATGGGAAATAGTTTTGCTGCCATTCTTGTGGACCCCAGGCATACCACGGCCAGTTTTGTGGCCTGACAACCAGTGGGAGAAAACAGAGAAGAGCAGCCCAGAGATTCTGATCAATGCTACCAATTTTACAACTGATTTCTAATTTTTATCTTCAACTCTAAGGACAAATGGAAATCTTTCCCAGGTTTTTTTGGTTTTGTCCTTTTTTGAGAGAGCACACGTGCATGCGAATGGGGGTGAGGTGGGGAAAGGACCAGAGGGAAAGGGAGAGAGAATCTTAAGCAGGCTCCACACTCCTCCCCTCCCCCCAACCGCCCCAGCACAGAGCCCCATGTGGGGCTTGAGCACAGGACGCTGAGATCATGACCTGAGCTGAAATCATAAAGTCCGGTATTTAACCGACTGAGCCACACAGGCGCGCCCTGTTTTTGTCCTTTTAAACTGCATTCAAACGACACCTTTAACAGCTTGGTGGCAATGGGATGGCTAAGTCATCTTGGCAGCACTTCACATGAAACTGTCCTCTCCTTTAATTCTTCATTTTGAATTTTTCTTGCAAACAGTCAAATTCATTAGCTTACTCTGAGGATAATTAATATTCTTGAGATTAGTTCAAGTACCACTGGAAAAGTGATTTACACTTTTTTTAAAGGACACTGAAACCCCAAAACAAACAAAAACTAAAAATGCTTGTCCAGATTCAATTTTTAACAGATGGGCTCTTGATATGCAATTGGAATTCTTCAGCAGAGATTAGCTGCCTGTGGTTTGTGGGCTACGCTTCTTTTCAAGTAGTTGCCTGGTTCTGGCTGGAGACAGTTAAAACCTATGGCACTCACTGTTTCTGTTAAATTTCTCCATTTTACATCATTTCCCCCCAGACATTGCCGTTAAAATCTGTGTGCTAACACGTATCGTTCCTTTGTTTGATGGATTATAAAAGAATACTTTGCCTCCTTTCATTCTGAAGTGCAAATAGCCTGGTTTTAAGGTGATGTTTCCTCACTTGCCAAACCTCTTGGTTAGTGACAAAGCTAGTCAGTTTGTGTATGGGTGTTGTTAAAAATTCAGATTTGTGCTTTTTCGCAACAGGTTTGCCGCCAGAACACAGGTGTCGTGAAAACCACCACTCAACCTAAACCAAAATGGGAAAGAAAAAGACTCACATCAACATCGTCGTCATTGGACACGTAGATTCGGGCAAGTCTACCACTACTGGTCATGTGATCTACAAATGTGGTGGGATCGACAAAAGAACTATCGAAAAGTTTGAGAAGGAGGCTGCTGAGATGGGAAAGGGCTCCTTCAAGTATGCCTGGGTCTTGGATCAACTGGAAGCTGAACGTGAACGTGGTATCACCACTGATATCTCCCTGTGGAAATTCGAGACCAGCAAGTATTACGTGACCATCATTGATGCCCCCAGGACACAGAGACTTTATCAAAAACATGATTACAGGCACATCTCAGGCTGACTGTGCTGTCCGGATTGTTGCTGCTGGTGTTGGTGAATTTGAAGCCAGTATCTCCAAGAATGGGCAGACCCGTGAGCATGCCCTTCTGGCTTACACACTGGGTGTAAAACAACTAATTGTTGGTGTTAACAAGATGGATTCCACTGAGCCACCCTACAGCCAGAAGAGATACGAGGAAATCGTTAAGGAAGTCAGCATCTACATTAAGAAAATTGGCTACAACCCCGACACAGTAGCATTTGTGCCAATTTCTGGTTGGAACGGTGACAACATGCTGGAGCCAAGTGCTAACATGCCTTGGAAAGTCACCCGTAAAGATGGGAATGCCAGTGGAACCACACTGCTTGAAGCTCTGGATTGCATCCTGCCACCAACTCGTCCAACTGACAAGCCCTTGCGTCTGCCTCTCTAGGACGTCTACAAAATTGGTGGTATTGGTACTGTCCCTGTGGGCCGAGTCGAGACTGGTCTTCTTAAACCTGGGATGGTGGTCACCTTTGCTCCAGTCAATGTTACAACTGAAGTAAAGTCTGTTGAAATGCACCATGAAGCTTTGAGTGAGGCTGTTCCTGGGGACAATGTGGGCTTCAATGTCAAGAACGTATCTGTCAAAGATGTTCGTCGTGGCAATGTGGCTGGTGACAGCAAAAATGACCCACCAATGGAAGCAGCTGGCTTCACGGCTCAGGTGATTATCCTGAACCATCCAGGCCAAATCAGTGCTGGATATGCACCTGTGCTGGATTGTCACACGGCTCACACTGCTTGCAAGTTTGCTGAGCTGAAGGAGAAAATAGATCGTCGATCTGGAAAAAAGCTGGAAGATGGTCCCAAGTTCTTGAAATCTGGTGATGCTGCCATTGTTGATATGGTTCCTGGCAAGCCTATGTGTGTTGAGAGCTTCTCTGACTATCCTCCTCTGGGCCGTTTTGCTGTTCGTGACATGAGACAGACGGTTGCTGTGGGTGTCATCAAAGCCGTGGACAAGAAGGCAGCTGGAGCTGGCAAGGTCACCAAGTCTGCCCAGAAAGCTCAGAAGGCTAAATGAATATTATCCCCAATACCTGCCACCCCAGTCTTAATCAGTGGTGGAAGAATGGTCTCCGAACTGTTTGTGTCAATTGGCCATTTAAGTTTAATAGTAAAAGACTGGTTAATGATAACAATGCATCGTAAAACCTTCAGAAGGAAAGGAGAATGTTTTGTGGACCATGTTTTTTTTTGTGTGTGGCAGTTTTAAGTTATTAGTTTTTAAAATCAGTACTTTTTAATGGAAACAACTTGACCAAAAATCTGTCACAGAATTTTGAGACCCATTAAAACAGAAGTTTAATGAGAAAGAAAAAAAATTCAGATTTGTATGAGGACACCTTGAAGTCCTAAGTTATGTTGTATAAAAGACTATCCCACACCACTGAAAATATCTTTACAATCACTATGGTTGATAGTTATATAAAACCCTTAAGATTTGTATATACAAAAGGGACATTTCATTAAGAGGAAGAGGAACATGAGAGAAAGGCTGTGAGAAAAATTGAGAGGGAGATTCCATCAACTAATACCTGCTGTATGCATTTGGAGACAGAAAAGTACAAACATAACTCCCTAACAGAATTCCCTGACTTCCCAACTTTGTTAAGAAAGGAAAAAGAAATCACCATGCACGACAATTGGAGAAGCATAATATGCTTCATATACTGAGGTTTGAGCTCTAAAAGGTATAGTTATGCTCAAAAGAAAGAGCAACTGGGGTTGGAATAATCTAGGAAGGCTCAGGGAGATGAGGCTTGAATTTAGATTTATAATGGGCTAAGGGAGAAGGGAAAAGGGAGAAAGGACAGCTTTCCACAAAAGGAAAACAGTAGGGGGCAAAATTCTGAGTCCTGAGAGAAAGGCATCCTTGCCTCAAGGACACCTGTGGCCCAGGACCAGAAGAAGGGGTTCACTACTGTGGGGTGAATAAAGGCCTCCAGCTATTGCCCAGGAACAGGATGAGGGAGGCTTTGGGGGAGCTTGCCAGGGGACAACTGCCTGACTCAAAGGCCTTACTAAAGTAGCTCTTATTTAGCTGGCTGGAGCCCGTTCTTGACGTCTTTGAAAGCAGGGCTTACACTGAGAATTTTGATACTTTAATCTGATCAGAATGGACTAGATTGGGAGGATACAGAAATGGCTTCACCTGGAGTAGTTTCAGATTTTATCTAGACCTTCTGTCTGACTGGGAGGGAACTGCTGTTTTTTTATAGCACTCTACATAGGATTGAGAAAATGAAAATTTTCTGTATCAAAGAATGGGGAGGTGGTGTTGGTTATGGGGGTGTCCAAACCTCCCAATTGATATCTGTTGTGACTCTTGTATGCTTCCTAGTCTTTCCTTTGGGACACAGCTCTGGCAGCTGAACTGTAAAGAGAAGGTAAGAGCTGTTCGGGATGCCTAAGACACTGCTGTACTATTCTTAGCCTGAAAAAAAAAACAAAACCTTTTCAACAATTTTAAACATTTGGAATAGGCATAAAGCGAAGAATGAGATTTTCAAATTGGTGTGGTAGAAAAAGTAGCTGGGCATTTGTGCGAAATCTGGCGCTATCACTAAGTTTTGTGCCCTGGGAATACTAATTGATTTTGTGCCTCTGTTTTTCTACAGGCAAAATAGGAAATGATGAAGGAGAGGTTCTCAGCTGGCTTGTCCAGCACCTCCCACCATCACCTCTTGCGGGTCTTTGGAAATGTGTGTGGACTGGCAGGCCGAGGGTGGCGGGCAGAGGGGGAGGTAAAGGCGTTCTGGATTGTTCCGAGTTGGGAGCGCTATAGAACTAGCGGGCGCAAGCCAGACACCAAATGTCTTGCAATGCCCGAGGCAGTGCCACAAATGAAGAAAAGTCCTGCTCCAAATGCCACAGAGTCCCACTAAGAAATGCTGACAGTCCCTAAGGATCCCTCCAACTCTGAGGACTCCATTAAGCCTTGGGCTACAAGGCAGCACCACAGACCAAGGCCTCTCGAGCCCCGTCCGGCACATTCCCCCAACTTCACCAATGGCTAACCAACTCATCACTCAGGTTCGACCTACAGTTCACTTCTCAGAGGCACTTGCCCTGGTGCCCATACCGATCTTACTATTATACTGTTTCATCATTACCTGATTAACGTCTGCCTCCCTCCACCCCTCGGTAAACTCCATAACGGCAGGAGTCGCGGATATTTGTCGGGGTCACAGTGGCGCTAGCAAACACTTTCTGAATAAACCTGAAGAGCTGACGAACCGACAGAAGATACTCGGCATCAAACGCGCGCCCAGTCGCTGCCGGACGCCCCGGCCCGTAACTTCCGCCCCTTCCCCCTCCTCCCGGCGCTCCCTTCTCCTTGCCTGTGTTTGTTTCCGGTGTTTGAATAAAGCTCGATTCGGCTCGAAGAAGACCTGTTCTTCCGGGAAAATGGCGACTCCCGCTCGTCCCTCGGAGTCCACGCCGGCAGCGGATCCGGCGCTAGCAGCGGGGGCTGCCGAGGAAGCCGAGTGCCCGCCGCCTCGCCAGCCTCAGCCCCCGCAGAATGTCCTCGCTGGCCCGCGGCTTCGAGCCCCAAGTTCCCGAGGACTTGGGGCGGCGGAGTTTGGCGGAGCTGCGGGAGATGTTGAAGCGCCAGGAGAGACTTTTGCGCAACGAGTAAGCTTGGGTCCCGCCGAGTCACCGCCAGGCTTCTTCGGTTCGGTCTCCCTGGGACGCGTTCCTTCCCCTCCCCACGTCGGGTTCCCTTCTCTGGAAGGTGCCCTTGCCTCAGTCAGATCGGTTCCAGTCCCGCAGGCGAGTGGACGGCCTCCAGCCGCAAAGCGGACCGCGCGTCCTGGTTTGGCACGTACCGCGGGTGGGGATGGCTTTAGCGTGCTGAAAGGCTGCTTAAGAGTTTCAGCTGTTCCCTTAGCTCCTTGTTGTTTTTAATTACCTGGCTACTGTGACGGTTCCCTAAAGGGAGGGTCTGTATCCTAAATCCCTGTGTACCCCCGCCCCCCTTGCCGCCCATGCTGTGCCCAAAACATCTTGTCAATTTCATCTCTAGATCCTGTTTTTACGGGACCTGTAGGAAAGGGAAAGAATGGGACATAGAGTGCTATATTAGACAGAAAAAGTTTGTCTCATTCAGCTGGCAGATTTAACGACTGTAGCAGGGGAACAATATAATGAAAGTGAAAGAAGCTTAATTTAGCAGCGTGGAAGGAATGAGAGACAGAAGACAGCTGGAGGATATTTTCAGAGAAGTTCCCAGCAAGGGGGTTGTAAGAAGGGTAGTTGTGGGACTGGGAAAACTACATCACGCATGAGATAATTTGGGTATGTAGTTGAAGGAGATGGCTGAAGTTTCCAGCTTGCATAGAGAACCACTAATAACAGAAGAATTGGGGAATAGCTCTGAGGTTGATTTTACTTCGGGAGGGGATGCTAGGTTGAGGGAAGAGTTAATTATATGTACTTAAAAGCTGGAGAAGGTCATGAGGATCCGGAGAGAAAAGGCTGAGAACATACAGGAATCTCAACTGGAGAGGGCTGTTAATGTTGAAATTGTGGAAGTAATGTAAGTGTGAAAGAAAGAATAGAGCCAGAGGTGTCATCTTCCCTCCATTTCTTATATGGATAAAGAAAAGAGAATCTGAAAAGGAACTTAAGTCATTCAGCAAAAGGGACAAATGACCATTTGGGAGCTTTCTGGTAGGGACAAGTACTTTGACTTTGTGAGAATGGGTTTTTAATCTATAGCAGCAAATTGACTTTTTGGTCTCAGGACCCCTTTATACTGTTAAGACTTACTGAGCATCTCAAGGAGCTCTTGTTTTATGTATGTTAAATCTGCTGCTGTTTATTGGTGTGTTAGGAATTACAGGTGAGAAGGGCACCTGGGTGGCACAGTAGATTAAGAGTTCCACTCTTGGTTTCCACTAAGATCATGATCTCAGGGTCATGAGATGGAGCCCCCCAAGTTGGGCTCCACGCTCAGCATGGAGTCTGCTTGGGATTCTCTCTCCCTCTGCCTCTCCTACTTATGGTCTCCATCTCTCTCTCTCTCTCTCTCTCTCTCTCAAAATAAATAAATCTTAATAAAAAAAAGGAATTACAGGTGAGAGAGTTTTAAAACAGGAATACACAATGATTAGCCATCAGAGCAATGATATATCATGTGGCCTCTGGAAAACTCCGCTGTACCCATATGAGAAAATGAATGTGGGAATGGCAAATAATGGCTTAGTATTATTATGAAAACAGTTTTGACCTTGCAGACCCATCCACCTCCCCTCCCCAGGAAGGTCTTGGACATCACACTTTAAAAACGAGTTTTGGGGCGCCTGGGTGGCTTAGTCGGTTGGGTGTGTGCCTTTGGCTTGGGTCATGATCCCGGGGTCCTGGGATCCAGTCCCACATCGGGCTCCCTGTTCGGCGGGAAGCCTGCTTCTCCCTCTCCCCGCTGCTTGTGTTCCTGCTCTCGCTATCTCCCTGTCAAATAAATAAATCAAATTAAAAAAAAATAAAAACTGCAAGTTTTGGAGTATATTCTAGAGTATTATATGCTTAAGATACTTTTGCTGAAATTCCAATTAGACACATAAGGGATATTCCTTATTCCTGCCTCCCCTTGTGTTTTTAGGGTATTTAGATAATGACTGTTACTTCATTCCTGCCTTGAGGCAGTTCGAAATCAGATTTTTGACTTAAAAGATAGATTTTTCTCCCTTTGAGGATAATGCTTGGTCTTTATATCTCAAGGCTTAAAAACATAGCTCTAACAGATACATGTTTCCTCCCCCTCCCCCCATGTAACAGAAAATTCATTTGCAGATTGCCCGACAAAGGTAAAAAGATCTCGGGCTCTGTTGCCAGACTGAAAACTGCCATTGCAGAGCGTGAAGAAGTTAGAGGACCGTTTCATCCTGTTCGTTTGGACTGTAAGCTGAGGCAAAGAGCGGTTGCAGTTGTTGACGTGGGCGCAGGAAAGGCCCCGAATTCTGACCAGATACTTGATACCGCATCACTAGTTTGTGGCTCTTCCTCCGTACGTAGCATCAAGGCACCTAAGACCACGTCACAACAGCGGGGACTTGTACGGCCTCCCCCGGAAGGCGATGAAGAGGCTCCAGAGGTTGAGTACACCGTAAGCGTGCGCCCAGCTTCCAGCAGCAGAGCCAGTGCGCCTTCCTCCTCCGAAGCTGGTGCGCATCTCCCTTGGCATCAGGTTTCGAGGCAAGCAGAAGATAATTGGAGCGGCTCCGACGACCTGTTTATTGATAGGTTACGAAGGATCACAGTTGTGGACTCAGGTGAAGAGCGCTCAGAAGAGGACAGGAGTGCTGAGAATGTGGCAAGGCTTGGGAGCGGGGCCCACAAGAAGCCTCATTTCATGGAAGTGCTAGAAATTCGAGCCAAAAACCCAGTGCCCCCATCACATAAATTTAAAACGAATGTGTAAGTACCTTCAGAAACGGGCCTGTCACGGGAACATACCACCTGTTAAACTAAAAAAAAATGGGAAGAATGCTTTCAGATCAGTGGACTTTGTGTGGGACCCGCTTGTAGTTAGCAAAGAGCATATTGTGCAAACAGCCTGGCCGGAACGGAGGATTCATGTTGACAGATACTCTAGGTCTCTAGCCAAATAACTGAACAGGTTTCAGATAGCAGGTGGGAGATTAAATTTCAGGGTGCTTAGCCAACATTTGATATTAAACCCAGAGTTAGACAATTTATTATGACTATTTTCCACAACAGTTTTTTGGCATGCAGCTCCTCCTTTGATTAGACCAAAAGCTAAAGGAAAAGCAACTTTAGAAGCTGATGGACTTGTCAGCGAAGAGTATTTGTGTGCTCACTATAGGTAAGCAGCAGGTGCTGGGGTGACACAGAAGTAAAGATACTGCTCCTCAGGGAGTTCAGGATCTAGACGAAAACCCAAGGCCTACACACTTGGAGGAACGTTGAACTGTACCATAACAACTTGAGGGGGAAGAGAGCTGGGAAGGGGTTAAAGAAACTGAAAAACAGACCGAGGCGGGAGGCGGGAGGCGTAAACTAACCTTGCTTCTGAGTTCCTTCTCATAGTTTTGTTTCTGAGATCTCCAAAAAAAGAGAAGCTCTTTGAAGAGAAAAGAATTTTCTTTACTTGTACGCAGATGTAACGTTCACAGCAGGGAGTAGCCAGTGTATTTAGCCTACCTGTTTGCATTTACCAGGAGGCAACATCGTATACAAAGTTGAGTCACTACTGCCCTTCTTTGAAAAGCTGGGAACCTCTAGTTAGAAATGCCTAAAATTTTCAGAGAATTATTTTAAAGTTTAAAACTTTAAAGTTTAGCCCTGTCATTTTTTTTTAACTTGAAAACATTTTATTTCTTTTCTCTAGAAAAACCAGGATTATATTACATTAATTTTTAGGTAGTAATAAAAAGTAATCTTCGTACTCTTGATGTGCGAAGTGAGTAATCTCTCCATCTTGTGTGCAGTGAGGTGTATTTCCTCACTTCCAGGAAGACAGAAAACCAGAAGCATCATCTAGTCAGTCAGAGGATACACTGATCCTGGTCATTTAGCTGGAAGTGGCAGTGGGGAGAGCCAGATCCTCCTGTGCAGTTAGAGCAGATTGGGGAAGGCTGGGCCTGGACGAGTGTGGACTGAGGGATTCTGTGCATGAGCAGCCTTTGACTCCTTTTCTGCTCTTCCTTTAGCCTCCTCCATGCCCTTCTGGCTCGTATACTACCTGGGTGCCAGTGGCTGCCCCTCACCTCCCTCTAGCTTAGGTCTTTCCAGAACTTCGGATTTGCATGGCCAGTTACCTATGAAACCTGGCCATGTGGGTGTTCTGTGGCACCTCAGATTTGTCGTGTACAGCATAGAACTCTCTATTTCTTCCCATGCTGACTTCCTCCCATATTCCCTAAATTCATGGTGCCACCACTTTATTTTTCTCTCCAAGGTGTCTTGTGCTTCATCTCCTTATCTGCTGGCTATAAAGACCGACATAATATATTTTATTGACTTTCATCTCTAATTCTTGTTTTCATCCTCTGTCAAAAGTGAAGGCTCTCATCCCTCTCTTGGGCTATAACGCCTGTTCTGGACTCTAGTCTTAACTCCTCCAGCCCATCTGCTCCACTGCTGCTAGAGTGAAATTCGAATGATGCAAATCTGAACCCATTGCATAGAACTCTTCCCTGAGGACTGGGCCCGGTCTACTTGCCAGCCTTGTCTTGCGGCCTTTCCTCTACACCCCACCCCCTGAACTTCCTTTGTGCTGTACCACGTTGCCCCTCACTCCCTGCTGGGATGCCCTCCTCCCCTCATTTACGTGGTGAGCACTTATTCCAAGACTCCTCAAAATTCACTCTTAAAGCTTTTCTGACAACCTCCCTGTGTCCCATTAGAACCAGTGGTTTCCTTCTTTATGTTCCAGTGTACCAGTATGTATAATGTATACCACCTCTATGTAGTGTCACACGGGCGGGATTATGTTGCACGGAAACTGTTCACAAGTTTATTTCCCTTTACTGGACAGCAAGCCCCTTTGTGCATGTTCTTTGAATGGAAAGATGGCTTCAGTTCAAGTGTAAGGTTGGAAGAACGAAGGATAATGCAAAGAGCCCATCAGTCTACCTATTTGTTAAAAATGGTGGATTGTCCTATTACTCTCCACAAAGGTGCCAGTTTAAATACTCCCCATATCTGAAGTAATATGTTTAAAAACAGGAAAGATTTTTATCTATGAATAGAAATATTGGTAAACTCCTCACTATTATCTTTGTAGAAGAATTAACTGCTGAGGTTAAAGTCCGCTTGTGTGTGGGAATGTTGTAAATGTGTCTATAAAAAGAAACAGTCTGATGATACAACAGATTTTTCCCTCCTTCAGATTACCTTCACAGCAAAACGATTCATCTGGTCATTGGCAGAGAGGAGGGTCTCCCGTCTCCTCGGAAGAAAGGCGGCTCAGGGATAAGAAGCATCTTGATGACATTACAGCAGCCCGGCTTCTGCCACTTCACCATATGCCCACACAGCTGCTCTCCATAGAAGAATCTTTGGCACTTCAGAAACAGCAGAAACAGAGTTATGAGGTATTTAGAGTTTTAAATGTTTCTTGTCTCTTTTAGATGCTGCCAAGTCAGAATTTACTCCAGGAAGTTCAAAGAGGATGGGACTTAATAGAAGGGTGCTCAAGAAATGGTCAGCTCATGCCATTCACTCTCAGATGTGAGCCTCTAGTTTTCTGAGAGTCTTGAAGTTGCTGGATCCGCAGGACCCAGCTGGCAATGATCATAGCTACATGCACTGGCAGAGTGGTTTTTGCCAGGAAATGTGGGGAGACCACTGCACAATTCCCCAATCTCTTAAAGCCCATGCTGTCAGCCTAGTAGAAGCCTTGCTTCTCTCTCTCCCACCTTGTAAGCCCCATGCAAGACGTTCTCAGTGGTAGAATCTAACCAAGAATCAGGGAAATGTTTCCAGGTTTCTGTCTCCTGCTGGACAGGGAAGAACATAACATTGGAGGAGTAGTGTGGTGTTAACCAACAGACATTTGGACACTGAGCTTAAAAGCACGATATGCAGGCCCTTGTGAAGACAGAAGAATCGCCTGCTTTTAGTGACTTAATTTTGTATATCACTTACGTCAAAGATCTGGGAGTTCTGCATAGAACCTTAAGCGTGTATGTGGACAGTTTGTGTACAGAATAATGAGATGGGAGAAAATAGTTGTGAAGACTGGAGGGAGAAAAGAAAGCATCCAGTACACTTAGATAGTAGTAGTTTGAACCTCCCCGAAAATAGCAGGTTAACTTCCTAGTATTGCTTAGCTAGATTTTAATCAGGTACTAGACACTGGTCAAGACAGAACTAGGCTGTTATTCAGCCTTGGCACATGGATTGGCATTTTCAGGGCACTTTTTAAAAGCCATTTTTCTTCCCCATTGTCTAGTTATGACTACACCCTTGGGGAATTGGTTTTTAGATTGTTATATGATCTTAAGTGCCTGTCCTAAGATATCTCTAGGTTGAACTCAACTCCTTTGAAACCAGTTTCCTTGGCAGAGTGGTATTAGCTCCCACTTCATTCCTACCTACCCAGAATATTCATGGCCGGAGGGGAAGGACACAAAGAGGTTCCAGTTGTAGGGGGAAAAGCATGAGAAAAGCGAAGAGCCAGATTAAAAATGGGCATTGCCACCTGCCTTCAGTCAGTGGTCCTGTCCTTGGGTGTCTATGAGCACATTGCCAGTGTCTAAAATTTACTTGGACTTTCTGTCATGTAGTAATTTTCATGGGAACTTAATTTGGAGAGGGATAGTTGGCTTTTTAAAAGTATTGGTTTCTTGATTTCATTGTGACATTGAAATGTAACCCTCAAGCCTAAAAGCTGTGATTTCATCTAGGAAAGAAGATTCTTTTTTAGAGAATCAATACAGCATTAATGATTTTTGACATTTGGTAGTTGAAACTGCTCTGTGAGTGTGTATGTACACATGCATGTATCCCCCATACTTAAAAATCCGTCCATGTTTATAACTGTCATGGCGCTCAGCAGGTTCCTCAGTTTCCCACAGAGAGGTGGGGTATTTCAGTGCACTGTTGTCTGTTAAAGGAAGTCTGACCATGACGGTGGCAGGCTAGTAGCCCTTACCAGCATTGTCCCCCCCCCCCCCCCCCCAATCTGTGGTAGGCACAACCTCAGACTTGCACGCTGCTAGAGAGAGCACTGAGGGGAGTGGTGTGCCCTTTTATTTCCACTTCTCTTTAAATGACTTCTTACTGAAAAAGTGGTAGGGAAAAGAATGTGAATGTGTAACGTTTTGCTTTGATTTTTGTTTTAAAGGAGATGCAAGCCAAACTCGCAGCACAAAAATTAGCTGAAAGACTGAACATAAAGATGCAGAGCTATAATCCAGAAGGGGAGACTTCGAGGAAGTACCGAGAAGTGAGGGATGAAGGTGACGATCAGTCCTCTGGAGATGAATTCTGAAGATGGGCAATGGAATCGTCGCCTAAATCTCTGCCTGTTGAGTTGTCACGATCTTACATCAGACTTTGAAACAAGTATCAAGATCGGTGTCAGACATTGTCGAGGGAAGGAATTTTGTTTAAGTTACACAAAGGTAGCTATAAAAATAGCCCAGTTTGTCTTTCAGAAGATGACTTTCATGTACTTAAAAAGTTTAATATTTGAATGTGTTTTAACCATATTGTATTAAAGTTTTGCAGTATGTTGTGTGTTGGTCTGATATTTTAGTACATAGTAAGCACAGTACTTTTTCCTCTAAGCCAAATGAAGCAGGTAACTGCTCTTTTCCTGATTCTTACCTCTTTGGAATAGCATTTATTACATTTATTACATGTCTTTCAGTGAAATATTTGGTTGCCCCAGGCATCACCTAAAATGAATTAGGAAGATAAAGTTCCTTCCTTTTGCAAGTAATGGAGGGAGCAGTCTAGAGAATTTTATGCATGTTTGCATGGGGTTAATGAGGTGTATTGGATGTGAAATGCCTAGGAAGACACTTAATAGAGAATTCTGAAATGTTTGTTTCCTTCTTCTGTCTTCCCTTAGGAAGAATGTTATCTTCTGATTAGGAATAGGAGTACTTTTAGTTGGTGCTCGAGGGTGGATAGTCTTTCTGGATGATCACATTTGCCTGGACTGACATGAGGTATAGGAAAAGTCTAGGGTGACTGTAGGTGAAGGGAGGAGCTCTTCTTAGGATTGACCTGACTTGAGTTCATTGCTCTAAGAGGTGACAGGTTCAGTTTGGTAAGAAAACCAATTTTTTTTTTAAAAGCTACAATTGAATTGTCAATGCATTGCCTTCCCCCCCGCCCAAGAGGCATATATAGGCAACAGAAATCTCAGTCTCGTATGTATCCATGTTTATGTAATTTTAAAGGATTACACGGTTGTTATCAGAGATTTTTTTTAACATATTGGAGATTTTAAACAGTGTTGAAAGGAAGAATAAAAAATTAGAGCAACTTCACAATGTTAATGGTGATGTTTTACGGGTGTTTAACTTGGCTTTAAAAGAGATTTTCATATATGACATTTTCCTGCAAACATACTCAGGAGTGCTAGGAAGGGCTCGGTTCTCTAGCATGGACTTCCAGGTACAGCTACTGCTTTCCATCCCCCTCCCATCCCCTCCCCCCAGCACCCCTCCCCCCAGAAATGTAAAAATATACTGAGCTAACAAATTTATTATTTCTACTTTTAAAAACTAGTAGTAAATGGATTTCACAACATAAAATTATTCTTTAGAGAATAAAAGGATACACATCTGGAAAGCCAAGTAATGTGGAAGTGCTCCCATGCATGGACACACAGTCCCCTGTAGTCGGATCACCCAGAGAGCGCCTCTGTTAAGGTTCAGGTATATGTACTTTACATACTCTTCGATACGTTTCTGTTTTCAATAATGCAATGATACTGTACATTGTTTCACAGTCTGCTCTATGTATGGTAAACATTTTCCCATAATATCTTGCCTTTGAGATAGCTACAGAATATTCAATTTTATGGGTGTGCCATAACTTTTAAAATCAGCTTATTATTTAACAATTTGATCATTACACTGTAAACTGTAAGCAACAATGTGATTAACATCTTAAAAGATAATCACATTTGTACAAAAATGATTTCTTTCTAGAAGATACCTTTCTAGAAGTGAAATTGCTAGTTGGGAGTATAGGTAAGTTTTAGAGATTTTTGATCTACATCACTCACCACAAAGATTGTGCCCCTTTATATTCCTCTGAGCAATATCAAACTCCCAGAACTGAAAATTGCTATTTAAAGTGTGTGCAAACTGAATAATTACAGGAAAGGATGGTTTTTAAAATTTGTGTTTCTTTGATTGCTTAATGAAGAATATTTTTTCATGTTTATTGACGATTTATGTTCATTCTTTTGAGCATTGCTTATTCATATCTTCACTGTATTTTCTTGGAGAGTGTGCTGTTTTTATTGGTCTATAAATTCTTGATAATAATTAAGATGTCCAGCTTTTGTCCTATGTTCTTATTTTAGTGTGTTATTTTCTTTTTTAATACAGTTCGTGGTGTTTCGGTGTAGAAGTTTTCTTTAGGAGTCTACCTTTGCGGTTATGCCTGAGCCTGCCTTCCCTAGCCCCAGGGTGGATATGCATTCATCCTTATTTTCTTCTGGGACTTTTTAAAAATTTCGCTTTTATACTTATATTTAGTTCAAAAGGAAATTTTTAATGTATCTCAAGTTTATTTGGGGATGCTGCATAAGGTGAGATTTAATTTTTGCAGGTAGTTGACCAATTGGTTCGATATTATAAACCACCATTTCCCCACTGATTTATAATGCTGTCATTAATAGAATATTAAATTCCCACATATCTTGTGCTGTGGGCCCATTTCTGGGCCTTGTAGTTTTTCCTGCACTATTTTAATAATTGTGGATTTCATCAGCATTAATATTTAGTATACAATTTCTCCCTCATTCTTTTAGATTCTGTCAAATATAACCTCCAGAGAAGTACGCAAAACAGGTGTGCGGTCTAATAGGTAAAGCAAACAGCAATGTAATCACAAACCAGAAGCAGAAAAGCTACTGCCAGTACTCTGGAATCTCTCCGTGGCCCCTGTGGATACCCTATTTATCTACTATCTGAGCTAACTACTATCCTGACTTAGAGTAATACTCCACTCCTCCCTCCGCTTTAAAAAAAAAAAAAAAAAGGTCCTACCAGTTACGTATGCAATAATACGGCTAGTTTGTTTTGCCTACTTTTGCCTTATAAAAATGGAATCCTACTGTATATGCATTTGGTGTCTTTGACTCAACATTGCTTATAAAATTCATGTCGCATAGGTGTTTTTTATTCGTCTCATTGCTGTGTAATGTACCACTCCTTCAATCCCACTTTAATCTAGTGTGGCAAGCACTTGTGTGTTATTTTCAGGTTTTGGCTATTATAAGCAGTGCTGCAGTGAGCATCTTTGTGCACATATTTCTGTTGGGTATTAACCTAGGAGTTCAATTGGTGGTTTACAAGGTATGCGTATCTTTAACGTTTAATATTCCCACCATCCCGTGTCCAGCGCGTTTGAGAGTTCCAGTTCACTAACACTTGATATTACCAGACATTAATGTTAGCCAGTGCGATGTTTTGATAGTAGGCCTTCATTTTAGTTTTATTTCGCATTTCCCTAATTAGGAATGGCTTTGAGCATCTTCATTTACTGGTCATTGGATTTCTTCTTTTGAAAAGTGTCCATTCCAAACTTTTGTTCGTCTCTCTGTCGTGTTTGTGTCGGCTGTCCTTTTCCTCACTGATGTGTAGGATGTGTTCTTGATACTAATCATTATTTAGCTATAATTGTTGTAAATCACCTCTTCCTCTCTGCATTACTTTTCATTCCTTCATGGTGTTTTTGTTGGACAGAAATTCTTAAAGGCAAACTTACCAATCTTTTATGTTTAGTGTCTTAAAAGAATCTTTCCCTATCCTGAAGTCATGAAAGTATCTTTTTTTTTTTAAAAGATTTTATTTACTTATTTGACAGAGAGAGACACAGCGAGAGAGGGAACACAAGCAGGGGGAGGGGGAGAGGGAGAAGCAGGCTTCCCGCCGAGCAGGGAGCCCGACGTGGGGCTTGGTCCCAGGACCCTGGGATCATGACCTGAGCCGAAGGCAGACGCTTAACCGACTGAGCCACCCAGGTGCCCCTGACAGACATGTTTTCATCTGAATTGCAGGTGAACAGAAGTTAACTATTTAAAATAAATTTTTAAGGAAGGAAGACTTCATGTTAAAATTAGGTTTAAAGTAGGAAAATAGAGTGAATCTGTGGTCATGAACCCTTCAATTTTCAAGTGATGATGTTAAGGGAAGTGCTGAAGTTTGGGGCTTAACCTGAAAGGTGGGAGATGTCGGAGAGTTAGTCTCATTCTATACAGTCACCTCTAAGATAATTTCACAGCACCTATGTCCAGTCCACATCACATTCTCTGGGGACCCAGGAGGTGTGTGAGTCAAGGTGGAAGGCAGATAGCTTGTGGGATTATCTCTCCTGTAACTGGGATGTTGCGGTGATTTGCACAAGGTCACTCAGAGGCAGCCGAGAAAAGAACCCAGCCCTCAAGACTTCTGGGCACCAGACTGCATGACCTTGTGCACAAACCCACAAATCAAAGTTGCATGTGGGCTTTAGAAAGTGCGAATGCTAGGTGAGAGCTCAGATTACTCTGGGGGCGTTTGTCATGTCTCTATGACTTATGCCACAAAAGGGCTTTTGTTTTGATAATTTTTGTATTTGGAATGTTTTGTTTTTAATCATCTTAGAACCGTATGACCGCTTTGGTCACTGTTGGGATCTTCACTCTTCCCTCTTCACTCGACACTTGGCTGCGTAAAACTTTCTAGGAGAAAAGATTTGAGGCAAAGTAACCTCAGGTATCCTAGGCTTTATTCAGACGAGCGGATAAAATCTGGTAGTTCACCCTTTGCGGGCTTCAGGACAGTTTGTAATGCTAAAGAGAAAGTAAAGTTATCAGGAAAAAAAGGTTCTGTCTTTTGCCTCTGCTAAATAAATAAAAGGATTATATATCCTGCTTTAATGGAGAGCGTATAGTCATCTACAAAATATGGCAAATTGCATTATTGACTAGCTCCTTGACAGAGAGGAGAAACTGAAAGCTATTATTTTAATTTCTGGCTAAAGTGAGGGAGCTTTGATACTGGGCGGATGAGACAAACCTAGCACCGGGTAATACTGAACCAGAGCCAGACCACAAATCAGAAGCGATTCTGAAAGTGCAGCATAAAAGCCTGAACAATTAAATATGATCTATTACTTCCCAGATGATTTTAGAAAACTTGGAATAAAAAAGAAGGGCAAAAAAGAGGGTAAGCCACTGGAATAGCATTTAGATTATTAGATTTAGGATTTAAATGCCACTATTTCCTTTGAATCCAATGGGAAGTTATGCGCTCTCCTGACTATTAAGTCTGTAAGATGAGGTCAGCGACCCCTTATCTAACGTATGGGGTATGTTTTGAGAGAACAGAAATTTCAAAGTGTGGTCTTTAGAGAACACTTTGAGGCCTAAAAGAGATTCTATATGAAAACCTTATTGTAACGATGGTAACAATTATGATCGAAGTAGTTTGGGGAGGTAACTTTTGGCATATGAAGTAAAATGTTTTAAAATCACCACCATATGAACCTTTTAATTTAGTGTTAAAATTAACTTGAGAACAATAGAGACTCCCTAAAAAGGCTGTTTTGACAAGGGGATAGATATTAGGACACTGAGCTAAGGAAAGCCCGAGCTTCGGATGGAAAATTTTCTCATTATTAAGGCAAAAGAATGAGAGTTGTAAATCAAGCCCTTATTCAGAGCACACAGAATCGCTCCTCAGAAGACAGAGACCCAGATTGGTGCTTATAAATTCTGTCCGAAAATATTGCTAGTAAATACATCACTGCTCCTAACCAGTACCACATATATTTGTATTAAATAGCTCTTCTAGGGATTGTGTGGTAAAAACGAAGGCGTATCTTCTATTGATTAGATTTTTAATAAGAAGGATTTTTTTCTCCCCTTCGGCTATATTTAATAGGGTCAAAATGCAACACATGAGGAAACTCACTGACAATAGAAGGCTAATCTTATCTCAATTTAGGATCTTTAGTTCTTAGGGGAGGAAGCAAGCTTAAATATAATTTGTTCCACATCCTATAAATAGGGAAACTGAGGCACAGAAAGGCGCAGAGATGTGCCTATGGTGTGCAGCTGGTTCTAATAGAGCCGAGTCTTTCTGCCCTAGCCCCGTGTTCTTTGCTTAATGTGGATCGTCTTGTAATTAATTCCTTAACACATTTTTGCAAAGTGACAGAAAAAGCACAGTGCCAGAAATTTATTTTCTACTTCTGAAACTATAGAAATGTTAGGTAGTCTTAGGTAGCCTTACCTATTGCAACTGGGTTCAGTTACTATAATTTTCTTGAAATAAAAATGGATAATGTATATTTTAAAAAGTGAAACAAAGGGATAATGTACTGCTCGTTATATTTATAAGTATGCCTCTCTTTCCTCTTTGCTGCCTGACTTTTTTTTTTTTTTAAGATTATTTGAGAGAGAAAGAGAGAGAGCATGTTGGGGAGAGGCAGAGGGAGAGAATCTCAAGCAAATTCCACGCTGAGCACGGAGTCCCATGTGGGGCTCGATCCCACAACCCTGAGATCATGACCCGAGCCGAAACCAAGGGTCAGACACTTAACCAAGACTGTGCCACCTGGGCACCCCCACTTGGTTTTTTTTTGAATGTCCCCATTTTCCCAACCTCTTCCTTCAGTCTTCAGCAGTGTGACTTCTGCCTACTTACCAAAACCTCTCACCATGTCTCCCACCACCTTCTGAAGGTAACAGGGGTCTTGGGGTTCTAGTATTATTGCTGGCTAATTAGCATAATTAACAAAAATTCCAGGAAGTCTGATGGCTTCTGTGAAGCAAATGGATTTGAGAGGAGTAAACCTTCCCGAGAGTGATTATTTTTTTTTGGTTGAGGTATAACTGACCTATAACATTATATTAATCTCAAGTGTACAACATAATGATATTCTACACATTGGAGAAAGATCACCACAATAAGTCTAGTTAACATCCATCATCACACATAGTTACATTTTTTTCTTTGATGAGAACTCTTTTTAAGATCTATTCCCTTAGCGACTTTCAAATATGGAATACAGTATTTTAACTATAGTCACCTCACCACGCTGTACATTGCATCTCCAGGACTTATTTTATGAGTAGAAGTTTGTACCTTTTGAGCCCTTCACCTATTTCCCCCAACCCCCTAAATTTGACTTGAATTAAGATGTTAATGAAGGGTCTGTGACTACAGTAAGGGGCAGGCTAACTTTTGCCCTTTTTTGTTCATAATCTTTCTGGGAACCAGGAGCACTTGGATGAAAGCTCGGTCCTTCTCAGAGCTTTGTGAATCTTCTGGCTCTGTCCTCCTTTGGCAGGCTAGTCTGCTTCCCTCATGTCCTGCTGGGCAGTCTCTGCCATCAATACCTTCAAGGAAGTGGTCAGATATGGAATGGCGGAGTGTGTCTTGCTCGCCCTACTCTGGTGAAGTCTCTGGTTATTACAGTCTTGTTACCAATGATCATTTCTTAGGTTGTCTCTTTGTTGGTTTTTTAATCATTAAAAAAAAAAAAAATCATGGCTTAATTTACTGCCCAGGGGTAGGACCAGCATTGCTCTTCAAAGCTTCCACCTCTTAGTCTTATCTAGAAATGAGGTCTGGGTGGCTGTGGGTTATGGGCAGATCTCAGCCCACAAGCTGTAACTTTGCTTGGCCTTAATCCTCTCGGAGAGAACACACTGAGAGTCTTATCAGTATGGGGGTCCCAAAGACAATTTACAAACAAAAGAAAACCATTTGTACTTTGGAACTTTATTATAGCAACACACTATTTCACATGCCTCACAACTGGTGGAGACTCACAGTGGGTCTTGATGCATCTCTTGAGTAGTACTGCCCCAGGCAATGAGCTCAATGTTCTGCATTATTTCAAAATAGAAAATTATATATTTGCAAATTGTGTGGTCAACAGTAGGCACGGAGTAGTGATGGATAAGGGACAATATGGTATCCCAGATTCAGTGTCTTTTCCTTCCTCCATTCTGTGGCTGCCATGATTTCCTTTGGGAGAAAACATTTTATTTATTGGAGTGCTTTGTTCAAATCCACATGATCCTGGAGGCCGCAAAACATCAGTGAAATTTTATTACTTTTTCAGTGCATATTAGTTCATTAGATGACTTTTTTCCTGAAGGAAAGTAGGGCTTAAGGGAATGGGAGATAGAACAGGCAAACTTTGGGAGAGTGGGAGAAGGAAGACAGGAAATGGAAAAGAGGAGGGGAAGGGCAAGGATAGGAAGTGGGCCCAATGGACGCTCAACAGCCGAGGAGCAGCAAGGAGGCATAACTTGGAACACCTGTCTGTCTCACTGCCTCAACTCCTCTCCTCCAGCTCTCCTAAATACCCTCCGGTCTCAAGTGTTTGCTCCCAACATGCCCCCCCCAAAAGGTCAAGGTCACCAAAAGCCTTGCCGTTGCTAAATTCAGTAGTTAATTCTCAGTCCTTCTTCTTGACCCCTCAGAGCATTTGGCATAGTTAATCACTCCCTCTTTCTCGAAACATTTTTTTTTCTTGGTTTCTGGAATACCACTCTCTGTTGGAGGCACTTGATGACCACTTCCCGTCAGTCTTCTTTGAGGGTTCCTTCTCGTCTTCCCAATCACTGAGCACTGAGATGCCCAGGGTTCTTTCCCTGAACCTCTTCTCCATCTATGCTCACTCCACTGGGGACCTCATCTAGCCTCGTGGTTTTATTTTATTTATTTATTTATTTTAAAGATTTTTATTTATTTATTTGAATGGGAGAGAAGAGGGAGAGAGAGAGAGAGAGAACGAGCAGGGCAGAGGGGCAGAGGGAGAGGGAGAAGCAGGCTTCCTGCTGAGCAGGGAGCCCAATATGGGGCTCGATCCCAGGACCCTGGGATCATGACCTGAGCCGAAGGCAGCCGCTTAACCGACTGAGCCACCCAGGCGCCCCAAGCCTCGTGGTTTTAAATAACTCTTGATACGTTGTGACTCCCAAGCTCTATCTCTAGCTCTGAACTCCAGATTCATATTCAGCTGCAACAGAAGTGCTCTGAGGAGGGTCCTGTGCTCTTGGGCTCCGAATCAGGATATACTGGCAGGAGCAGAGTGGTGGCAACAGACTTCTTGCTTTGCTGTTCACAAATTGAATATTCTTGGCCAAGTCACTTAACTTCTTGGGATTTAAGTTTTCTGGTTTCTGAAACGAGGGTGTTGGACCTGGTTAGCATCACCCAAAACATGTGTCTTAAAAACAGAATCCCTATGGAAAATTAGATTTGGTGGTCAAAAAAGCTACCACCTCCATTGCCTGGTTGCTGCGGGGGCCTCCTGTCTGATCTCCCTGCTTCTGCCCTTGGCCAAGCTTACAGTGCTGTCTGAACATAGCAGCCAGTATCACTCTGTAAAGACACCGTCAGATCAGGTCCTTTTTCTGCCTCAAGCCCTCCACGGGCTCCCATCTCAGAACAAGCTAAATGTTTACGATGGCCTACAACACCCCACCCGATCCTACTGTCGCGTATCCGACTGTAGCCCTGGGGCACACGGGCCTCCTTGCTCCTGCTATAACAGGTCCCAAGTGTGCCCACCTAAGGGCCTGTGCATGGACAGCTGTTCTCCCTGCCTCGAATGTTCCTTCCCCATACGTAAGCAGGCTAGTTCCTCATGTCCTACAACTATTTCTCCAAATGTCACCTTCTCAGGAATGCCAATGAATAGAACTCCCTCACAGCTGCTTTATTTTTCTCCATAGAATCGTCCGTTTTCCTGTCTGCTTATTATTTGACTTCCCCCACTAGAATAAGAAGGCAAAGATTTTTATTTGTTTTGTTTATGGCTATATCCTCAGTGGCCTAGAACAATGCTAGACATAATGGACACTCCATAACAGAAAGAATGCGTGAGTGAGAAGCCGAGCAGATGGAGAAGAGGAAGGGGGACTCGGGGAGCCCCCCTCTGCACCTGCCCGAGAGCCGCTGTCTTCAGTGGGAAACCATGATGCCCAACCCACAGCCGTGTGTGCTTTAGGACATGATCTCACAGCCCCCCTTCTCATACGTGCCCTGTGAGGTAGGGATTATTCCAGGGTTTTCCAGGAAGGGAAACTGAGGGTCAGTGAGGCAGTGGCTTCCTCAAAGTCACACACTGTTAAGACGTGCATCTTTCTCCAAGTCAAGTGCCTTTTCAGTTTCCCAGGGTGCCTTGCCTACTTGTTCTGTTTGCTTGCATTCCAGACAGCAAGTGCTTGGCTTTGCCTGTGGGGCTGGCCGGGATGGGTGGGGAGCACCCTACGTCTTGTCACTAAGGCCTTCCACTGGGCCCAAGGGGGACCCTCCCCTTTGGTCCTGACAGCAGTGCTGTGATGGGCTGTGCCTTTCACAGATATTTTCCTTAATGATGAGCGGCAACAGGGAGAAGCAGAGGGCAAAGAGCATGAAAACAGCCCGGGTGTGAGCCTTCTCTAGCTCTTTCCCTCCCAGCTCTTTGGTTCTACCTTCTACGGCCACTGCCTCTCCCCGGAGGACCACCCAGCACTCACGCACCAGCCCGAGCCAGCAATTCACATCCGCCACTTACTCCCAGGGGAACTAATGTTCCTTAACTGCTCGAAGCCTCCTCATCTGAAAAGTGTGAATAATAAGAACAGCCTCACTGTCAGAGGCTTGTCGTGGAGGTGAGCTCGGTCTAAGTCTACAACTGTTAGCTGCTGTTCTTCCCGCTTCCAGCCTGTCTTCCACTCAACACCTGCCCACCCCCACCCTCTGCACCACTGCTTCGTGGAAGAGAACAGAAGCGTCAGGTTGCCCCCTGCCCCAGGCCCTTCCAGGGGGCATGGCTTTGCCCTGTGGTCCTCAGGAGTGATCCTAATTTCACATGTCACAGAGACAGCAGTGTTTGAAGAGTAGGAACTAGACATTCCTTCAGTAATGGGGGTGGTTCTGTCACCTTGCAGGTCCTCACTTGGGGAACCGGGGTGGGAGGAGTTGGGGTATAGGAAGAGAACAGGTTTAGGGGATGACAGCATGCAGTCAGTTTTGGATTCGTACATGGGGGGTCCTCACAGAGAGAACTTAACTAACCCTCAGGAATGGAGACCAAGGCTGAGGCCCCTCCCTATGGAGAAGGTGGTTGAAGCCCATAATGCAAACACTCTGGGAGAGCCCAGAGCAGGAAGAAAAAGGACCAGTGACCTCGGGAAAGCACAATAGAGGGTGCACAGGGCTGACCTGACATGTATTAGATTCAAAAGGGGACGGAAATCCTGCCCTCACTGGCCTTCTGGAGCTGCCACGTGCATACCCAATTCTTATCCAGAGTATACAGGGCAAAGTGGCTAAATGACCAAGGACCTCATTTCCAGGAGGGGGCCAGGAAAGCTCCATGAAGGAGGGCCTTTGAGCTGTGGGTACCATGCAGACCGGTGGGCTGGGGAGATGGTTGGACACGTGGCATTAGCAAAAAACCAGGAAGGGGGGAAATTCAAAATGTCTGGGAAACTGCGAGAAGTCAGTTAGTATCTGGCCAGTATAATGCAGAATTGGATTCGAATTCGAAAGCATTTAAAAAAATACATATGAGCCCTAAAGTGAAGTTTATAAAGACTTCAAAATGTATTCGATTGTCATAGACCCTAAGGAGGAGGTTAGCGTGCAGGACGTCCGTTAGGCGAGCCCCAGAGAGAAAAACCTGTGAACAGAGGACAAGGAAGTAGAACTGGGTTGGGAGGGGAGAAGTTGGGAGGGGCCGAGGTTCACAAAGCCCTCAGGCGACCTTACAGATTGCTCCGGAGCCTGGATGGCCCGGCAGAGCGGTGTCCCCATGGGAGGTCTAGGGGGCTGAATGGTGACCCCAAAAAGATGTGTCTGAGTCCTCCCCCTCGGTCCCTGTGACCTTATTTGCAAATGTAATAAAGTTAAGGATCTTGAGATGAGATCATCCTGCAGTTAGGGTAAGCCCTAAGTCCATCAACCAGGGCCCTCCAGAGAAGAGAGGAAGATTTGACACCCAGACTCATGTAAAGACAGAGGCACCGCCTGGAGCAATGCATCTGCAAGCCAGGAAGGGCCAAGCATGGCGTGCAGCCACCAGCACCTCTGAGAGCAAGGGACAGACTCCCTCGCGGCCTCCAACAGGAGCCTTCCTGCTGGCAGTGATCTCAGGCTTCCGGCCTCCAGCTCAGTGAGAGAATAACTCCTGTGGGGTTAAGCCACCCAGTTTGTGGTGATTGGCTATGGTGGCCCCAGGAAACTAGCACAGGAGGCCAGGCCTTTTTCACCCTGGATGATCAGTCACTGGATACGGAGTGCCCCGGAAGGAAGCATAGTCTTGGGGAAGCCACTTTTCTTCAGCAGGGGCAGACCCCAGAGAGGGCCGACAGCTGAGGGCCCTGGGCTGAAGGCACTCCCAGCAGCCTGGGGAAGATGTTCTGCCTTCCTGAAGAGGATCTGGACAGCACATTCTAGTAGCCACTTTTCTGTCCCTCGGTTTTCCCATTGACAGAATGGGAGCAACAGTAAGACCTATCTTATAAGGTTCCTAGGAGACAAAATTCGATGATAACACTAGCAGCTAACATTTATGGGGCACTTACTGTCTACATGCAGGCACACCTGTACTTGAGTTCATACTTATATGTGGCCCCCCATGTTGGCTCTTATCATAGGGGGTGCATCCAAGGTCACACAGGCCAGAGCCAGGATCAGAGCCCAGATTTCCTCTCAGGCCAACACCCCCTTGTCTGTAATAGGTCCCCTCTCTGCGTGTGCCTGATCAGCCCTTCTTTCATGACGCCGATGGCATTTTTTTGCAGTGAAACCAAATTTGTGCTTCACAAAGGAAATGTTATTTGCCTGGTTATCTGAAGGGAAGAGCTTCGAGTTGTCTGAAACTCATTCACACTCCCAGGCAGACTCTGTGTGACCAAAGACATTAATTTGCAAGACAGGCTGGGGCAGGAGGGGCAGCTGGGGCTGGGCACAGGTCCCTTCTGCCTACAGCTCATTGGCTCGGCCGGCCCTGCATCCCAGCATCTGCTGACACGGCATTCCTGAGATGTGGGGAGAGGCCAGACACAATTGCTTTACAGAGGACAATGTGAAGGACAGAGAGATTAGCCGATTTGCCCTCTTAATTATGTGGTGAGCTGGAGATGGAGCCAAGAATTGAATCCAGATTTCTCCAGTCCCAGATGGGTTTTTTCATCAGGAGGCCCTGCCACATTCCCTCTCTTGGAACTGCCCCTTCTCTGGATCCCAGGAATACATACCTGGGCTGAGTTCAGGGCTGTGTGTCTCTGTGTGTTATGTCTCCCTTCACATTAGGCTGATTCTGAAAAAGAAAGAAAAAAAAATCTTTACCCTTAAAAATGATCACTTAATTCAGAATAGCATAGATGATGCACACATTGCTTAAATGCTCTTAACCACATCAGAAGAATTTTGCCTTGGCACATCCGGCACCCAAATAGAGGGGCCCTTCACATTTGACCCATGCATTTCTTCCCAGAAGAATTTGCATACAGAGCCATTGTGCATGCGATTAATGTTAAAAGGAGTTTTCTCCTCCATTCAAATAACTGAGATAAAATTCACATTGACACAATCTGGGACTAGGAAAGGACAATGGCTATCCAGAAATTTCCATATGCACCCCTCTCCACCCAGAGGGGACTTTGAGCTTTCACCACTAGAGGGCTTGACCTGAATTACACACTTAAAAATGTTCCAGGTACAGCTGTTCCACATTTCCCGATTTTCAGGCAAAGTGAGCTTTCCAACTAGGTAACTCAGCACGGATTACTGTTACTGTTGACTTTAGATACATTAGTACATAACCCAATAGGGTTATGTGCCCCCCTCGCCCAAATAAATCTATATTTTAAAAATATAGACAAGACAAGAAACAAAACCAGTTTGCTAACTTTGATTAACTTGTTACTGACCACACAGTTTTGGTGACTTTTTGTGAAACCAACAAAATAAATATCATCCCTCGAGGCTGCTTGGTGATCATCCTGGCTGGCCTCCTCTGTCCGGCCCTTTGTCCCAGCCTGGATCTTCTTCGGAAACAGACACAGTTTTCTCTTTGTATCTTCTGGTGCTGGTGGGCAGAGGGGTGGTTGGTCATTTTTTCCTTGAAAGAGCTGAGAAGTTCTTTAAGACAATAGACAGCTAGTTGGTTTGTTCAGTTGGTCATTCATTCACTCATTTATTCAACTGATGTTCACTAACACCCGTGACATACCAGGCACTGAGATTTCTTGACCTCTTGGAATTAACTGTTTAGTGGGGGAATACTAACAATTACAAATGTGGGAAGTGTGATGGAAGGATGCTATGGAAGCATGAATTCTACTCACCTCCTTAAAAAAAAGTCTTAACTGCTTCCCTCAGTCGTCCACTCAAAAAAGACACCATCTTGCTAAAATTATTATAGCGCCTCACCAGGTAATGTTGCATTATCTCAACTGTTGGGTTTAAAAGAGCGTTCCCTTTGGGGTCCACTTCAAGCAAAAATAAATATATTAGCAAGAGAGCAATGAAAGTGCTCTGAGGAAGAGTCCTGGGCTATTATATGAAAATACATTAGGTGACAGGGATGAGGGAGGTGGGGAGAAGAAGAGAGAGGGAGCGGAGGGTCCTTGCTCTGCGATTATCAGATAGCTTGCGTGCTTGCCCAAGTCACTTAACTTCTGGGGATTTAAATCATCCCATTTCTAAAACGAAGGCACTGGACCTGGTCAACATCTCCCAAAATGTGTGTCTTAAAACAGAAATCCTGAGAAAAACGGAGTTTGGGGAATGCAGCATAATCTCTGCCCCCCCCACCCCTTTACTCACTATCCCATGGGAATTCAAAATCACCTTAGCATATTAAAGGTTTTCATAGGTCCTGGAGTGAAAAGCCTATTTAACTTTGTTTACTCAGCATTTCCCAAATGTATTTGCCTGGAGATCCAATTTTATGTAATTCCTATTAATATAGAAATGTTAGACTAGATGTTCACTGAAAAGCCAATAAACATTTATTGAGCGCCTACTTTGTGCTAGGAAGTTGCCTCTCGGGCTGTATTACATGAGTTTATGAATATTATGATTTAATCAAATAAACAGTGTAGATGGAGATTTTTCCATGGACAATACCTTCTAATTAATCTCTCCACAATTCCCAGGACTTGACTTCCTTCCTTCCAGAGGGCACTGTTTTGTATCATTAGTGGTTTTCCACGTCAGTGCCAAATTTTTTCTTCAAATTGTATTGGAGTGCAAATCAGATTTAATTCTTCTAAATTAATACAGGAAACAGCAGAGGGTAAGTAGCGCTAACCTCGTGCTGGTTGTAACTGCCCGTCAGATTCTAGTCCAGAGGACTGGACCAGATTTCAGATGCATAAGACTTTCTAGGAATGTACACCCAAACTTCATTTACCCACGTCACCTTTCTTTGGGTTCTAGATGGTTTAACAGTTTTTGTGAAATTCAGTTAGTTTGTGGAAGGAGGAACTTTTAGTACATGCTTCTTTGGTACAGCTGATTAAAAACAAAATCCTCATCTGGTCAACTCAAACATATTCTGTCTTTTCCACTTTCACACCAAGGAAAAGGACATTGCATGTCTTTAAAATGTTCTCCCAGGTGTCTTATTCTGCAGAAACTTTAGGAAGCGAGTCTTGACAGAGAGCCTGGTTTCCTTTATTTTAAAGTCATCTTACTTTAGATTTTCTAACGAAGACAGGGCATGTGAGAGGGAGGTGGGGGGGGAGGGGAAAGCATCTGGGCTCACGGTGAGAAATCCCATTTCTAGTTCCAACATTGCCTTATCTAACACTGGGGAGAAAGAATAGGCAGGAAGGTAGGATCTGCAAGCTAAAATCTAGATTCTGGATTCTTTTTCATTCTCTGAAATGGACTCTCCGCTGCTGATCGTAATGCCTAAATGATAGCTGCTGCTAAATATTATCTTTGTCGAGAAGTAGGGCATCATCAGATGTCAAGTCTGCAGACTAATTTTTAATGCAAGCCCAGCAGATTTTTGTGGCTATGGGCCAGGAATTTTAATGAAAGAAAACATCAAAGATGCAGAAGAAATGAGAATATTAGTCAAGGAAGATACACAGCGATGCTCTCTGATAACCCCTGTTATTGACATTAGAACTCTGTGGGAGCAACTTAAATAAACATCTGGACACTGAGTTTAGACATTTTCAGTGACAAACCCCAGATAGATCTTTTCGACTTGCAATAATAAATATTTCAGAGGCTATATGAATCAACTGAAAATTCTGTTTTCAATTATTCTAGTTTTATAAATAGAGCATAGTTAATTATTCAAGTATAGAATTTCTTTTGAAGATTAGGTGAATTTTATATTTCCTTTGTCCATGTTATACTTCAGTTTTATTATTCATATCAAATTTATGTCTGTGTGTTCAAAAATAATATAGTTAGCTTGCCAGATGCTATTAAATCAGAATCCAGCTGAGCTTGATTTTTTTATTATTTTATTTTCAGGAAAGACTCTTTTATAGGCCCTCAGCCCTGCTGTTCCATGAACTTTTTCAGCATGGCCAGCCCCAGTGAAGGACACCAGTGGTAGTAAAAGGGGGACAGACGGACACCCTAGCTCTTCTTACCAGGTTCCATGATTGTTTGGACTCATTTGGCCATGATTGTCGGATGGACTCGTTTGGCCATCAGTCCCATCAGGAAAGCATCAGAAGGACAGCATGCTGGTAATGCTTCAGGAGAGCCGAACTTTAGGAAAAACTTGACCCAAGTACAAAGAGGTCTCTAGTCAGTGACCAAAGCTACTCGGATGGTCCTGTTGATTGCTGTTGAATATTTTATAAGACGAATACAGGTTTTCCCCTAAAAATTGAAAGTAAAAAAGAGAAATGTGATGCACTGCATATATATTATCTCCAGAGAGCCTAAACTCTCATGCCTTAAAAGTTAGCATCTGCAGTGGATAGCCCTCAGTATATATGACCCCTTCTGGTATTAAGAGTGTGCCATGGAGAGGGCCATCTTGGTTGGGGGCTGGTTTAATAATATGGTTATGTGGTGCTTACCAGAGTGTACTTGGTGTGATATTTATGTTCACACTTGTTCCCCCACTGCCACCGACCCCGACCAGACTGAACCTCATGGACTGGGACTAGTTCATCACTGAGTTTGGCACAGATGAGGCCCTTTTACAATGTTTTGAATAAAGAGGTCCTAGCTCTGCTGCTGGTAATTTTGGGAGGGAAAAGCTTTGGGCAAGCCTCAATGTCTCCATTTGTCCAGTTTTAGATCTAGGAGGTGATAATAACAGCCAACATTTACCAAGCTCTTAGGAGCTACATTAAAGAAATACATGTATATAATATAAAAAGTCAAATAGAACTAGAAGCTTTACAATAAGAAATAACAATCCCCTTCCCAACCCCATCCTATCCCTAAAGCAATGACTTTAGTTGTTTCTCCGTTATTTATCTCCAGATTTCTAAATAATGTGCTTATGGTGCTATTGTTTAACTTTTGAAACAGATATTATCTACTGATTGGAGAGTACAGTGTGGTTTAGCTCCCATGCCCCACCTACCCTCTCACATTGCTGCTCCTCTCATCCTCCCAGTTTTTGATTAAATATTCACGGTTTTGTTATAATGACTATAAACAATATTTTCACAATATTGCAAGATTACATGTTCTTCTTTCTATGATTTGAGTTTGCTCTGGAATTCATAATCACTTTGTTTGTTTGCCTGATTTTCTATGTGCCTAGAAAAGGAAGTCTCAAGTTCTCCAACAGAAGCATAAAGCCCCTCTCCGTATTGTCAAACAAATCAAATAAACTTCTGTTCTTTTGTCCTTAGAGCCTTCCCTGCTAGAGCCCCTGTCTTGCTCTGCTCTGGGCTGCCTGCCCCATGCTGTGATCCTGGGACTCCTCTTCGCTCTCATCTTGGAATTCCCTTTACCTCTCCCTTGGAAAATCATCTGTTTTCTGGATCTCGTGTCTTTGTCTTTCTTGGTTTTCTGTTAAGTTTCGATGGCACACATCTCCCATCAAATATGGAAGCAGCAAAAGCAGCATAGGACATACATTTCGGATACCTTGCAGGTCTGATGGTTTTATCCTACCCCTACTCTTGATTCATAGTTCGGCTGGGTATAGAATTTTAAGGAGGAAATCATTTTCTCCTAGGATTTGGAGGCGTCAGTGGCTTGACTGTCTTTTAGCTTCTAGCTGCTGAGAAATTTGACAGTATTCCGATCCAAAGTCCTTTGTATGTGACCTCTCTCTCTCTTGCTCTTGCTCACTCTCTCTCTCCTCTCAACATTTAGGGTCTTTCTCCACCCCCCCAGGATACTGAAGTTCCATGATGATGTGTTTTGGTGTCAGTCACCCCCCCTTTCTTGTGGAAGTGTATGTAGGGTGGGTTGCTACTGACTGGACTTGTTCGATCTAGAAAAGTGTTTGTTGATTTCTGGGAAATTTTCATGTAGTAGTTATTTGATAATTTACCCATTTCCACTTTCTATTTTCTCATGCTGGAACTTCTTATAGTCAGCTATTGGATCTCTTGGATGATGATTATTATATTCTCATTCATATTCATTATAGTTTTCTCTTTTTTTAAGATTTTATTTATTTATTTGACAGAGAGAGACACAGCAAGAGAGGGAACACAAGTAGGGGGAGTGGGAGAGGGAGAAGCAGCCTTCCCGCTGAGCAGGGAGACTGATGTGGGGCTCGATCCCAGGACCCTGGGATCACGATCCGAGCCAAAGGCAGACGCTTAACAACTAAGTCACCCAGGCGCCCCTGTTTTCTCTTTTGTTTTATTCTGCTCCTTGAGCTATCTGTTTCTTTCAAGTGCCATTTTTCCCCCTGTTTGATTTTGGTCTTTCTCTCATGTTAGAGACCTTCTTCTAATTTCTTCTATCCTTGCTGTCTAGTGAGTTGTTGGAAAGTTGAGGGGGATCTATTTGTGGGCCTAGAGTGATGGGAGCACCCAGCCTTTCTTTGGGAGATTTCCAAATGTCAGCATCTCTCCATCTTCCTCTCACACTGGCCAGGTTCTTCAGAAAGTCTCCTGCCTTCAGGGTGTGCTCGATTGCCCACATTTGGGTAAGTGTCCTGGTATTCACCATTCAGACTGTAGTCCTTCACTCCATTCCCCATCTTTAATAAATTGCCTCCCCATCCCTGTGCAACCAGGAGTGCCCTTGAGTCTACCCCTCTGTGGTCTCTCTCTTTAGAGGGGCCACCACCAGATGCAGGGGCCGGGGGAGGGTTTCCCTATCACACTATCAGTGAATCCTCTGGTTTTTAGCTCATCTCTTAGACCGATTTGCAGAGCATCCCCATTGCCTCCATTTCTGGAACATTTCTGGATTTAAGTGCTGTAAGTTGGCTTGCTTTTTATTGGTTTCCCCTCACTTGTGGACAGTTACATATCAGCTTTCTGTACTCTAGTAGGTGACTGAGTGCACAGGTTAGCATAATTTTTATTCTCCTGTCATCTCAGTAGGACTTCGGTAGAGAATGGATTTAAATGCATGTACTCCATCTGCATGCAGTATTTAACTGGAAGTCCTAAGTAATCTGTTCAACAACCTTATGATGTAGGAACAATTATTATCCCTGTCTTACAGATGGTGAAACAGGCATAGTTTCCGGTCATGCAGCCAGGAAGTGATAGAGTTGGATCTTAAACCCAGCTCTGTCTGACCCTCTGCCTAGTGGTTTTTCAAAGCAGTGGTGCTTACTCTTGTTTGACAAGATAATCTCCCAGGGAGCTTTAACACATGCTAATACCTGGGCCACACTGAAACCAATCAAATCAGAGCTTCTGAGGATAGACTCAGGCACTGATGGTTTGTCACACCTGCCCCGGGGAGATTCCTGCGTGCACCCTGAATTGAGAACCACTGCTCTGAATTCTCCTCCAGTTCCAGGATTCTTTCTACCACTTTCCTTTTGGAACAGAGGATCACCCTGCAGGGTGACCATCGGGATCTCTCTGTGAAGCTCCTCAGGCCCCTTCCCCAACTGCCCTCCATCCCTTCCACCTGTGTTCACTTTTTCACCCACTCTATTCAGATAGGGTTGCCAGAGTTAGCAAATAAAAATATGGGACTCCCAGTTCAATTTACATCTCATATAAACAACAAATACTGTTTTTAGCCTAATGTCCCATGGAATATTTGTGACATACTAAAAAATTATGTTGATTCTTTGAAACTCAAATTTAATGGTGTCCTGCCTTTCATCTGGCACTTCTATGTTCAGACCATCAAAATGGCAGAACACTCGAGATTTATAGAACCTTCCAGCTGGAAGCAGCCTGGCTTTAAACCTCTGTGCCCCCCTGAACTCCCCTTGGCATTTCCACCCCTTCCGTCATAGAATCCAGTGGGTGGGCAGAACCAATGCCCACACCTTGCCTTCTCTTCCTCTTATACATAGCATGTTCATACTTCTCAATGCCTGCTTAAATCCCCCCACTTCCAAACATTTTCCTCTTTTCTCCTCTGTGACCCCACAGCATTTTGTTTGGGACTAATGAACAAGTTGGAGCTACTAAGTTCATTCCCCGTGTTGTGAGATGTCACTCGTCTGCTTCCCTGATTTGCCTGCAAGCATCCCCAGGACGGAGACCTTGTCCTGTTCATGGTCTAGTCCCCTCAGCACTTGCGTCTCTGGGTGTGGGAGTGAGGAACGGAAGCCCTTAGGAACCAGTTGTCAGGAAATTGTGCTCTCCTTGCACCCTCCTCCCTTAGGCTGCCCTGCAGTCCCTTTGGCAAATCTCCTCTTCCCGCCTTGCCAGGCTCTAGGGCATGTGATTTAAGGAGACACTCACTTTCAGTGTCGTGCAAGTACGACCCTGAGCTTGCATGACATTGACCGTGAGTACCTTCTTATGTTTTAAGGAGTCTTGCTGACCTTACCCTTGTCTGGCCCTGCCTCTTGGGGAGAGAACACTCACGGCGTGGCCCCAAAGAAAACTGGCCTTGGATCACCCAAGTGGTAGGGTGTGTTTCCCAAACTTCTCATGTTTGGCTTGTGTCCCCCTCCCCTCATCAGCAGCATGTGGATGCGGAGGTCTGTGCCTATCTCCGTGGGGCCACCAGCGCATTGCCAACACGCGAGAGCACGTGTGTGAAACATACACCATAGGGACACAGAAGAATCTCTGAAACTTTCTGAAGTCTGCAGACAAATATTCAGGGAATATGTAGTAAGAAGGAAAATCCATTCCTGTCCTTGAGGAGTCTATGCTGTGTAAGTGTCTCAAGTTAGAATTATATACCTGTCAATAAAAATACATTCTACCCAAAACAAAATCACAAAACTTTCTGTATTAGCTTTAGCGGAAACAGGGTCTTTGATGCCATTAACTCGCCATGTTATTGTAGAAGTCACTTAACCTTTTGGACCTTGGTTTCTTTGTTTGTAAGATGATGGGGGCTCAGATGAGGCAATCTCTAGAGCCCTTTGTATTTTAAAACTTCCACGATTTCTTTTATCTTAGGATTTCATTCCCTCCTAAACTGGTCCATCTCTCCTGCCAAGTGACAGAAATATTTCTATTTGGGACATCTTTCTGGATTTATCACTTATTTTAATCTAGTTCCCTATCCTGGCATACTGCTTTGTCTAAAACCTGTATTTTAATTTTTTAAATGCAATTTGTCCTTTATAACTCTTTTTCATGTCCCATAAAAATGATGGATGGGGGAAGATAGATAAAGCTACAGATCAATCTTAGATTCTGATAATCTAATAAATGCTTTGAGCACTGATCTTGCAGTTTATGACCCCTTGCCAATTGATTTATGGCCTTGTAGTAAATTTTCTCTCCCACTTATCCAGTATTTATTGGAACATCTTGTTCTTAACAGACAAAGTACTGTATAAAACATCTGTCAAAACAAAAGGCAATTCAATTAAATATCTTTTACTTCCAAATCTACTTCTCTGGTTCTCTCTAGCATCCAGATTACAAAACAAGCCGTGAATGGTTGTTCAACCTCAAAACTTTGAGCAAGGTTTCAGGAACATAAAATATACTTGAAAAATCATTACAACAAAAGTTGATGTGAAAGGAATGAAAAATCCCTATTTGGTCCACATTAGAGGCTGGACCCTGCTTCATATTGATGCTGGCTCACTGAGGGCCCCCCAATCTCTCTGTCAGTAATGGCCCCATTACTCATTTTCCTCTTACAGTCCCCACCATTGGAAAGATTTTCTTCAGAAACAAACTTTATTTACCTGGTATGAACTAGCTTGGTTCTTAATCTCAAGATATATTGACACCTGGTTAGTCTGTGATAATCCACATTTGCTCACAGAGTTGAGATAATTCCAACCAAAACTAAAGGAAAAAACAGATATGTGCAATTTCTTTAGGCATTTTGAAAAACTGAAATAAACTCAGGGTCTCTCCCTTTTACTGTTTTGAAGGGACAGCTAAGTAAATACAAACAGATATTTTCACTCAGATCCTTTTTTTTCCTATTATCAAGTCCAGTCGGAGGATGGGGGGAAGAGCCTATTTCTCCAAGAATTTCAGTCGTGGGGGGACCCCTCAGCTCTTTGCAGCAGATTCATGCGTCTGTACTTCTTGTAATGTTTCCTTTGTGCAAGGGTGAGAAGTGTTCCGATCGGTGTCCTTGGCCACTTTCTTTTGACCTGCAAAACCCCAAGCTCTACTCTGAAGGTCATTTTATGGATGGTTTGTGTATGTGGCTTAGTGAGCCCCAGACTGCAACATTTCCATAGCTTAAACTTCTCCAGAATTCAAGGTTCCAATTTTGTTATTGTTGCTCCTAAATGCTCCCCAAATGTAACGGGGATGGATGACATATTGAAAGCATATGTCTGTTTACCTCCATATTGATGTCATTTCCTATAACACCAAGAATTACATGTGAAGTACAGGGAGGTGGGGAGCACGTGGGGGGATCTGACAAGCAGAAGCAAAGGCCAAACGCATTCTAGGAGAGAACTTCATAGTAGTTTTGATGTTAAAGTTGAAACCTGAAATATAGTCTCATCTCAAGGGGGAAAAAATCCTGTTGATGGACATCAGTAGTACCTGAGCCATTTTCTTCTTTATCTTAACTCAGGAAATTTTGGAAACAGTCCTAACGGCATACTTTCATGTTAATTGCCACGGTGGTGGCTATTTTTCCTCTGGGTTTAACCTTTCAATTGTGATGTCCCCATATTCACAGGGAGTAAGGATGAAATAGATAACTAGTCAACAGATCTCGAATTTGTTCCCCAGGTCTCTTACGGAAGTTGCTTACCGTCGAAGAGGGGAAAACAGCAGGTTAGAATAATACAGGAGCAGATTTTGGCACATGGCTGATTTTTGTCATCATCTCTGGCCTGGGTGCTCCCAGCTCCACTGTGGACAGAAGGTATTTTAACTACCATCTTTAAAACTCAGCCACCGAAGCCCCCAAATACCTTTTTTAAATGTTGCAAATTGTCCTTGGGCATGTAACATTTAAAATGGGAGCCCAGGGTTTCTCCAACGCTGAAATAACTCCAGTGAAAGCCAGTGGGACTGCGAGACCCTCCATTTGAGCCCCACAGCCCCCAAAACGCTCTCAGCGGTGCCAACCTCCAGAGTAGGTCTGGAGCAGGACTGTAAGGCGGCGGTGTATGCAGGGGGCCCGGGGGCACTACTTGCTACTTCCCCTTGTGTCCTGCTTTCTTGGGTAAGTCACAGCTGCACCAAAGGCCACCGACCCAGGGCGTGCCTGTCTGTCCCAGCTGGGTCCCCTCACTGACCTGCTCTCGGAGGGCCCAGGGTCCCAGCCCCACCCAGAGTGCAGAGGCTCCCAGATCAGATGGCCCCCATTTGGCATTGGCAGGCCAAGTGACCTTGGGCAACTTCTCCGTCTTTCTGTATCTTAGTCCCCTTACCCGTAAAATGGGTTTTGTGAAGATCAAATATAATGATGTATACGAAGCACTCAGTACAGTGCCTGGGACTATGAGGAGTGCAGTAAATAGTGGTTCTTATCATTCGTGTGATTAACAACATGGGAGTGGAAGTGACCGTGTGCGATAATGCCTCAGCGCTTTCCACCTGCATTTCTACCTGCAGGTGCCTTAGGCCAGAGTATGGCAACCCTTGCACTTGACTTAAAGCCACTGGCTGACGCTGCTTGAGGCTGGCGTGTGTGAAAGTGAAGGAGGCTATGCTGTCCTTAGCAGCGTGAACTTGAAAGGGCATGAGCTGGCCATGAAGTTGATCAAAGTGCTCTCGTGAAGGTTCATGGAGCACTGGCTGGGTACCAGCTCCTGGGGATCACGCAGGGACGAGACAGAGACCGTTCCTGTCCTCAAGGAGCTCCCAGTTGGGCAAGGGAGAGAGCAGCAAACTAATCACTGCCCTGCAAGTCTCCTGCATAGTTTCTGTTCTATTCTGCGGCTTACGGGCACGGCCTTCCCCCACGAGGCTCACTCCCCACCGTCTTCCCTCCCACCAGGACCTGCCCAAAGTTGGAGCCATTTCTCCCTAGTCTTTCAAGACCCTTCTCTATGGTAGGTCCCCACTGCACCCAGGCTATGATGCTTGAGCACACCTGCCTATGTAACTAAGTCTGGTTCCTGTACCTGTGGCTAGATGAGCCCACCCGCCAGCGTACAGAGAGCAGAGAGAGAGAGCGAGATTTGTCTGGCAGATTCAGTATTTCAGTCTAGGGTCTTCAGGTAGGGCCCATTGGAGTCAATTCCTGGGGAAGGTCCACCTCCTGAATGTTCCACTGATAAGTAGTAGTTTCAGCAATTCAAATAACATTCATGGAACCTTCAGGAGGTGAAAAGCACTGTGTTAAACACCGAGGATGCACTACCTCCCTTAGTTCTTTTTCTCCACCCTCGAAATCGGTACTGTAATTCACCCAGTTTTACAGAGGAGGAAATCGAAGCACGCCCAGGCTGAGTAGCATCCCAGAGTTTGTCAGCGGCAGAGCTGGGGTCTGAATTGTTTCCCATTCTCTCTCTCTGTTTCCTGTTCCGCGAAGCTCTTGCCAGGGACGCAGGTACTTCTTGCTATTGCTGGTGTTCAGCTTCCATTTCATCCAAAGCCTTGTCTCTGGCGTTCAAGGTCTTCCACGGCTGGGAACCAGCCAGCCCTCTGCAGTCACCTTTCTTCTCCCCCCTCAGTCATCTCAGGCTGATCCCCACCTCTGCACCACTAGCTGGTGGCCCTCCAAACAACCTCCCCCAGAGACCCCCCGCAGCCTCCAACACCCGGCTCACACGGCACTGCCTCCGCTGTGATCTCTGGGACCTTTCCACCCTGATTCTCCGGCAACACTTCAAAAATGTCACCTGTCCACCTGAAGGGGCAGCTCTGCAAGCGCTTGTCTAGTTCTTTCCCTTCCTAGGCATTGGGAATGTGGGTACGATCTTGCCTCCTGCCCAGAGTCCATTCCCCAGTCAGTAGGCATGGTTAAAGTGCTTACCCCCACACAGGCTGTGGATCTGGCCACTGTGAATTCTAAGCTCTAGTTTGCTTGAGTTTATTGTTGTCATGTGGACAAGTTAATAAACAAACAACAAGAAATGGCTGGAAAACCATGGTGTGATGCCCTTTTGGCAGAATGATGAAACAGGCAACGTTTGTCCGCTTTGTTGCTTGTCCTATGTCTTTGAGTTGTGCCTTCGTGAGCCCCGTAACTTGTCACTTATCCTTGGACACTGTACCCAGACCTGCTCGCAGAGCCCTCATTCTGCCCCCAGGAGTAACCGATGGCTGGCGTGCGTCCTGGGAGGTGCCATCTGTTTTCACTGGAACCAAAGCTTTAAGGTAAAGGAAAGAAGGTTCGATGGAAGGATTGCAGGCATCCTCAGGCAAGGGAAGTTTGCTTACCCCCCTGAAATTACATGTGAGCTTCCTGAGTTCGTCCTTGTGTGGACATTTTCACTGTTCTCTAAAGGATAAGTTTTTGCAGAGAGATCTCAGGGTGGGGAGGCTGGGGCCCTGCTGGCTGTGGGAGTTCCTGTGCCAGCTGATAAGTCTGTCAGCTCCTGAAGAAAGGGGGTGCCCCATAGCCTGACCCGGCTCTTCTCCTCTTACCTCTTGGGCTGCCCCTCCATGGACGCCTCTCCTTCCCCTCACTCTCCAACAATGGGCTTCTTTCAGCCCCTCTCCCTTCCCTTTGCCATTCCCCCCTCTATGAGCTCGTCTCCTCTCATGGTTTCATCAGCACCTCTTTGCAGATGCTGAGCAAGTCGACCTTTTCCGCCATGACCCTTTCCTGTGGCCCAGACAGCATTTTCAGCCGCTGACAGGACATCTCTCCTCACATATCCTGAAGGCCCTCGGTCTCAGTATGCCCACCTGCTCACTCCCTTCAAGATGTGCAGGTGCCTCATCTAGGGGTCCATTTCAGTCAGGGCTCTGCCAGGCTTTCAAGAGCTCCTGGCTAGGAACTGAGACAGCTGTCAAGAGTCTACTGGGCGCCCACTGTGTGTCGGGCAACATGCTTGGGCTCGGGGTAGAGAGATGAGTACAAATCACTGACAGACCTTAAGACTAGAGAAGGGGAGAGATGCATAAACAATCACTAGGGAGAGGGAAGTGCAGGGTGTTATGCACAGCAGCATTTGATGCATGTTTCTTGGTGAGGACAACCTCAGTCTTGGCTGGTCTTGACCTTCCTCCCCATTTCCACTGCCACCATCTTGGTTCAATTCCACATCCCTCATATCTAGACTATAGCAACTATCTCCTCTCTGTCTCCTTAATTGTGAATCTCTCAGTCACTAGCGAATTCTTCCAAAATACCACTCTCACTAGTTTACCCCAATTCTCAAGAAAAAAAATCTACCCCGGTGCCTCCTCCTTTCTCTGCAGACTGATCTCAGTACCGTGGTTAGAGCATGGGGTCTGGTGTCAGGCTCACTGGGCTAGAATTTCAGCTCCGCTACTTACCTGCTGTGTAACCTCCTTCAGTTCCTCATCCGTAAAACAGAGATAATAAGTCAGCCTCCTTTGTGGAGTTGTAAGCACAGAGTGAGTTAATATAAGCAAAAGCACTGAGTAAGGTAGCCATTATTGTTCTTTGCTGCCAAGTAGTAGGGGCCCTCTGCGCCCCCCAGGCCCTGTCACAGGTCTTGAGGATAGCTGTCTCTGTGTTTCCCATGATGACAACCTTCCCTGAGACACCAGGCTTTTCTGGTTATGTTGCTCCTTCCCGTCTGTCAGACCTAAATCAGTTCCCTAAACCTGTGTGGAATCTGCCCAGCTTCCTTAGTTCCAGTAACTTCACTGTCATCTGCGCTTGGATCAGAGGCATAGTAGAGCCCCTTAGAGTTTTTTGGAGGCTTCCTACACATATACTGCTCTTCCTTCAAGCCGTTAAAGACTGTCTGGAAGTTTAAAACTGGCAGCATTGAACATGAAAACACTATTACCTCCTGTCCGGGTTACAGGCACAACCTCCTACCTGCCCTTTGTACCCTCTCTGACCAGGGGCTGGCAAATTTTTCTATACAGGCTCAAATAGTAGACACTGTAGGCATCGCAGGCCATATGCCTACAGCTCAATTCTCAACTGCTCAACTCTGCTGTCTTCGTGAGAAAGCAGACAGAGCCCAGATGCGGCTGTGTTCCCGTATAATTTTTGCATATGAAATAGGGGTTGGGCCTGGTTTGGCCCATGGGCTGTATTTTGCCGAGCCCGGCTCTCGCTGAGAGCCTGTTCACTGGACAGACCCCTCTGCTCAGCGAGCCTCCCCAAAGTTTCCTCCCGGGGACAGAGTATTTCCTGATGCTTGGACTCCAGTCAGCCCCAGCAAATGTTTAAGTGGCCTGGGGTGTTAGGGTGAGCTAGTACTCTTCGCCTGACAGCTTTGTTCCTGAGATCAGCCAGAGCAAGGGGGGACAGGCCCAGGGGGGCACGTGACGTTTAAGCAAAAGGAAACCAGAGGCTCTTCTCATGCCCTTTTTCCTCCCTAACCCACGGCCCACTCATGCTGCCCTCAGCCCTAGTCCCAGAGGTAAATAAATATACATTTTATAGCCACTTCAGACAGATTTTTTATTATTAAGAAAGGAAATTAAAAGTCTCTGAAGTGTAGATAATATGGAGTTCACCGGACAAACTGACAATGGCCAGGAAATTTGAAACTGAGGGCTGCAGGCTCTTCCCCTGGAGGGCCTTTGGCCTGCAATCTTTCTGGGCTGGGCTGGCTTCAGGGTTGGTGGTACGGCCTTGACCGTGCTGTCAGTGGGCCCAGAGCTTCTCTGTGGGCCAAGCTGCTTTGCCCAGTATTGATTTGGCATTTGTAAAGATCGCTCCACCCCGGGCGCTCTTCTCCCCTTTGCCTTCCCAGAGGGTTGGTAGGGAAGTCACTTGACTGTCCAAAGAAAACCCCAATCACTAAACCCTGGGTTGCTCTCTCTTAATGGAATCTTCCTTTGAAGGAGACAGACACATCTCTCTGGGGACTGCCCTGCTTACATTCTCCATAACCCCTTTGGTTGTCACCAGGGGAGTAATTATAACTTAAATCGATGGGTACTTGAGAGAAGGTGAACTATTTGCCCTCTCCTAGCACTTGACATTTTGAACATTGGACAATGAAGGGTGACTTTGTTTATTTATTGAGCTATTAGGGCTTAATGCTAAAAGGGGTTCCTGACAAGAACTGAAAGAAACCTCCTTTTTGGGATAAAATCTTTAAGCATAAATTGCTTTGTCACTGGTCAATATTTGAGAAAAAAATTCCGGGGAAAGCTATATCCATTTGATATCGTGTACATTTTTCTATATCTCACTGGGTATGCCAAGCCAAAAGTAACTGCTTTCCCCAGTATTTCCGACATCTGGTCTTAATATTTGAGTCTTTGTTTCATGTACTCTTGATAGACAACATTTTTTGTGTGTGGAGTATTTTGTTATTAGACTCTATGAAATGTTGATATTAATCTGAAGCGCCCTGGTCTTCATGGAACACAAGGCCAGTTGGGAACTATCCTTGGGTGCATCTTTGGGAGAGTATTTTGGGGATCATGCAGCATATTTTGACATTCTCCCAAAGGCATCTGACTTTGTTTTGTAGAAACACTGTGTGTGCTTTTGACCCAGAGGACCCCTGGGCAGGGTTGCTGCTTACTTCCAATCTCCCCAACCGGGGTATGGGGTGCTGTTGTGTTAGGAACGTTGGCAGGTTGAAAGGTCAGAGGTTAGGATTTAGCTTCTCCACTCAGTGTTTGTGGATCCAAAGGAATTGAAGGGCTCTGTTCGTATATGGGTGAATTGCATTCTGAAGGGGGCCTTCAACCCTTTCTGGATCTGAATGGATGTTAAGAGCTGAGTGTGGAGGACCGGCTGCTCTCCAGACCGGCCAGGCCTGTTTGCAGATGGACAAAAATGAGCCGGTCCCATGCAGAGTGATGCCCTCTGTCACTGTCAGCGTCTTTCAGGAAAAAAGCATGCTTGATGGAATGAGCACCAGGTGTTGTGTGCAACTGATGAATCACTAAATTCTACCTCTGAAACTAATAATACACTGTATGTTAATTGAATTTCCCAAAAAAGCGTGCTGATGAAAGTAAAATGTAGAAGGTTTATGAAAACGAAGAACGGTGCTGTTTCCGTGGAAGAAGTAGAATGAGGAAGCGTGGCGAAGCTGGGGCCAGCCGATTTGGCAGCCACCTGCATCGCAGACCTGGGGCCCAGGACAGTCACAGAGCAAGTCAGTGTTACGCGCGGTCTCCAAGGTTACGAATCACCTGGAGATGGAACAGAGATTCATCTTCCCTGATTGGAAATACTGATTTCCATTTACACATATTTCACATAGTTTCCTTTTCCCTTTAAATTCATTAAGTCAGTAAAACTTTCTAATGTAGACCCCCTATGCTGGCGGAGAAGCACGGAAACCATTCAGAACTCGAGGGGTACAGTGATGTGTGGACTTCTGCAGCATGCCCCCTCCCGAGAGCTGCCCCTTCTTGATCTTCTTCCCACAGCACCTGCCTCCCCCCAAGACAATGTCACAGTTTGGGTTTCTGTTTTTTAACTCCATACCATTCTACTTTGAACTAAACTTCATTACTATGTTGTGGATTCACAGATGCTTTCAAGTTCATGGAAGAAGAAAATTAAATAGAAATGCACCCAATATAATAGAAATGTATCATCCAGTCCAATAAATGAAGATATACTTAGAAACCTTGTATGAGAAAAATCCTGGAGCTTTCCCAGCCAAAGGTTAGGGGTGCTTCAAAAGAGGAAAGGATCTTTTAATCCCCAGGATGAACATTCACTTTGGCAACCACTAAGAAAGATTTATAAAGTTTCAGATTGCTCTTGGAGTCCCGGTGGCCTGCCCGACTTGTTTTAACTCTGCTCACTGATGGAAGGACCTCCACGATGCATTGTTAAGAGAAATGAACAAGGTGAGAGCAGTGTGCATGGTTAAAACATCACAAAGCCTATCTGTGAGCATGTGCGTGTGTGCGTGCGTGCGTGTGTGTGTGTGTGTGTGTGTGTGTGTATAGAATGTAGCTGGAAGGTTACATGCCTCCAGGAAGACAAGCTGGATGGCTAGGGTCCAGAGCAGGAGAGGGATTTGCTTTTCACCATAGGGTCTTTTGTTGTCTTTTGAAATCTAGACCATGTACATGTATTGACTGTTCCTCCCCCAAAAGAATTATTTAGACCTACCAACTGAAAAACAAACTACTTCCTGAGCCCCCAATCTACGCTGTGTATGTAGTCAACTTTCTGAAAGGAAACAAAACTTACTAACCTAATTTATAGAAACAAATATTCTCACCCTGGCCCCTTGTCTATCCCATGGGCAGACCAACCAACAGACTCCGAGTACCACGATAATTAATAAAGAAGTAAAATATTTCAGACTTTTCCCACTGCCCCCCACCCCTTGTATGTTAGCAGTCATGGCAGGGGAACTGTGAGTGGGAGGCTAGACATCAAACCAGATTTGCATTTAGGTTGATGGCTCCTAATGTTTACAAACAGGCACCCCTAAGCATGGGAAGACACGTGCTGGATTATTTGGGATCCGCCTGCAGGGGGCTAAGTTTATTTACAAGTGAGTGTGCCCAGAATCGGGTTTTGCATCAAACGCCATGATTAAGGCACACGGTTAATGATAAAACAAATAAAAACAACTCTCTAAAAATGTCACATATGAGAAGGAAATGAAAGTGAAGGGGAACCTGACCTCTATAATCCCATAACATTCCAAATATAATCGCTATCTGACTCAGATCTCAGAGTTAATGGAGCAGAAGTCATTTTTTTTAGTGGCTTATCTTTGTCACTAACAAAATAATAATTTGGGGGGAAAGTCTGTCATGATTTCCCCTGAGTTTAAATTGCTCTGTCCTGCACAGATCCATAGGGCTCTCCAGGGATGAAGAGGAACGAAGTTATTTCCTAGGGCTGGGATATTAGGGGTCCAGTTTGGCTCTATGGTGTTGCTCTCTTGCAAGACAGGAGGTACGGACAGGGACATGCAGGTGGCGTCAGGCTGCCCCAGGTCCATTCCTGTGCTGCCACTTACTGACGTTGTAGCTGGACACAAGCCACACTGCGTTGCTGAATTTCACTCTTCACATCTGGACCGTGGGGTTAATGACACTGACTTGGAAGGCCTGTTTGTTTTTTGTTTTTTTTTTAAAGATTTTAGTTATTTATTTGACAGAGAGAGACACAGCGAGAGAGGGAACACAAGCAGGGGGAGTGGGAGAGGGAGAAGCAGGCTTCCCGCTGAGCGGGGAGCCTGATGCGGGGCTCGATCCCAGGACCCTGGGATCATGTCCTGAGCCAAAGGCAGACGCTTAACGCCTGAGCCACCCAGGCTCCCCGGAAGGCCTGTTTTGAAGACTGGTCTCCAGCACCTGCATGCGTTCAGCACGTAGAAATGTCTGATCCTCTCCCTCTGCAGAGAGCCCTGAGATGCGAATCACCACCCCCACAGCGGCTGCAGCCCCATTCCCTCCTTGCCAGCTGCCTGAGTAAGTGTTCCAGGATCCTGACCTTCCATGGAAATGGACGAGTGCTTGCTCAGAGGTCCACGATGCGCTACAGATGGCCTTATCTGGTAGGGACCTCGCTTTCTCAAGAGGAGCTTGAATTTCCTTCACTTGGAGAAATGCTATTTCACAGTCCCTCGGTAGATGTCAGCAGCAGCGAACATCTCCATGCCACATGAAAAGCAGGTTGGCTTAGAAACAACTTTCCCAATTAAAAAAATTAAAAAAAAAAAAAAAAGTCAATGCCTCCTTTGCAATTCTCTTCAGAAATCCCAGAACCAAAATGGGGAGATTCTTGAGAGGATTACCAAGCATGCATTTGCATTTTAAAGACAACCTTTTCTTCTCAGTAATGAAAACATCATCCCAGAGATGGTTAGGGATTATAGCAAACTTTTTAGAATTTTCTGCAAGTTTATCTTGCATTTTACCCTCCAGGCAAGAGTGAAATAATAGAAGATGTCCAATATTTTGTTTCTTCCTGTGAAGTAAATCAAAACCGTGGGAATGTTTTCCCCTAATTTAATTTACTGCTGTCTCCTCGAATGTATCTTTTATTGTACTCAATTAACCCTCTGACTGTGACCACAACGGCAATGAGGTCAAAGAGTAAGAGTTTTCTTGTCAGAAAAAAAAAGGGCTGATTGGAGTTTGTGGCCAAGTAATATTTGGATGTGGATACCGACCCGGGGTTTTGCTTATGACATTTAATCCACCAGCCGACTCCCCTTCCCACTCTCTCCTTCTTGCTTGCCCCAGCCCAGGTTTGATATAAGCTGGGTCAGAACTGCTAAGTGGGAATGTCTCTATCACTTCCATACCTTATTGTCCCCAGGGATATGTAATTTTGCCTCCGAACTCGACTTCCTGGCAGGTTGGCTCTTGTATTCTAGATTTACTTGCTTCTGCTCCTCATTGCTTTCTGAGCCTTCAGTCTGTGCTTTCCTGTCATTTCTATCACAGCCTACGTTTTGGTGGTGGTGGGGGGGAATAGATGGTGCCCAAGGTTTGAGGATTTATAGCTGCTGTCTTTAGGTAGTGAGCTCCCTGTCACTAGAAGTATTTATTCATCAGTGATTCTCAATTATGGCTGCACATTGGGATCGTCTGAGAAGCAAACAACAACTAGGGTGACCAGCCATCTCAGTTCCAGCACCGAAAACTCCACATCCCAAGGAACACTTTCATTCTGGGCAAACAGAGATGTTTGGTCACCTTACCAATGTTTTCCATTCCCAGAGATTCTGGTGTAAGTGAGCATTGGAATTTTTAAAAACTTCCCAGGTGATTCTAATGTACAGCTGAGGTTTAGAACCATTGACCTTGAGGCCAAATGACCATGGTCATTAACACTTTGGAAGGGACTCTTGGGTAAGCTATAGGAAAACGTGGCTTTGCCCCTTTGCCGTCACTGTCAGAGCCTTGACCTGGGGATGTGCCATGGTTTCTAACAAAACAAGCCACTTGACACTTGAACAGGAAGACGGGGGCTGGGTTCAGGGTGAGGCAAGTGGGGGTACTTGCCTTGTGCACAAAATTTAAGAAGCACTAAAGCCATAGTAATCAACATAGATAATATTTCTAAAAATCAAAATTAGTGTAAAAGATCCATGCTGAACAAAATATCAAGCTTTTCAATAAAGACAAGATCAATAACAGTGCCATGTGGAGCCATATTGGAGCCTGAGATAAAAGCAAAATCAGTAAGAGCAATCCTATCTTTATTTAAAAGTTTGATATTTTCTTCATCATGGATTTTCTTGCATTAATCTTGATTTTTGATGTGGCATTTAAGTATTATATATCTTTAAAAATTTTTTTTTAAATTTTTTATTTATTTGACAGAGAGACACACACAGAGAGCACAAGGGGGGGGGAGGGTCAGAGGGAGAAGCAGACTCCTGGCTGAGCAGGGAGCCCGATGCAAGACTCAATCCTGGGACTCCAGGATCATGACCTGAGCCGAAGACAGTCGCTTAACCGAGCCACTCAGGCGCCCAAGTATTCTGTATCTTGATGACTGGGTTTTCAGGAACCCCTCAAATGTTGCCTAGGAAGATGCCTCACTCACCTGACCCTAGTCCCGGCCCTAGGAAGGATGCACCTCCAGGTTCATCAAAACCAGAGAGGAGCCCCTTGGGCTTGTCAGAGGCTCAGTGGGTTCACAGATTGGCAATACTGTCTCACTGCACTGTCTTCAGAAGGAAGTAGGCCTCCTAGGGGAAGGGAAGTGGTGATGGGCAGGTCTGAGTGAGTGGAATTCACCAGGGCCGTGTAAGGGGAAGCAGAGCCTGTGGTCCTCAGCACCCTGGCCAGAGCAGGGCAGGCACCTGGGGTAGTGCTAAGTGACTTATAGGTGTTAGCTGGTTTAAACTCTTGCAGCCCCTTTGGTTAGAAACCAAAAGCAAACTGTTTCTCCATTTCCAGGACTAAAATTAAGCAAAACCTGAACCCCTTCTTTTTTTGTAAGTGGAGTGGAGAACAGACAGGGCAAAAACCTGTCTGTGGCAGGCTTTGGGGGGAAGAGGGAGGCAGAGGGCTAATCATGGCCCAGGACTAGCAGTGCCAACAGCAGGAAAAAAGGCTTAGTGGGCTCATGGGGAGATTCTTTGGGCCAAGAGACCCCACAGGGATGGCCACCCCATTCCCTCCTGCCCCCCCGCTAGTTTGGATCAGGAGCTGCAGAAAGCATACTTGCTGTGTATTTTTCCATGAAAAGGTCAGAATGGACCAAAGTGTTGTTATTTGTGCAACATGGTTTAATCAGGTCAGATTTGGGTTTAGAAGACCGGATTCCAATCCCAGCCCTACTCCTGGCCAGTTGTGGTGCTTTGGGTAAGTCAGTGAGCCTCCTAGAGCCTCACCTCCAGCCTGCAAAGGAGGGCAAATGGGATTTACCCTGCCAGCTCCCAAACACATCCGTGAGACTTGACTGGTTAATGTTGGTAACAGAGCTGTGTAAGGTGTAAAGGCCCCACAGATAGAGGCATGATTGTGGTGGTGGTGGTTGCTATCATTATAGCCCATGCTCTTGCTATTTAGCTTGCTTACTTAATACATTAGTTAATTCAATATATATCTGAGAGCCTGCCATGGGCCAGATACGTGCCGTGAAGGAGATAAAGCATTCTCCCACGAAGGGTCTAGTAGGAGACAGGACAAATACACAGAAAACTGCAAGATGTGAGAGAAAGGGACACTAATGTCAGGGAGGCAAGCAGGGGGAGGAGCTGTTCCTTCTGGCGGGAGGACTCCCAGAGGATCTCATGTGGAGGTAAATATTGGGATGAGGCAGTTGTAAAGGTCAGATATTTGCAGCATGAGCTGGGGTGTATGTGTGTGGTGGGGGCTGAGGAGGGTAGGGAAGGCACTCCAGGGGAAGGCAGAGAGGCTGGGAATTGGTTGAGGCACGTATGGGGAGATGAAAGTGTTTCTTAGCTGTACCATGGGATATATGAACAGAACAGTGGGCAAAGGTTGGAAAGAGGTGTAGGGGCCAGGTTGTTTGGGAGGTGGGAATCTGATCTAGGGGAAGGAGTATGGACTTTATCATTTGGGGAGCTTTGTCCCTGATGGTGTTTGAGCGGGGTAGTGGCATAATCAGACATATCGATTAACTTGGCCATGAGTAGAACAATACCCTGCTGGCTGGCCAGGGCCCTGGGTACTAATGTTTCTCTGCCTTTTCCTTATGGGACTCCCTGGCGGCAGCTGCTGTCAGACCCATCCTCCCTGGGCCTGGCCTAAGGTGTGTCTGCCTGCACCAGAAGCCGATTTCAGAGCATCTCCAGCCGTGCTACGAGACCAGCTGCCACCCTTGACTCTGCTCTGCTAAACGTTCCTGGGGCTGATGTGTCTGGGAAATGCTGCACACGATCCACCTCCCTCTTGAAGATTCACAGCACACGTGAGCACACCAAAGCATCTGAGAAGACACTTCCTTAGCTTTGCTAACTCAGTCTCTCCTGAATTTAGTTATCCACAGAATCTTTTAGCATGAAACTATTAGCATCCCAGGGAAGTGGAGTTCCACATAACTCCTGGGAGAACACGATGGTCTCCAGGTGGTTCTAATGTGCAGACAGGTTGAGGCCCTGCTACTCAAAGTGTGGTCCATGGACCAGCAGCTGCAGCAGCAGTAAAGCAACATTGCCTGGGATCTTATTAGAGATGCAGAATGACAAGCCCCACCTCACACCACTGAGTCTAAGGCTGCATTTTACAAAGTCCCCAGGTGATTCATAGGCACATTGAAGTTTGAGGAGCATGGTTCTAAGTCACGGTGCTGGACATTAGCTGGATATTGGAAGCAACTGGGTAGCTTAAAAACGCCTTGATATCTGGCCCCTGTGATCCTAGCAGTTAAGGCCTGGGGGATGGATTTTTATTTTTTGTTGGGGTAAAATATACACAACATAGTTTATCATTTTAGACATTTTTAACTGTGCTGCACTTCAGTGGACTAAGTGTGTTTGCAGTGTTCTGTGATGATCATTATTATCAATCGCCAGGATTCTTTTTTTATCATCGCAAAGAGAAACTCTGTAACCATTAAACAATATGGGCAATGGAATTTTAAAAAGCTAAGCAGCTGATTCAAAATGCAGTCAAGTTTGAAAACCACTCATTTAGGCTACTTGCTCGCTACATTTAGAATGTTCCACCAAAGGCCTTGAGCCTGGGGCACTTGAGTGGCTCAGTCGTTTAAGTGTCTGCTTTCGGCTCAGGTCATGATCCCAGGGTTCTGGGATCAAGCCCCATGTGGGGCTCTCCGCTTGGCAGGGAGCCTGCTTCTCCTTCTCCCTCTGCCTCTGCTCCTCCTGATTGTATGCTCTCTCTCTCTCTCATCTCTCTCTTTCTGTCAAATAAATAAATAAAATCTTTAAAATAACCCAATAATTTTTAAAAAAGGCCTCAAGCCCTTCTAGGTCCCCCGAAGCCTGACTTTGGACCCCGAAATGCCCTTGTTCTAATATGGACTCTGGGACCTTGGCAAGTCAGCCTCTCTTAGCAAGTCTGTTCCGTCTACATGAACGGGCAGTGACAGGTAGCTCACAGTGTTGTGGTAACGGCTGTCTGGGGAAAGTGTGTGGTCCAGGGCCTGGCCTGTAGATGTCAATGAAGAATCACAATTATTATGCTATCTTACTTGGAGAGGCAGTTTAATGTAGTCCAAAGAGCACTGGTTTTGGAGTCAGAGAAACCTGAAAAATCCTGGCTTTACCATCTAGGAATGATGTCACCCGGACAGGTTATTTTACCATTCTGAACCTCTGTGTGTGTGTGTGTGTGTTTGTGTGTGTGTGTGCACGTGTGTGTTTTAATCTGTAAAACGGGGATAATAGTACTTACCTCATAAGATTATGGTGAGAATGAAGCCAGACGCCATGCCTACGTGACTGGTACATAGCAGGTGCTCAATAAATGGTGTAATTAGTTACAAATGTGAGATAGACATTACTTTTGTATCATTTGTCATCCAGGGTCAAAGGAATCATAGACTTTTAGCATCAAAATAGTTTTTAAGATGAGAGGAAAAAATTAGTAAAATATTGAAACTTCGAAATGTCTCCCTTTCATTGCAGCGCAGGGGGTGGGTGGGACGCGACCGTGGCTTAGTGATCAGAGCCCCTGGAGCTCCAATAGCTGAGCTCCTGCGAGCTGTCCATACTCAGGCAAGTCAAATTCTCAGGGACTTGGGTTCCTCATCTGAAAACCAGAGAACTTAAAAACTATATATGTGCATCAATAAGTGTGTGACTATGAAGAGAGAATTTTTTTTTTTTCAGGTCTCATGTCTTTCAGGGACCTACTGAAGCTTTGATTCTGTCATACTCTGTCACCTTGCTAAGCCACCCAGCTGCCAGGGGCTAGGATAAGAGCTGTCCCTGACTCTCCGTCCCCTCCCGTCCCTGTTCCTGGGCTTCCTCCGCTGCCTGAAGGACCTGACATGCGGAAAATACCGCTAGTAACCATCTTGTTCCCACAGATAATCCATTAAATAAAAAATTCTTTTCAGCACCCTCTCCATTCTCTCTGAAACTCTCAACCGAGTAAAGATCTTTCCTAAACCAGGATCAATTTTGTTTGGGCTAAGATGACTCTGGTAATATATACATAGTCTGATCCTCCAGGAGGAAATGTCAGCATGTTACTAATATTATTCAAAATATATACTGTCACATGTATTTTCCAATTCATAATAGCGTATGTCAGTTTATTGAATCACTGTGTGGCATATGGGATTGTATTTGCACTCCTTATGAATGTTTTTACTGTTTTGTAGTCAAGATGAATTATGCTTGAAGATTTGTAGGTACTCTTTGTTCTCGATTGTCTAGCTTTGATTTATCATCAAAATGATTTTGGTTACATGATTAAACCAAATGTTATCTTCTTTTTTCTTTTAATGAGTATTTTTGGAATGTACAATGTTGATGAATACCAGTGGTTTAAGATTGAACAGCAGGCTAAAATTTTGTAGCTAGATGTTCCATTTATAAGACATCAAAGAAAAAAAAAAAGACATGGAGTCACATTACCAAAGTTCAAAATTGCTGAATATAGGATATGTGTATGTAGGGAAGTAAATTTGAGGGGGGTCCACAGGGATGAAGTCATCAAGGGTCTGAATACTGGTGCTTTATTCTGTGGACCAAGGGTCCTACGCTGGAATACCTACTATGGCCGGGTGACAGTGAATGAAGAGGTCCTGTATGAAAAAAGGCATCTTTGATTATGCTTTTTCAAATCTGACACAATTTGCTTATAAAATGTGTAGGAAAAAATGTCATGCCTACAAAGAACTGTGCACTCTCATATTTTTCTTCAGATGTGGCCCTCATAAACTATTTGTTCTATTCCCGATAGAGGTGAAGAGAACTATTTCTCTACTATGAGAAAAACAACAGTGTATGCAGGATCGTGTATGGCAATTCACTCTCCCTTCAGTGTCAGTTAAACTATAGGGAGGGGTGGGGACTGTGGCTGACCACACCATCCAGTCCCTGCCTCAGGAGATTTACCTCTGTTTTTAGCTCCATTTGAGGATGTTGTTCTGGGGGGACATAAGCTCCACGTGGAGAAGTCTGAATTTTGGAGAAACATCAGAAATTCGCTTTCTGTGAAATGTCTCATTTTATTTCATTATTTATTTATTTATTTACTTTTAAGTAGGCTCCATGCCCAGCATGGAGCCCACCTCGGGGGTTGAACTCATGACCCTGTGATCAAGACCTGAGCTGAGATCAAGAGTCAGACGTTTAACCAACTAAGCCACCCAGGTGCCCCTGAAATCTCTCATTTTAATTGTTGGCCTGATAAGAGGTGAAAAAGATGTGCATGCACCTATGTATATAACACACATTTGTCGACTAGATTCCATGTGGGAACTGCCAGTTTTGGACCACTGCCAACAACCAAAGAGCTTTAATGGTATCAGAGATGTGACCAACCTACACTTTAGAAAGATTTATGTTCAATAGCATGTTAATACAAAGGGTGCTATTTGGTTAAAACAGTCTCACTGGCCTCTTTATTTGTAAATGTGTATTTAGCAAATACCCATATAGTGTTAACTATCCAAGAAACTGCTGCAAGGGCTTTGCAGATATTTATTCCTTCTAACAGGCATGCATGATCCTATAGTATGACTATCCTCATTTTATAGATGAGACCTGAGGCACAAGGTCACAAAGCTAGTAAGGGGAAAAGCTGGGTTTTGAACTCAGACAGTCTGGTTCCAGATTGTAGCATTTAACCACTCTGTCATGTTGCCTTTTAATGACAGAAGATAATAGGCATTCAGAAGATTGTGTGTGTGTGTGTGTGTGTGTGTGTGTGGTGTGTGACAGAGAGAGGGAGAGTTGGGATGGTGAGTATAACTTTTTGACATATAATTACATTCTGATTGTGGCTGGGGAAAACATAGAGACAAAGGTGTCTTTATTGGTTAAACAGCATTGTTAAAGGATGAGAAATTTCTCTGTGGAAAATCCAACTAATATGTCAAAAAAAAAAGAAGTGATAAGGTAGTCTTTGAGGTAGTCTTTGAGGACTCTGAAAGAAGAGAGAGTGAAAGTCCAGAAGACTTTCTCCAGATCTGGTATGCTCAAGGGATTCCCTTGATGGTGCTTCATGGCCGCATGGTATGGTGGGGAGGGGAAGTCAACCTTCTCTTTGGTTTCTGGGAGGGGGAAGTGTCCTGAATACCCACTGTCAGGAGGTCTCTTTTCGCCCTGCCCTGGCTCCTCCCACCGCTAACCCCCAAAGCCCACCGAGTGTCCACTTTACTTGGGGCCACAGAGCAAGAAACTGAAGAGGTTAACCCCAGGCTCCCCCAGACTAAGGACACATGACAACCAAATGCAACATGTGACCCAGGAAAAGACAATTAGTGGGACAATTGATGAGATATGGATAGGGTCGATCGTGTAGATAGGAAGTATTGCAGCAAGGTTAATTTTCTGTTTTGATCATTGTCGTGTGGTTAGGTACGATGTTAACATTTGGGGATTCCGATAAGGGGTACATGGGGATTCTTTGTACTATTGCTGCAACCTTTTTGCAATTCTGAAATTATTTTCAATTGAAAATATAAGAAATAAAGAATGTAAATTAACAGACTCCTATGAGGGGAGGTTGGACCCATGTGCTCCTCCTGAGTAAAGGGTGGGCCGGGCTGTAGCAGGTAGTGGGTCCCCGTGAGGCTCTGCTGTGGCTGGGCTGTGAGTTCCACTTGGAGAACCCCATGTGCTGTGCTTTTGCCCTGATTTCCCCAAAGAACTTTGATGTACGTCAAAATGATGTGTGGAACTGGTTTTGCTCCGATTTAATTTACATGTTTAGGAAGGTTGTCAGGAGGACCCCCCCATTAGATCACGTGGTGTGGGGGAGCTCAGGCACAGGAAGGATTTTCAAGATAGACATGAAAGCTCAGGTGCTCTGGGTCAAAATCAAAGTGTATCTGGCTTGGTTGGCTAATGGAGAGACCATTCCATAATCAAATAACTCTGTCACCACAGGCAGGTTATAAATTTACAAAGAATTCAAATACAAGGAAATACACTTAACATTAAACAAGTAAACTGGACACAATCTAGGCTTTCTTGAGTGATTCAGAAGACGTTCAAGATTCTGCAGGATCCACATAATAGCATCAGTGGGCATTGATGAGACACAGACGTCTTGGCTTTCGTCCTTCTCTACAAAGAACAGAATGTCTCAATTTCCACTGATCATCTTGCTCTTCTCTTTCATGTGGAAATATCTCAAGAAGGACACGTTCCATTTGGGGACTTTTAGTGTACTTCTGTTAAGGACAATAATGATAATCATAAAGGGGATGATCATGACTAAAAACAGTAGGAGCCATCAAACCTTATACTTACTGCTTTTTATAATTCAGAAGAATTAGCACACATTAATTTTCTATACATTATTAGAAGTATAGATTGGCAATCAAAAGGGTAGGAATGCTCCAAGGAGCATGCCTCTGGTATGGGGAGACGTCTCACGTTTAATATTTTTCTCCTATTGTCTCTGGGAGCGAGACAAGAAGGATCGAGTCAAGAATAATCCTGCCTGATATACAAGGACGAGGTCCCTGGAAACATGGCCCAGTCAGCCAATCCTGGAGTCTGGATTTGTATATCCTTCTCTTGGACAAGAGAGGAAAATGGGGGGAGAGGGACAGAGGATGTTCCCTTTCTTTTACAATCTTGTAGCTCCCAATATCTACTTTTGCTTTAATGCCCCTGTTGAGTAGCTTATTCTTTATTTGCATTATTTGCAATATAGTTACTTCTGGTAAGTTTCCAAGTTGGCCACAGCTCATGGGTTTGGTTGGCCCTGGATCAGCTGCACTAGTGCTAGATGGGATGAGTATCTTTGGTCCTATTTGCTGGGTGGCTGGGAACACAGGGTCATGTGCATGCTCTCAGAAAATGTTCACGATCTCCTCTGTCAAAGGTTCTCTTCCTGGGAAAAATGCTCCCAGCTTGTGGCTTTGGAGCTTTTTCTGAGGAGAATCCCTTTTGTATAATGGATTTCCTCCTTGTTATTCCTTATAGTCCTTTCAAACGGAATTAAATCATTCTGCCTTTGGATTTTTGTTTGTTCAGGGAACTTAAATTTATTTTACCAAACCATTCTCTGGCATTTACGGGGTATTTTTCCCTCTAGAGCAAAACTGGGGCACCCTTGGAGTGCCCTTGTAATATAACCCCTCTCCCAGGCTTTACCAGTCTGAGTACAAATTAAGTCATATTAATGTCAATAACTCTTGAGTTCCTGTTCTCGCTCCCACACATGCTCCCAAGAGTCCTCCAGCCTCCCGCCAAGCCTCTCCAAATATTTCTGTGACTTTACAAAGAGAAGGCCCCCACGGGGCCACAAACTAGCTGCCTGTCTGTAGTCACCATGTGCCTCCTGCCCTGTTCCCCCCTCCGCTGTCCTTTCCTCGGTCTCCCCTGCGGGTGGCAAGGTCAGCCTCTCAGAGCCACCCTCAGAGACCCCTCTGCCTGCCCACGTGGAGGGAGAAGGCACCTTTCCCCTGCTCTGAGCCACCTTTGTCCCCTGGGCCCCAAAGCGGCCCTGCTTTTGCTCAAGTGCCACCTAGGTCCTCTTGACAAAAGCTTCTTTTTCCTTCTGCCCTAACTTCTCTCTCCCCCTGGAGTCCCAAGAGGCCTAAAAAGAATGGGCCCCGTGTGACAACCTTCCTTGTTCTCATCTCTCTGCTTTCTCTTAGTATACCCTGCCGTCAATGACAAAACGCTCCTTCCTTCTTTCCCAGAGCCAAACCAGGAGTCTCCGTTCACATCATTTCATCTACACTCACCTCCGGGGATGCCCGGCTCACCAGGCCCACGAAGGGTGAACCTGGGAATTGCCTTCTGAGTGACCTAGAAAACTCTGCTACCTAATCAGTGATGGATTCCCTTAATTGAAGAGAGATTCTTGAGCTGAAGTTTGAGAAGCAGTGAAGAAACATTTTTATTGACTTGGAAACCAAAGATCTAATAAAACAAAGATTTTCTTTGATTATGGAACTCACTAAAAGTCCCTTCAGCTAATTGTATTCTTATTTTCCTTTTTAAAAATTGTGGTTAGAGACACACAACGTTCATCTTCCGATTTTAACCTTTCGTAAGTATACAGTTCTGTGGCATTAAGTACATTCACGATGTTGTGGGACCATCACCACCGTCCATCCTTCTCCAGAACTTTTTCATTTTTCCAGATGGAAACACTATACCCATTAAACCATATGCCCCACTTCCTCCTTCCCCCCAGAAACTGGCAACCACCATTCTGCTCTGTCTCTATGAACTTGACCACTCTGGGTACTTCATATAAGTGAAATCATACAATATGTGTCCTTATGTAACTGCCCTCTTTCACCTGGCCTAATGTCTTCAAGAATCATCCACGTTAAAGCATGTGTGGGAATTTCTGTCCTTTTGAAGGCTGAGTAGTATTCCATATATGTATATGCCACATTTTGTTTATATATTCATCCATCGATGGACTTTTGGGTTGCTTCCACCTTTTGGCTATTATCAATCACACCTACAATTTTAAATTTTCTAGTAGTCACATTAAAAAAGTAAATTTATATATTTATAGATACATTTTTATATATTTGTATATATTTGTATATATATAAAAACTTACACAAAATTTTATCAACATGTAATCAATATAAAACATTTATTAATAAGATATGTTAAATTCTTTTTTCAATATGAAATCTTTGATATCTGATGCATATTTTACATTTACATCTCCATTTAGACTAGCCATGGTTTAAGTTGTTCATGTTCAACTTGTGTGGCCACGTGTGGCCATTAGATAGTCTATTAGGTACCCAGATCTAACTTATCATAGGGCAGCCTAACGAAGCCCTCTTTCCATGTCCTTGGGTTATCTTGGTCTGAGAGAGCCAGGGTCTCAAATGAATCTTTGGCAAGTTTTGGATTTCTGTCAGTTCTCAGTTGATTTCTCAGACAAAATGCCTGGAGTCCTACATTTCTGTGGCTCCACATGTTTCTGCTCTATGTTCAAGCAGTTGAACTGACATTTTGAAAATGAAGGAGATTGATTTGCGTTCTCCCCAGGCAGAGGAATACGTGCTGCGATCACTCACACACTCCGAGTAAATTATGTACTCAACCCTTTCAAGGCACCACATAGATTTTATTTATCTCTACATGATCCAGCATAGTGATGCTATTTCATAGGGATATGTGTACGTACCTGAAGTTAATGCTGCACCATGATCATTCGTTTACTCATGAATTCAACAACGATTTCTTAAGCTCCGTTTATGGGCCAAGCATATGCTGGGCACTGGGGGTCCATCCACAATGAGATGTACACAAACCCCGTGCTCAGGGGCCTTGAGCCATAGCTTGTGGAACTTCCCTGTCAGTGAACTTGACGTTGGCTGACATGGAAAGAGGATACTCTCTCTTCTCAGCCTGGGCAAACCTCTGCAGTTCTTTTCTCCTAACCAAGGAAATAATTCCATTCTCTGATTATGCACCCCTGGGTGCACCCATGGGAACCTGGGGGCTTACTTTCATAAATGTGAGTGTAAATTGCCACAAAAACTGCTCAAAACTGAAGCTCACTACCTGACCGTTGGGGTGGCTAGGGCAGATTTTCTCCACATTCTCCAACTCCCCAAATAGGAGGCCTGGGTTTTGTTTCACAAAAGTCTTCTTTTTGCAGCTAATGAAGGTCCAGGTAGCATATTCTATGTCATGAGATGTATGGTTCCTACCGAGAGGTTTAATAATCAATGGTCCAAAGGCTCCAGTTGAGTCTGAGCTGGATTTCGTCCCTTTGTTTATTCAAAAAACACATGCATGATGCCTGGAAATGCCCCTAGTCCTCTCCTCAACCCGCTGTTCCCATTCACGAGCACGCTGGATCATTGGGAGCTTGAACATGTGGGTCATTCCTGAAAATGGATTTCTTCGTGCCTCTTTTCATTGAAGTCAAACTGTAGCCCACATTTCTTTAGGGAAAATTCCTTAAAATTAGTGGGTTCTTACTAGATACCTCACTATAATAGAAATGCATCTACTCAACTGATTTTCTAGAATTGTGGATGAAAGCCATGTGGCTTTGGATGGAGGTTATTGTCCTCCTCCCAGGGCAAGTTGCTGAGGATTGCAGGTCAGAATTCAGGAGAGGCTCTGGCATTTTGGTCAGTCCCTCTTATATCTGGGAGGACAGTTGAGAGCACTGGAGGTGGTCTGAGGAACGTCAAATTCATCTCTGTGTTGGTTCTTCCCACCATCATTGGCCAACTCAAGAACTCGGCCCTTTTTCTCTCTGCCCAACCAGGCAGCACCTCCTTGTGGCCCGTCCACCGTGTTTGCCACCTGTGGGCTTTTCTTCTGTGTCTTTCCAAAGCCAGATCAAGCATCACCACCTTCTTGAAGCCTCTGCCCCGACCCCAACACCACATCGCTCCCAGACCCTCAGACTCACTTGTGCGATTTGGCCTGTCAGACTTCCTCTTTCTTCTTGGTCCTTTGGCCACAGCTCTAAAAAATTAAGGCAAAAAGATGCAGAAGAGAGATTCTGTGTTGAAAAAAATGAACTCTTTGATATCCTGAAGCAAACTGTATTCTTCTATGAGAGCTCTTCCTGCCACAGCCCTCTCTCTTTTAGACGTGGGTCACGTCACATCTAGCGTGCAATTCTGAATCTTTCCCCGAGAGGTGGCCACTGCAAAATAGAGCCCAGCCCCGGGCATTGAGACCCTTTAAGACATTTTCGCATGGTAGTAAAAATAATGATGCCTGCATTGGAACTTTATATCTGTTACCTTATTAGTTACCTGAACGTTATTATTATGATTAAGCGTGTTTTATAGGGAAGGAACGCAGCTTTGGGCTGAAGCAGTTTGCACATAGTTGCACACTGAGCAGGTGCTGGGACCAGGGCTGGTGAGCGTCAGTGTAGACCCAGTTTCGCATCCAGGCCAAGGTTTGCTGAGTGGAACACGGACCCACACTTTCTCCTCTGGCTGGGCACAACCCTACACAATCCTACGGGGCCGGTGTGTTCACATCCTGGCCTAGCTCCTGCTCTCATCACAGCAATGTCGGGTAAAGTTACAGGATGGAGGGATGTAGGGAGGAACCTTTGTTCTTTCTGTGTAGGGCCAGGCTTCTAGGTAGGCAATAGAGGCTGTCAGTTCTTTCATGCAGTCTGAGGGACACAAGAAACCTTTACCTGCTTGCAATTCTACCATGAAGTCTGGGATCTGATGAGGGACCTGCTTTTGACTTTGGGCTTTGCTCCTTGAAGGTGTGCAGGTCTTAAGTAGGTCTCTTCATCCTTCTAGACCTCAGTTTTCTCAGCTAACAAATGACAGGTTTGGATTAGGTCACTGACTTTTTAAACATGAGAATTTAATGCACATACTATAAAATTCACTCTTTCGAAGTATACAGTGCAGTGGTTTTTAGTATCTTTACAGGGTTGTGCAACCATTGCCACTGTCTATCCAATTCTAGAACATTTTATCACCCCTGAGAAATCCTGTACCCATTACCAGTCCTTCTCCATTCCCCACTCCTTCCAGCCCCTTGCATCCACTGGCCTACTTTCTGTATCTATTGATTTTCCCATTCCAGATATTTCATATAAAAGGAATTATGTGATACGTGGTCCTTTGTGCCTGGCTTCTTTTCTTTTCTTTTCTTTTCTTTTCTTTTCTTTCTTTCTTTCTTTCTTTCTTTCTTTCTTTCTTTCTTTCTTTCTTAAGATTATTTGTTTGTTTGTTTGTTTGTTTGATGAGGGGAGAGACAGTGAGAGAGCACAAGGAGGCAGAGGGACAAAGGCAGAGGGAGAAGCAGGCTGCCCGCTGAGCAGAGAGCCCGACGTGGGGTTTGATCCCAGGACCCTGGGATCATGACCTGAGCAGAAGGCAGACGCTTAACCGACTGAGTGACCCAGGTGCCCCTCTTTCTTTCTTTTTTAAAAAAGATTTTATTTATTTATTTGTTTTAGTGGGGGGGAGAGAGAGAGTAGGGGGAGGGGCAGAGGGGGAAGGAGAGGGAGAGAGAATCTCAAGCAGACTCTGCCATGAGCGCAGAGCCCCATGCAGGGCTCTATCCCATGACCCTGAGATCACGACTTGAGCCAAAACCAAGAGTCGGCCATTTAACTGACTGAGCCACCCAGGCGCCCCAATGCCTGGCTTCTTTCTTTCAGCATAATGATTTCAAGGCTCATTCATGTTGTAGTATGGATCACTGTTTTTGAAACTTCCTTTGGAAAAGCCAATGTTTTGAAGAGAAATCGTGGAACCTCAACATATCCCGTAGATAGAAGCACAGGTGATCCACTGGGAGCAGGGCAGAATTTCCTGCCTTGTTGAGAGCACTCTCAGCCTGGTGTTGGCCCCTGGAGCACCTCTGTAGAGCCCTCAGGCTCCACAGAATGCAGTTGGGAAGGCCCTGACCTAGATCCTCTCTCAAGGGCCTTTCGGTTCAAAGACCTTTTTCTTCGGGGTTGTACATCAAGAATGCAAATCACCCTGCCCGTCACTTTCATCTGCATTAGTTCAAAACATCCCTCTCTGAAACCATTCAGAGAGAGCAGAAAATTGAGCAAGTGGGAGTCTGATGGCAGAAAAGCACAGATGGTCTTGTAGCTTTGACAGTGCGTTGGAGAACCGGGTTGGGGTGGGCAGCTGGAAAGAGGGAAACCACACAGAGAGGAAGGGACCCAAGAGAGCACAGGAGCCTACTTTGTAATACCGCTGTGGTCTGGCCCCCAGTGATGGACTTTTCTGAGAAATGTCTTTTCCTTTGACGCCAGAAAAGGGTTGTATGGTCTGCAGCTGGCTGGAGCTCTTCTTCCGCTGGTCATGACTGCCCTGCTGGGTGAAAATCTCTGTCCAAAGTCAATTATCTGAGATTTGTAGTAGTGTAGTCTGCCAATGGAAACTGCGGGTCATTCGTATGCGGCCTGCTATGTGGGATGCCTTAGACAGCTTTTCTGGCCCTTCTGTCCATCCTCCTCCTCCTGGGAGACTTTAGGCAGGTGCGGCAGCCTCCTTAGCTATAAGCCCCCCCTGCGCTGAAGGGGGCAAGTTCCTTCTGAGTAGGTGTCAGCCCTCTGATCATGTGGTGAAGCCAGCAAGGGCCTCGCCTCCTTCAACCCCAGCATGGTGACTGAGTCCATCATAGGCTCTGGGTGGTGAAAAGAGCCCTAGACAGGGGTGAGGGGGCCCACCTCTGACCAAGCAGACACAGATTTTGGTATAGGCTCTGCTTCTTTTTTTTTTTTTTTTAAGATTTTATTTATTTATTTGAGAGAGCACATGAGCGAGAGAGCAGAAGCAGTGGGAGAGGGAGAAGCAGGCTTCCCACTGAGCAGGGAGCCCGACGTGGGACTCGATCCCAGGACCCCGGGATCATGACTTGAGCCGAAGGCAGACGCTTAACTGACTGAGCCACCCAGGCGCCCCTCTGCCTTCCTTTTTTAAAGCAAGCGATAATATGCGAGTCATGTTGTCTCTGTGTAATCGTCTGTTAAATGCTTGATTGATTGACTGGCTTCCCATCTCGCTCCAAAAAAGGTTTAAGGCAACTCTTCTGTAAAATTAAGGAGTCAGGTCAGGTGATTTCTAAGTTCCTTTTTGTCATCTTTTAACCCTATTCACACAGGGGGGCCAGATTCCTACTGATTAACTACATGCTGTTTAAAAATGCCTGCCAGCTGGGGAGGCTGTTCTAGATGAGGGGAGGATTAAGGGACGTGAGAATGGCATAGGACATGCGCCCCTTAAAGAGATCTTGCATCAAAAAACAAAACACAGCCAACAACCAACAATGGGCATTTTGGGCAACACTGAGGTTTGAGGCAGAATGCTCCTGGCCTTCCCCAGACCAACCCCGACCGATCTCCTTTGCTCTTCTCACCCCTTCCCCCTCACCCCGCTCCTCCAGGGCTAACTCAGACCTCACAGCACAGGTCCCTCCCACACGCTCCGGCCCGCTGACCTCTCCTTCCCCTTGGCGGCTGCAGCGGCTTCTACACAACTATCCCTCCCTGCTGGCCCCAAGCCTTGCAGCCCTGATCACGGAACCTGCTCCATCTGTACGTGTGTGTGCTAGTGGATGCCGCCAGAGGCCAGGGGCCCTGACTTCTGTGCCAGCCCCAGGCAACACATTCAATAAATCATTTTGCTATTGAACTTGGAAAAGGTATTCAAATTCCAAGTTTACTGGCTATTGTTGCTGAAGCAGTTTCATGTTCTGGGCCTCTTGCTCGTTATTCAGTGTGAGGGCAACGTGGATCGGCCTGGATCCTGACAAAACCCAGCTTCCCCTGAGCTCAGAGCCCCATGTTTATTTTATAACAACGGGAAGCACGCAGGCTCCTTCCCAGACAGGTTAATATATCAAGCCAAGTTGTGCACACTCCCTGCTCACACATGCCTGGTGCAAGGACCTCAGACACAGCTTTAAAAATGACCTTGGTAACAGGATGTTGAGAGGCACTTTCTCTGTTCCTTCACAAATGGTCACCAGGACCCCAAACTGAGGGCAAAGAGATCTGACCACTTCTCATTCTAAAGAAAGCCCCTACGAACTGGGCCCAAACCTGCCTCCACAGTCAGCCTGTCACAACCAACCAGCCCCACCTCAGCCCACCCCAAGCTGAGACCAGAGGCGAAAGGGGAGAGCTCTCTGGAGCCGGGCCACGCCATCTTAGTGGGATGTTGCGGTTTGCCCTCCTGCCCTTGCTTTCCTGGTTCCCATAATAAAGTGTGAGGGGCTGCAAAAGAATAATACACAATATGTTAATTACATTGAATTTAAATAAATTTGTTCTTTAAAAATCACATCGACAGACTAGCTCTGCCTGCAAGGGGAGATTGGCATCTCTTTATCCAGTTGGATGTCTGCTTGGGCAACAGATTCGTCCATCGGAGATCATTTGTAATGTCTGGGGACATTTTCGGTTGTCACAAGTTAGGCAGGGGCCACAGGTAACTACTGGAGAGAGGCCAGGATGTGGCTAAATACCCTATAATGCACAGGGCAGTCCCCACAACAAAGAGTTATCTGACCCCTAGTGTCAATAGTGCCAAGGCTGAGAAACTGCTGCAAATAGCTTTTGACCCAAAGGGAAGGGATGTCACGATTCCTGGGGACACCCCAACAACTGTATCTCATCCTCACGTCCTCGATCGCTGGCCAGTGCACCCACTCTTCTTCCGTGCCGTGTATTTGTGAACCCTTATGCCACGGTGCGGGTCGCAGCCCACATCCCTCAGGACTCACAGGCTTTCATGTTTGCCCCGGATGTGACAGCTTATTAACGGTGTGATCCCACACAGGCACGTTTGAAAGGGAAGCCGCTCTCTCAAAATAAATTTTTTTATATATTTTTTAAAATTTCATTTTATTATGTTAGTCACCATACAATACATCATTAGTTAAAAAGGCTACACATTAGAACATCTGGGGAGTTTTTAAAGTTCCCAATATAACAGCTGCATCCCATGGCAACTAATCAGAACCTCTAGGGTGGAACCCAGGTGGTTGAATTTTTAAAAACCACCCAAGTGATTCCGACAAGCGGCCAAGTGTGAGAACCTCTGCTCTACCTAAGCCTTGTCCTGCTGCCTGTGCTCAGGGGGGCCTTATCCCATCACAGTTGTAGAGCAGGACCTGGCGGATTCAGCGTGCTGGCCTTGGGAGGACTGCTCTGCATCCCTCATCTCAGGGACTAGCTGGTCGACACCAGCCGGGCTTACTGCTTAGCTGCAGTATATACATGTATGTTCCTAATGGCTTATGTATTTACGTATATTATAAATCCTTGTGTAACCCTCGATCCCTCTTCATGAAGGATGAGGAAGCTGTCTCTGGCCCTCAGAGGCCGTGCCCTAGCCCTTGGCCACAGGCGTCTGCATCATCTGACCAATCCCAAGGAGGGTCATGATTCTGAGCGTCACCCTGGTTTTTGCCACGTTGGCCGACCTCGTCCCCCGGCCTCATGTGGATTACCTGGGCTCTCAGTCCTTTCGCGTCTCTGCCTTAGTTGTTAATACCACTAGAGCACGTTCTCACCTCGGCTGCTCTCTTTGCATTGAGACTTTACAATGGACTCAAATGCTTCAATGCTCAAATCTAGAACTCTGGCTGCTATGGGAAGTTTTTGTTGTTGTTGTTGTTGTTGTTGTTTTGTTTTTGTTTTTTTTACAAAATACCCTTTAAATTAAGGAATATTATACAAAGAAGAGAATATAAATAATGTCTATATTAAAAAGCACCATAACCAAAGGAACACCTGGAGCTTGCCTACCCTCAACCCAGGAACTAGATTATAGCCTATCCCTGGTGCACACCACTCCTCTTCAACTCTCCCTGCTTTAAAGCCAGAATCAGCAACAGTCTGGATACTGTTTATAATTGTCTTCCCTTTTGGAAGGAAAGGAAAAAAAAGGTTTTCTCAGGGCTTTATGGATTCCTAAACAATGCACTATTTGGTTTTGCTTGTGTTTGAGCTGTATTAAAGTGGTAGCATACTGTATGTAATTGTTTGTGACTTTTCTTTCCTTAATATGGTTTGACTCAGGTTCATCTTTACGTCACCTCAGAGGAGTTCACTCGTTTTCAGGGCTAGATAATATTCCGTTGTGCAACTGTACGCCAGTTATTTACCCATTTTACACTTGAGCGACATTTGTGATGTTCCTACTTGTTACTATAAACATTCTCTTAGACATCTCTTGCTATACATACTTGAGCAGGGTGTCTTTAGATCAGGGCGTCACAAACTTTAATAGGCATATGGAGGATCTGGGAATCTTGCGAAATGCAGATTAGTCTGAGGGGAGGCCTCAGTACCAGTACTGTGAGTCTATGGGCTACACTTCTAGTGACAAGGTCCTGAGTGTTTAGCCAACTTTATCAAAGGATGCCACATAGCCCTCTAAAGTGGTGGGGCCCCCATACATCCCCACCAGCAAGGAATTTTGATTCAGATCTTCTCCAGGATTTGCTATTGTTGGCTTTGGGTTCTGAATTTGCATTTCCCTAACTATTAATTAGCTTGAACAATCTTTTGTATGTTTATTGGCCATTCATATGTATCTCTTCTTCTGTGAAATCCCTATTCATATCTTTCACCCACTTGTCTTCTGGGTTGTTTGCCTTCTTATTAATTTGTAGCAGCTCTTCTTACCTTTCTCCTGCTCTGATTCAAATCCTTCACTGTTACATGTGTTGCAAATATTCACACCCCATTTGTATCTTTCCTTTTACGGGTGTTTATAGTGCTCCTTGCTAAATGGAAATTCTTAATTTTAATATGGTTGAATTTGTCAGTCTTTTATTTTTAGAGTTTTTATGTCTTTTTTAAAAAGTCCTTATTTTTTTTTAAAGATTCTATTTATTTATTCATGAGAGACAGAGGCAGAGGGAGAAGCAGGCTCCCCGCGGAGCAGAGAGCCCGACGTGGGACTCGAGCCCCGGACCCTGGGATCATGACCTGAGCCGAAGGCAGACGCTTAACCGACTGAGCCACCCAGGCGTCCTTAAAAAAGTCCTTCTTTAACTCAAATAGTTACTTGTGATGTGCCAATGTTAATTTTGTAGTTTTGGTAATTGTATCATGGCTATGTAAGATGTTAATTTTAAAGAAAGCTGGGTGAAGAATATAATGGAACTCTTTGCACCATTTTGAAACTCCCTTGTAAGTCTAAAATTATTTCAAATAAATTCTTTTCTTGGAGAGAGCACAAGTGGGATGGAGAGGGGCAGAGGGAGAGAGAGACTCTCTAGCAGGCTCCATGCTTAGTGGGGCTTGATCTCAAGACCCTGAAATCATGACCTGAGCTGAAATCAAGAGTCGGTCGCCTCACCAAATGAGCCACCCAGGCTCCCCAAAATAATTTTTTTTTTCAAAGTCCATCACTTTCCAAAGGTTATAAAGTTATTCTGCATTTGATTCTAAAAGTTTTACCTTTTATAGTTAGGTCTTTGGTCCATCTGGAATTGATTTTGTGTTTAGCGTGGAGGTAAGGATTTAATCCCATGATTCCCCACGTGGATCTGTAATTGTCCCACCATCATTTTTGAACAGTGTCTCCTTTCCCTGGTGCTCTGCAAAGCCATCTTTATCATATACTAAATGCCCATTGGCCACCCGGTCTTTATAGACTTTCGAACTATAGAGGAAGCAAAGAATGACTTCTGTGAAGCGTGCTCCTCGGAAGACTGTACCATACTCTTCCCAAGCCCGCGTGCCCTTTTCCCCAGGGTGGTTCCACTCCGTGCAGCAAGATCAAAGGGACCGGCCACCCTGGGCTTGCAGCTTTGGGGGCTCTCAGTCACGCCCTGCTTCATTTCCTGTTTTTGACTCTCAGGTTTGTCAGACCCATCTTGCTCATGTTCTGTCTTTTGAATCATACACTGTTCAAGCCAGGAAGGAAGCTGGGGATGAAGTTTCCTAGCCTTTTCAACTTAGAGTCAAGAAAATTTAAGTGAGTTAAGCAATGTATCCAAGGTCAGACACTGGGTTCATGGAAGAGCTGAGATCAGACCCCATCTTGCAACTCCTCATGCTCATTCAGATTTGTTTTCCCCTCCTGTGTTTCTTACCCCGATTCACAACATGACTGTCACCTTTCAAGCTAGAACACTGGAGGTGCTCCCGGCTGACCCCTCCTCGCCTCTCTGCACTTTCTGTCATGGCCGCATTCTGGTCATTCTGCTTCTGAAATCTTTTTTAAAATTTATCCTGTCTCACTCACTCTACTTCATGCCTTCCTCAGGGCTCGAGTGGATCACAAGGAGCCCCTCTGTTGGCCTTCTTTTTCTTGTTGCTCCCCTCTATCACCTAGTTACTTGCTAGACTGCTCTTAAAATTCAAAAGCACATACCTAGTTGCTCAACCGTCCTGCTGCTTTGCTTAAAGACCTTTGCGTCTCCTTGCCAGGGGGTAAAATTGTTTTTTATCACCTGCTCCCAACTTATCTTCTCAAGTTCATTTTTTATCCCCTTTTCCCTCCCCTCCAAGTACCAGGCTGGATCCACAAGGGACTATTGGGTGCTCCTGAGAAATGCCGCACGTGTTTGGGCCTCCGGTACTGAGCACATGCTCCCTTTGCCCACGGCACTGCTAGATCTTTCTCTACCTATTACAACTGCCTTCACCCTGCAAGACTCAGAAAAGGGCTGTCTTCTCCATAGAGCCCTCCCGAATGTCCTGGTTGCAGCCACTCACTCTCATAGCATTTTTATTTCATTTTTAATTGAAGGCTAGTTGACACAGAGTATTAAATTAGTTTTAGGTATCCGAAACGTCGATTTGACAACTGTAGATATTATGCTCTGCTCACTATGGTAAGTGTCTTTACCATCTGTCACCATGCGAAGTTATTATAATATTATTGACTATATTCCCTATATTGTACTTTTCATTCCTGCGACTAATTTATTTTAGACCTGAAGTTTGTGCCTCTTAATCCCTTTACCTATTTTGCCCACCCTACCTCCATCCCCTCTGGCAAGCACCAGTTCTCCGTATGTACCTCTCACGGCATTTTGTATGATCCTGTGGACGTCTATTACAGCCATGGGCTTGTTCATGTGTCTGTATCCCTTACCAGTCCTTGAGCCGCTGGAGATCCGTAACCATATTTTAATCATCTTTGTCCCTCAAGTGTCTGGCTCACAGTAGACACACAATCTATTATTATTGTTTGAATTCAATAGATATTTAAGGAAATTACTTAGGAAATGTTTCTTACCGTTATTAGATTCTTATTCTGCCGACGCACGCTTCTGTTGGTATCACTTACGTATTAGTGAGGACTCTTGGGGTGGTAAGTGCAGAAATTCTATTTGCATAAACTTAAGTCCGATAAGAAGCTAGTATGGGGTCCCGTAATCTGCCATGGAAAGGGCAAGGTAAGAGTTGGCTTTCCGGGCAGCTGAGACCAGGGATTCAAATGTGTTCAGAGCTCTCTACGCCAGACTCTGGCCTTTGGGTTTCTCTGCATAATGGCTTTATTCTCTCCCGTGGGCTTTCTCTCAGGGCAGCTCTGGACCAATATGAACAGCAACATAACTGAGAGAAAATAGCTTCTCTCCTAAGTCTGATATGAAGCATCCTGGAGAGCTCTGACTGGCTATGTTTGGGTCAAGTACCTGCCCCTAAGCCATCTGGGGAAGTAGAGTCAGCTAAGGGAATGAATAAATATGGCTAAAATGGGGGAAGAAGGAGCAGATCTCCCCCAAAGATTGAAGGAATACCACTGACAGGTTGACGGGACCATCTCCTCCCCTTAAATTGCATCCACTTAGAGGACAGAGACAGAAAATCACTTTGTTCTGTTCAGTTGTAGGGTTGAAACAAGGAAACAGCACAGGATTTGCACACTCAGCTGCAATACTTGATGAAGTGAATGTGTCTCCCCCTAATGAAGTTATTCCATCTTTTGGGCAATGTCTTCATGTTTGACAAGTACCAGGGACTTTAATTGAAAATTACTTTGGGAATCTTGCCAGACATTACAAATTGAAAATATGAAAACCCTTCTCCTGGGTCAGAAGTGTAACAAGCCCCATGTCAAATGTCATTACCCCACGTGCATTCTAAGACTGTGCAGGTGGGAAGCTAAGTGTTGATTGCATATTTTAGCCCAAGAATAATTTCCTGAATGGCAATTTGTTCCTTTATTTGATGAAACCGAGGTTTTCAACAGCAGTAAAATGCAATCTTTCCAGAGTGTATTTCCGTGGGTTATGAAGATTGATTATGCTGCTTAGTGAGAGATTCATTATTTGGTTATTTAGACCATGATTTATTAAAAAAAAAAACACAACTAAAAAGCTAATGATTTCCAGTTAGGAAGGTTTGCCCCATGAGCAGTGGTATTTGGCTTAGCGTTGCTTCTAATTGATAGGGTTGGGGCGGGGGTGGGGGGTGGGAAGGGGCTCCAGGAGACAGGCCTGTTTTAAGCTCAGCCATTGGTACTTTCTTAGACCTCAGAGGGCCCCCTAATTTCTGTGGCTCTCAGGACTGCATGGCCCCCACCTCCCCGAGCCTGTAGGGACTGGAATTTTGATTGTGCCCTAGAATAAGGGAGTGGGGGGCAGGGCAAAAGCATGGATGGAGGCAAAACTGAGGCTCAGAGTGGGACACAGACCTAGAAAAGACAAAGCGGAAAGAGCTGTGAGCCAGAAAAGTGGGGAAAGAACCAAGCCAATAACACATGAGGGACTGAGTGTGAAGAAGACGATGGAGAGAGGGAGCTGGGGAATCACATGGAAGGTTCAGACCCAGATAGAAGACTACAGACGTGGGGATGAAGGTAGAGGTCCCAGAGAATGGAGTCCATCGTCTGCAGTGGCCCTCAGCACCTGTGTGTCTATGCTCAGCTCCACCTGTCCCCTAGGGCTTCCTGTGCAGACCTGCCCAGCTCTGCCCAGGCACAGATTCCTTAGAACATTCTAGCCACTGCAACCCCAAATACTCTCTTTTCAGGAAAACAAATCTGTGGATTAAAAAAAAAAAAAAAAAGCAGAGCGTGGTAGGAGGGCTCTGGGAGGGATATTGTTCAGGTCAAGAAGACTGGGAGAAGGGAAGGACACAATGGAGAGTGGACAAATGAATTCCCAGCTACTCTTCTGTGCCCATAATTCTTTCCCTGTGCATGTTTCTCACTCCAGACCCCTGTTTTCTAGAAGCCTCCTCTTGGGAAGGAGCCCACAGTGATGAGACTGAAGTGGTAGAAAGTCCTAGATCCTAGAAAAATAGCCAGAAAAATCCCACAGCCAGAGCTGAGATGATGACAACACTAGCTATTCATTGTTGACTCCGAAGTGGCCGAGACCTGACAGTCATGATCTCCTTCAAACCTTGTAAGGACCCCTCAGGGCAGGTTTTGTTACCGCTGCTCTGTGTTTTAAAGGCAGATGTTATGATCTCTCTTCTGCAGAGAAGGAAATGGATGCTCCAGGGACTTGGGTGTCTTGTCCAAGCCCTCAGCTCTGGGGGGTGATGAACCAGGTTGCCTTGAAAGCCCCAATTCTTTCCTTCACACCTGGCTGTCCTCCAGCCGGTCCATGTGCCAATTGGAGAAAACGAGCAACCAATTTGGTGCACGTGTGAACACAGCTCCTTCTATTAGTGTCAGACATGATAGCCATTTACCAAGGCCATTCACATCTATCACTTTGGTTCACTTTATGGCCACACAAGAGGCAGACCAGACATCCCGGAGCAGATGAGTCAGAAGAGATTTGGGTTCAAGGAACAGGGGAATACCTTCTAAATGGGGTCTCTTGAGTTTGGAAACCCAGCGTCACCGGGCCACCTTGTCTCACGAAATTTAACCTTCAATTCAGAACTCAACCCCTGTGCCTCTGACCCTGCCCCAGATCAAAGAACCAGGATACATTTTGAAGAGGGATGTCTTTCTGGCCAGGTTGGAGCAGGGCAAATAACCCCATCATTGTGACCGGGGAGGAGGGGGGAAAGTGGCACATTCAGTGGAACCCTGCCAAGGACAACTTCCCTGTTTGAACCTCAAAAGAATCCAAACTGGGAGAAACACAGTCACGGGGGGAACAGAACATCCTTTGTTGTTCCTTTGAGATGGTCCCAACCCAGTTTCCACAGTCATGCTTCAAATTCCTTCAGCATTCTTACATTTCCTCATTATTGTGTCCCCAGGGAAAATTCCAGCCTCTCAACACCCAGGGATCTCATTTCCAAAGATACAACTGCAAAGTCCATTCCAGTGATTCTTTAGGAAAATAATAATAATTTTTTAAAGGTATTGCACTGTAGTGACAGACTTCAAAATTAGCTGTCTTACCACACGTCTCTCTTAAGATTTGCATTAACTAATTTCTTTTCAAGTTCACAAGGAATGGGCAGATTTTTCCCGCTCTTTCTACGTATCATAGTTTACCTTGGAGAAAAAGGAAATTTGATGAGTGTTCCTTTGGATCTGAGAAATGTGGAGTGGATTTTTATGAAGCCTTTCCAACTAGCAAAGACAACACTTGCCACTGAATACCAAGAGGAGGCTGGGCAGTAGTCACGAGGCTTTGCTGTGCATTCACATCTAGCGGGGCTTCATTGACTGAACTGTCAAGAAGAAACTCAAATGGTCAAACAGTCAGAAAAAAGGCACAGAGTAAACGAGAATGCATTGGCCATGGTATCCAAAAATGTACGGTTCTATCCTTTATGACCTTTTTTAGCTGAGTGATTAGAAATTTCTGAAGGCCAAGACTGTACCATTTTGGGTCCATTGTTGTGTTCCTAAGGCCTAGCACCAGGGTCTTCCTGCGAGTCTGTGCAAGCCTATGCCCTTCACAAAGCTGCCCAGCCAAGGGTGTGAGGGTGCTGAAAGGTAGCCTGCTCCTGGCTTGCCACACCAAGAGGACTGGGCCTTCCTTTTCTATCCTAATCTACTCCATCTGGCTTAGTGGAAGCTCTGCCTAGCAAAGCACAGTGCCTGGCACTTCACTTATTAAAAAGAAAAGTCAACTGGCTGATCTTGTGTAAGCCACAAACCCTCTCTCTCAGTCTCTTCATCGGTGAAGTAGTGCTGCGAAAGCCTCATTTATGGAACAATTACGTGGTTGACAAAAAAAAAAAACAACACAAAAAAACAACCCAGAAAATGCTTTCTAAAGTCCTACATGACTATAGGATATTCTCTTGGGGTCGCAGGGCCCTCCAGGCTTCCGTCACATTGATAACGGCCAAGTCCATCATCCATACACTCTCAAAAATTTGCAGCACCATTTCTGTATGTGGAGAATAGGCTGAAAAACCAAAATTTTTGGTTCTCAATGGAAAAAAGAACTATTCCCAATGCACCTTTCAGCCTTATTAACCAAATCCGTGGAACATGGTTTATTATTTTCCTTCCTAAGTGGGAATCTTAAGAGCAGGCTCTCTGAAAATAACTACTCTTTTGCAATATTAGAAATATTTCAATAGTAACAGCTTGGAAATGCTTTAACTTTTTAAATACTTAAACCAAATAATAAATAAGCCCTTGTGATGAATGTTTCCAGAAGGGACAATTAACATTATCCTTACAGCTGTTCATGATATAATATCAAAATGAAAAACATGCACGAGAAAAACAGCAAGTCCATGCTGACTTCAGGTCGCGCTTTTTTTTTTTTTTTTTTGTAAATAGCTCTAATGTGAAGACATCCTCAGTAAGACTTAACCAACGATATTTCATCTGATCATCATTTAGCCAAACCGCAACAATACTCCCGAGACCTCTTCAGTTTCACTGACAGCATCTGTCATTTCAGTTACTGCAAATGTGATCTCGTGCAGTGGGGTTCTGTGGCCTGCAAGGAGAATGAAATGCTATTCTTCACATTTTTAATATTTTATTGTTGAGGTAGGACTCAATAGTAGCTCAGGAAGAGAGGATCGTTGTCATCGTTGTTATTATTATTATTTTGTTTGTTTGTGGGGCGCTTTGAGAAAAATAAAACAAAAATGTGGATCTGGGCAAATGCATATGTTCCTGATTTAACAGCGTACCTGAGCTGCTAAATAGCAAGAATTCCTGTTTATATCAAAGGTGGTTTTAAAGAACAGAAGATTGAACTGCAACTTTAAAAATCTATAATCTTACCAGTCAATAATTTATTGGCAGAATTCCACAGCAACTTAATAATTTTACGTGAGTAATAATAATTACCATATGCGGCTGGCTTGCTCTGTGCCCGAGGCTGGTCCAGGTGGCCTTAAATACCTTATCTGACTTAGTCTTCAAGACAACCCTCTGAGGTAGGTAGGAGCTCTCTCATTTTGAAACGGAGGAAACTGAGGCTCGGAGTGGGTGCCACTGTGTTGGGCTCCAGCCCAGCGTTGCCGGACCGTCTTGTTCTCACCCACCCTGGGGCCCATTCGCCACCTCTCGGCCATTGGAGGAATTGGTGGAGAGGTGGTCATCCAGGGCTGTCAAGAGCATTTTAGCTTGTAAATAAGAATTCCACTTCTCAGCTCCCTGGGCCCCTTTGCTTTCTTTTCAAACGGGTCCTTCCATGTGGTGGTGGGGGGAGGGGAGATGCTTCTCCTAAAGACCTGGCTGTAGGGTCTCATCTTCTGAAGTTCATCAAAATGGCGTCTGTTCCCGATTGACACATCCCCTTCACAAAGCGCCAGGGCCAAGGGTGTGAGGGTGCTGAGGACCCCCCCAGGAGCCTTCCCATTGCCTTGCTCTGACTGGCTAACAAATCTGCGATAATCTGGGAATGCCCAAGCAGTGTTAAATGAAGGACATGGGGGCTTTGATTTTGGACAAATGCCCCATGATGGATGGGCTCTGGCTGACACACTTTCCCTACTGGGGCTCAAAAGTAAGAAGGAAAGGCAAATGAGAGGTGCCAACTGCAGGCAGGTGGGGAGACCTGGACTGTTAACTGCCACTCAGCACTTTCACATGGCAGTGGAGTTTGTCTCTGTCACACGCCCTGACATACCCATCCATCAGGGGGCATGTGGAGCTTCCCGGGAGACTTTCCCCAGCCCAGGGCAGGATGGCTCCTTCTAGGGGGTGTGACAGGAACTTGGGTACCACCACCTGAGCTGCAAATCTTCTTGCTGATGTAAGAGAAAATGTTCCCACATTATTCTCCTCCACACTGATCTCAAAGGTGAGGCTGAGCTTAAGTCAATAGGGACTTGAAATGAAAGCAGTTGTGAAAAGCCCATGAAACATAGCACCATAGGGTAGCCGGGCTCCACAGGCTATAATTGATGTGGGTTTCTGCTTCTGGGATTTATCCCAAACTTCCAGTTTTTAGGACGCTTCCATTCGAACAGTGAAATACCTGATTTCTGGATCCTCGAAATTCTCTTCATGTGTGACTCAGTCTAACCTGGGTTAAGGACTCAGCTTAGGTGTCACTGTCTCCCAGAAAGCTTCCTTGAACCCCACTTCTGGTTCAGTCCCCCCACAAGGAGCTTCCACAGCAGTTTGTTCTTACCCTGAGATGTCTGTATCAAAATTGTGTGTTTGAGCTCTGCTTCCTCACCTGAGCGAAGACACTGGTCTCGGGTCCATTTTTGTGCTGTATCCCTACAACACAACATAGAAACTAACGAGGGGTCATAACAGAGCCCCAGAAAGCCATGCATGCTGCCTTGAGGATGTGAGTTCGTGTCGAAAGAGAATTCATATGGCCTTCACTAAGGAATAGATTGCCCTTGGGGTGTTTATAGATTCATGACATCATGAAATTTGTGGTGATGATCACCTTTGTTTCCAGCACAGACAGTTTCTACACATAAAGCTCACTGGTTGATATTGTACCATCACAGTCTTTAACGTCTGGCTTAAGGGGCTTGCTTTTGGTGAAAAAGTCAGTATGTTGGGCCTTTTTGTGCAGAGGATCCATTAAATGACCACAATCAACACACCTAAAAGCCAGACAATGTGATTTTTCTGAAGCACAGTGATGATAATTGGTGTGATCTTCACTGTGGTCTTATCTGGTTGAACAGCCCTTAGTAACTGGTCTTGAACACCCTGGGTTCCTGGAGGTGAAGGTCACCACGGAGGGCTCAGACCACAAAGGGCAGCATGAATCTCTTGAGTCCCAGTCAAGTTTCCTTTCCAGTTGGTAGCAAAAGGTTCCTTTTGGTCCAGAATCCACTCATATTATTTGTCACCTCAAGCTGTGGTTATAGAAAATGTGACCAAGTAGGAGCTGAGGGTGACAAGGGCCAAAGTCAGAGCGTCTAGAAATAAAGGTTGGAGGACCAAGACAGGAGACATGGCCAAGAGTAAGGAGAAGGGTCGCAAGCCGGTGTGAGAACTCAGCACACCCCTCCAGCCCTCAGAAAATGAAATGGTACACAGCTTCTGCAGGACCTTCTAGCTTGTACGTCCCACCTTGGAAAAGGCTGTAAACTCACAGTCCCTGAACACAAGGAAAAGAATGAACCAAGACTTGGGGTTTTGTAGTACAACTCTTTTGCTATTATGCTATTAGCGTGACAAGCAAGGCAGAGCCCTGAAGGATGGGGTCTGTTTTCCCTCTGTATTTATTTACCTGTCTACATTGGAGAAGAGGACCTCCCTGTTTTTGTTTTTTAACCCCATATGAAGCATTTTTACTTCATATGTAGCATTATACTTTTTTCCCACTACAAAGAAAACTCTGAAATATAAATAATATGTACTTTAGAAAATTCACAAATATAGAAAAGAAACAATTTAACCAGAGGAAACTACTATTAACGTCTTACATCTTTTCTTTTTTAAGATTTTATTTATTTATTCATGGAAGACAGAGAGGCGGGGGGGGGTGCAGAGGGAGAAGCAGGCTCCCCGCGGAGCAGGGAGCCCGATGCGGGACTCGATCCCAGGACCCTGGGATCATGACCTGAGCCGAAGGCAGCCGCTTAACCATCTGAGCCACCCCGGCGCCCAACTTGTTGCATCTTTATACTACCCCGTGCAAATACACAGATGAGAGTAGATATTTGTAACGTCTAAAACTAAAAGTAATTTTCCTTGTTTGGCTGATGTGGTCTTGAAATTTGCAATTTTCCTTTAACTGTATGGCAAACATCTTTTCATTTCAGTGAGTGTATATCTACTCTACATTCCAATGGCTGCATAGGGGCATGATTGATTTCTCCAGCCCCTGTGTCCACACGTCCAACAATATTTTCTGTAATAAACAGCAAGGTGATAAACATTCTCACTAACTCATCTGGAGACCTCGGCATCTGGGTTTGTAGAAATGACTGTGGTTGAGGAAGACGAGGGCAGGAACCAGAAGTTGGGAGCTGCGGCATCCTGGGATCCCGAGGGGTGGGGTGGCCTAAAACGAGGGCATACTTCCTGAAACTGCGTCTCTCCAGTGGGCTAAGCCCACAGCGGCTTCCAAAGAATAGACATTTCACCGAAAAAACAAAATGACTGTAGCTGTACCTTGAGAACCCCTTGCATTGTAGCACAATGGTTTGCTCATGTCCAGAGCAGTCAGGGCAGTGTGAGGGGTGTGGAGGAGAGAAGCGATCAAAAGGCTTCAGAGGCTCAGTCTCTAGAAGAGAAGCTGCTGTTCGTGGGTGGTGTTTTGCCAAAAGGACTAAGGAATGGAAACTGGCATTTATGGAATGTTCTAGCAGTTTCATGCCCATCCTCTTATTGAATTCTCACATCAACCCTTGGAATCATCCTCCTGTTTATAGATGTGGAAATAGAAATGAGAGAAATCAGGTCATTTTCCCAAGGTCGGCTCATGGTGACAGAGCTAAGATTTATAAAAACTCTTGTCTTTCTGGCACTTTCTATCGGACAAGGTCAGTAAGTTTGAGAATTGCTTACAAACACATTGAAATGAAGACTAATTAATATCAATTTTGAAAGTGACGACTTATTAATGACATGTGTAAAAAAGCTGAAAATAATGACAACAGTGTGAGGCGCTGTGTCAACCTCTATCCCATGTGTTTGAATCTTTACTTCCAAGCTGCCACTCTGCCTTTAGACCAGAAACTTAGCTGGTGTCTCAAGAGTGTGACCAGTGAGTGCGGTTGGGCTGAGCTACAGCTCTTCTCTAGGCTCAACGACTTCACAACTACCAGATCTGCTCTAGGCTGGGCCTAGGAAAGCAGGGTGAGAGTACAGAACAGCTAGAACTTCCTCAGGTTGCCATGAGTCCACCTCCTGATGTGGTTAAGGGCCACCGTCCAGCCCGTTGTGAGTCACAAGGTCCCTCCCTGAGGATTGGGCTGCCCTGCAGGCATAGGGTTTCCGCTATTGAGCCATTCAACTGTCCCTTATTACGGAGTCCACAGGTGAGCAATTTCTTTTTTTGTAGAGGGCCAGATAGGAAATAATTTAGGCTCTGTGGGCCATACGTCTCTGTCACAATGACTCAGCTCTGCTGTTGAAGGACAAAAGCAGCCACAGACGATAACCCACAAATGAACATGGCTTTTTTCCAATAAAACTTTACTTAGCCTGTGGGCTATAGTTTGCCAACCTCTGCCTTTAGTCCAGCAGCTTTATCAAAGCCCCACATTTTCCTTTCCATCCTCAACATAATGTTTCAAAGCACAAGTTGTTTCCAGTTTGCTGGCCACTGAGCACAAAGATATATACATGGAAGGCCACTGGCATTTTTTTCTCCTCATATCAGTGACTAAAAGCGACATTCCACCAAGTCACCACGTGACCAAGCACAGAGCCAGTTTCTCTGTAATATCTTTCCTTTGCCTGCTGTTCACTTTGGGTGGTCGCAGGTGTTCCGAAGGATGACGCTCTTACCTAAGGGAAAACAAACCCATCATGTACTCTTGGCACAGTGGTCTGGACTTGGGGCTGGCTGACCCCACCTAGAGCAAAACCCACCAGCCCCAATATCCCATTTTGTTTCTCCAGTTGTTTCTGATACGACACGCAGTGAAGCCCTGGGTCACCTACTCCCAGCAGGTCTATTTCCTAGACGAGTAGAGAGAGCTTTGGACTAAGACACAGGAGGTGTGGGTTTTAGCTTTGGCTCTGTCTCTATCCAGCTGCCTTACCCTGGGTGGACTACTTCCCTTCTGTGCTCAGTATTCTCATCTGTCAAAAGTCATCTTTACCACAAGAATGAAGTTGGACCCTTACCCTTACACCATATACAAAAATTAACTTGAAACGGAAAAAGACATAAATGTAAGAGCTGAAACTATAAAACTCTTAGAAGAAAACATAAGAAAAAAGCTTCATAACATTGCTTTTGGCAATTCTTTCTTGGATATGACACCAAAAAACACAAGCAATGAAAGAAAAATAGATAAATTGAACTTCATCAAAATTAAAAACTTCTGTACATCAACAGACAAACGAGCAGAAAAGGCAGCCCATGGAAAGAGAAAAATACTTGTAAACCATATATCCGAGAAGGGGTGAAGATCTAGAATATATAAAGAACTCCTATAACTCAGCAACAACAAACCCCAAAAAACTCCCATTAAAAAATAGGCAAAGGACTTGAATCGGTATTTCTTCAAAGATGAAATACAAATGGACAATAAACACATGAAAAGATGCTCAACATCACTAGTATTAAATAAGTACAAGTCAAGACCATAATAGGATACGTAACCTCACACCCATTAGGATGGCTACCATTAAAACAAAACAAAACAAAACAAAAAACCCAGGGGCGCCTGGGTGGCTCAGTTGGTTAAGCGTCTGCCTTCGGCTCAGGTCATGATCCTGGGGTCCTGGGATCGAGCCCCACGTCTGGCTCCCTGCTCAGCGGAGAGCCTGCTTCTCCCTCTCCCTCTGCCTGCCACTCTGCTTACTTGTGCTCTCTATCTGTCGAATAAATAAAAAAAATCTTTAAAAAAAAAACCCCCAAAACAGAAAATAACAAGTGTTGGTAAGGATGTGGAGAAATTGGAACCCTTATGCTCTGTTGGTGGGAATGTAAGATGGTGCAGCTGTGTTAGAAAACAGCGTAGTGGTTCCTCAAAAAATTAAACATAGAGTTACCCTATGACCCAGCAACTTGACTTCTGGGTATATACCCAGGAGAATAAAGCAGGGTCTTGAAGAGAGATTTGTCCATCCATGTTCATAACAGCATTATTCACAATAGCCAAAAGGTGGAAGCAACCAAGGAGCCATCAACAGATTAATAGATAAACACGATGTGGTACAGACATACAATAGAATATTATTCAACCTTAAAAAGGAAGGAAATTCTGACCCATGCTACAATGTGGATAGATCTTGAGCACGTTACACTGAGTGAAATGAGCCAGTCACAAAAAGGCAAATACTGCATGATTCCACTTCTATGGGATACCAAGACTAGTGTGATTCATAGAGCCAGGAGGAGGGAATGGGGATTTACTGTTTAATGGGTCTACAATTTCAGTTTTGTGAGATGAAAAGAACTTTGGAGATGGATGGTAGTGAGGGTTATACAACAGTGTGAATGAACTTAATACCACTGAACAATACACTTAAAAATGTGTAATGTTAAGTTAGCACTTTTTAAGTGTGTGTATTTTACCACAATAACATTTTTTCCCCAAAAAAGCTACAAAAGATCACCTTTACATGACTGCTAAAGTCACTTCTGCTCTGAAGTTCCATATTTCACTGTGCACACGGGAAGGCATTTTCAAGGATACGGGTGCTGGTATAAAGCAGGGGTGCCCACCCACCTCCTGACCACAGTCCCTTGAATCCTACAGCTCTTCACGAGGACAACTCATTTTCAAATGCTTGGTTTCATGAGAGCTGTACAACAGCGTTACAAAATCGGCAGGGTTGTATTATTGTGCCCATTTTACAGTGGAAGAAACTGAGCCTTGGGGGTTTCAAAGACTTGTCCAGGACATTGAATTAATACATGGACGTGCAGGGTTGAGTCAAGCTCTCCCTGCTACATCCCTCGGAAGCTTCAAGGGATGGATCTCGAAGATGTCATTGACGTCGTACTTAGCAGCATGCCAGGAGGTGACCCCTTCTTGGCAGCTGTGGTTTTTCTCCCCAAGCACCATGTCTCTCTCCTGCTTAGTGATCTCCTCTCCCTCCCTAAAGAACTTAAAGTTGTCAGGCCTTCTTGCAAAGTGATTTGCAGAAAAGGAAGGAAATGAAAATGTATTGAGCACCCACAACAGGCCACTTTTCTATGAGAGAAGCAATAATATTTCCTTTTTGAAGGAAGAAAAAGATATGGGTCTTAGGGAAGCAAGATCACAGGGCTAGGGAGTGAGGTCCCGATAGAGTGGAGGATGGTGAGTCAGTCACCCTGTCTGTCACCTTCCCCAGACATGGGTGGCCCTGTGTTAAAATGCTCCATGCACTGGTGCTAAAAAGCTAAGCAGAAGAGCCAAGTGGGTAGGATTTCTCTCCAGATGGACAAGATGGTCCTCTTGCTTCACGAGGCCCTCTTGGTCAGGAAACGTCCCCAGAGCTTCTGGTAAGTGCCAGGCGAGATGCAAAGCCAAGAAGCAGCCGGACACAGGTAGGGCAGGTTGCTGGTCCTGGTGCTCCCAGTCCCCCTAGGAAGCGGGAAGTCAAGATGCAAAGGAGTGCACAGACACGCTCTTTTCGGGTTCTGATAAGCGGAGGGGAACAAACAGGGTGATAGCCCAAAGAGAGTAATGGGGGGGAACGGAGTAGGTCTTTGAGGAGGTGATGTTCCAGCTATGACCCACAGGGAGAGAAAGAGAAGACAGATGAAGAGCGAAGAGGAGACACCAGGCAGGGCACCGCGACGTGACAGCAGGTGGCCTCCTGTAGCACAGAGCTTCAAGGGACAGGGGCCAGTATGGCCCAGCCCATGAGTGAGGGGGCGCCTCGAAGACCATGGTCTGGAGTCTGCATTTTACCCTGAGGGCAATGGGAATTTGTAAAGAGTTTTAAGACCATGTCAGGGAGCTCACAGAGGAAGCTGGGGACAGTTCCCCCAAAGCTGCTCCGCACATGGATGCAGCCAGCCTATCACCTCCACAAAATAGTCCTACTGTCCATATGGAAAAAATCTAGTTAACATATTTTAGGAGTTATAGGTTGTATACATTTTTCAATATTTCTTTTAGGGACCATAAACCTTCAGTTTTATGATGACTTAATATTGATGCTGAGCCATAAACAGAGCTGGGCCAGTTTGATTAGAAAAGTAGCAACTTTGTGCCAAACAGGCAGTATTTTTTCTTTTATCTTTTTCCTTTTCCCAAACATGCTTAAATCTAATGCCTGGAGCAAAGGACTTGGCTCTCCCTTGGATAACGGCAGCTTCCAAACGTCCTTTGGAGCCTGTGTCCGAAACTGAGGACAGACCTTAATTTAACAGCAGCCTTGACCTCTAGAAAGGCACCTCATGTTGGAGGGGACACAGCCCATTGCAGATACCTTGCAGAGTGCCCTGGATGGGGAAAAAATAGCAAAAAGCGCCAAGTTAAGTAATCCCCACCCCCCCCCCCACCTCCCCAGCAGCTCTCCAGAAACATAATATTTATAGGGCCAACAACAGGAAGGCAGGAAGGCCCATGGTGCAAGAACTTGGGGAGAGAAAAGATGATGAAAAATAACTTCCAGAATAAATGAACTCACATCCCGAATGGAAACGGTATTTAAAGAGAAAGCCCAAATCCCAAACATCCCATTCAACAGGAAATCATCACCGGTGCTATGAAATCCCAGGGAGAGCACCCTGGGACAGTGGGAGAATTGGCACGAGGACATCAGTTGAGCTGAGGAGGAGCTGCGAGTAGATTGACCAGTTCCCCAAACCCCTGGGGGTAAGCTCGGGGCACTGGTGCCCTCCTGACGCGCTGGGAGGGCAGAGATGTCAGTGGTGGGTAGGAGGAAACTAGTAAGGTGCTGTGACGTCCATCACTCTATTTATGTGGCCTCCTGCAGTCAGTGGATGTTAATCCTGCCTATGCCAGGGGCCAGGCACCCTTCTGGGCAATCGGGACACATAGTGAGCAAGACAGAATGAGTTGCCGCTCTCAAGGAGGGCACACCCGTGGCTTGGTGAACATTCTGCTTCCCAACTGGAGAGTTTCATGAGATGGATGATAACAGTGACCTGCCTTCCCCTAGCAGAGGGGTAGGAAAGTGACCCAAGTGAGGTCAACAGCTTAGGCTGAGATTTGCATCATGAGAAGAGTGATAAAAATACCGGGGGAGTCAGTGGGGGCAGATCAGTCCATGTTCTAGCAGCCTTTCCTGGAGGGGTTTCCACCTGGAGCCTCAGAGCTACCGTGGCACTCGTCCTTCCAAGGCTGCCCCTTCAGCCTTCCCCTAGGTTCTGTGAGCTGCTGCATGGTCAGCTGAAAAGGGCCGGTTCTGCTCAGGTCACCCAGTATTAGTGTCTATCGCTTGTGGCTGCAACCAACGATCCTTGACTATTAGAAGGTGGCCAAGAGGAAGGAGTTAAAATGGATGATTGTTTTGCAAGTTAGATTAAAACTCAGAACTATCAGGCCTAGTCTCTACTTTTTACCAGCAAAAGCTTGTTTTCCGACCTTAAATCCTCTTGCCTATGTTATTGCCATAGACCTCTTCTGGTCTCCTTGCCTTCAATTTCTTTCAGTGCCTACAGTGACTGTCACCAGAATGATTATTCTAAAATATTTCCCCACTTTTCCAGAACCCTGAATCTCCTCAGCCTGAGGGCAAGACCTGCCAAAATCTGGTCGAAACTCTTTTGTAGCCTGCTTCCCACATCCTTAGGTATCCGGAGTTAAAGCTGTGTGGGATAACCAGTCATTTCCCCCTGCACCTAATGTAATGGTCCGCCACAGGGCATTTGCTCAAGCTCTTCTCTCAACCAGGAATGTCTCTGTGTGTTTCTGTGCTCTTCGGAAAGTCTACTTCAACCTGAAAAACTCAGTTGAAATGTTATTTCTGGTGTGGAGCCATGAAGAAATTAATCACGTCTCCTTCTGTGTTCCCATTACCCCCCTAGCTTGTATTTCTACTGTTTCCCTGTCCTGACCCTGAGGTTAGTTCTATGTCTATCCATGTGCTTCTCTAGATTTTACGTCACCCAGGAGGGTCCGTGTCTCTGGTTTCCCAAAGCTCAGGACAGTCCTGGCATAAAAAGACAACACAACTTTCTTGAATTAATTTAATTGCTGGCCCCAGGCCTCTACGTTCTTTCTTTCTTAATTAAAATGGATCTTGAAACACGAAGAGTCAGGTTCCGGCCACTCACTCAGAATTAGTCCTCCCTACTCCGTCTCCTTCCTAGCACGGGCTCAGCAGTCATTTCCTGGTACTGAGGCTTTCCTCATTCAGCGGCAGCAGTCCAGCGCCCCCCTGCCAGCCAGGCCGTAACCATCTTGTTCACTGTGGTATGCCCAGGCCCTGGCACGAGGCTTAGCATATGCCAGCAATGAAGCAAGTTCTGGCTGCATGAATGAGTAAGGCAACGTCCTTGAGCTTGTTTACTCTGAGATGAATTCTGGCTCAGACCCATCCTAGCATTTGTGAGGCCACTTACAAGAGCAGAAAGGAATCCCCCATGCTGTGTGTCTGCATAAGTGAGGGTTACAAAGCAAGCTAAAAAAACCGTTATATAAAATATTGTTATCTTCCTACCTTGACAAAGTCCAGAACGTGGACTTCTCCATAGTCTGCCCTCGGACAAGGTGGTAGAAGAAAGGCTGGCTCTCGCCCCTGCTCTGCCTCATACCTGAGAGGCCTCACACAGGCCAGCAGTATCCACATCGCCCCACAAATTGCTTCCTTAGCCACCCCTTGCACCGCTTGGCTACCCTTTGGAACTTTGGGGTCTACATATTGTGGTCATTGCCTCGCCTTGAAGGATAGACCCAGGGATGAGGCCCACGGAGGTCTGGAAACAGGCTCGGGGACTTTTGGGTCGGGAATTCTGAGGTCCCAGTTGCCAGAGAACAGTATGCAAAGGCAGATGTGGACTCCAGGTGGATAGAGACTCTTCACTTCCTGGGGAGAGGAATGGCCAGGGAAGGACCCGGCGGTGGTATCCCTCATGCCTAGGTCTAAGGAAAGTACTGTTCTGACTTTACTCTTCTTAGGAGATTTACCTATCAAGGAATCAAGCAAGAAAAACTCCCACTTCATAGAAGCTGTTTCTACACTGGTTTATCCTTGGGGTTTGCAAAAGCATCATTAGCCCAGGAAAAGCCAGAGCAATGGGTCACCTAGACACCCATGGGTGAGAATGAAGCTGATGCTCCACACAGCAAGCAGTCTCCTCTCCGAGAGAGGTGGGAATCCCTCTCAGATCCCATGTGTGTTTGTCATGGAGGATTAGAAGCTTCTGTTCCTGAATGTGATTTCCGCCATTTAGAAGGGCCCCTTGGCCAGATACAGGTAGGCAGGAAGCCCGAAGGGTGATGGTGACACTACGGTTCTCCAAGCTGAGCAAAACCAGCGGCTGGCGCTTTAAAGGAAGAAGGAGATTTTCTGCACGAAGACTTTTCAAATGGGCTCCTGCAGACAGCTGTGGCCAAGCTTTTGAAATATTTCTAGCCTCTGTTTTCCTGCTGTGAAGTCTTTCGAGAAACAGCTTAGGAGCGATGAGCTGTTTGCTATTCTGGGGCAGTGGGTGTGCAGATGAAAGGGCAGATGGGTTGTGGGGGGGAATAATTCCCCAAGCGCCCATAAAATTTTTGATCTTTGGCCCCTGCTGTAACGTGATTCTGGGAATGCTGGTCAGACAGGAGAGCCAAACTCTGTGGCCCTGGGGCTTCCTGTGACCTTCGTCTGGGCACGTGGGACACAGTCCTTGTCACCGAGGGCACCGAGATGGGGACTCTCACGGCTCCTGGAGGCTCCAGAGGCCTGTTGGAACTCCGCAGAATCTCAGGCCAGATGACAGGACTGGGGAGGTCTTACCAGATAGGTACAGCCAGGTCTAGGTAGTTGATTCAAAGAAGTAAATACTCCACCAAGAAAGTGAAATTTTGCCTGTGAATGTGTTTGGCTGATGATCGAACTCTCTCAAGCTCAGGTGAGTCAAGACTGTGCGGTTTGTTGAGCAGAGAACTTCACTGAGAGTCTAGAGACCGGGCATTAGCCTTGGAATCTGTTGCCCCCTGGTTGCGGGACTGGCCAGATTAAGTGCCCTTCCTACCTTAGGATTCTTCCCTGCTCAAAGCTCTGAAATTATTTTTCAGGAGTAGGGGAGTCCAAGCGGCAGCCTTGGGAATCACCTACATTTAGCTGATTTCCTGATTTCCATCCTTCTCCAGGTAACAGTTTAATTTGGGCAGGACATTTGAGATTTAGAGTCAGGGTAAATCTAAATTCAGTCCCAGCTTAGCTACAGATCACTATGCAAGCTTGGGTGTGTGTTGGTCACCTCACTGAGCCTCAGTTTCTTTATCTGTAAAATGGGATGATACCAGTTACTTTTCCAGCTGCTGGCAGAATGAAATGAAGCGATGCCCTTGGATGCTCGGGCATAATGTGCACTCCCTCTCTCTCTCTCTCTCTCTCTCTCTCTAACAAATAAATAAAATAAAATAAAATAAAAAAGGCTTATCCAGAATGGTTCAGTGGAAACGGTGCTGGATTTGGAGTCAACTGGGCTTCCAGGATCCTGTTTCATCCCTAGTACTTAGTAACATAACTGCCATTTAATTAAGGCGAAATAAATGCATGCTTAATGAATAGAGGAAGGAGGGAGGGAGAGAAAGGGAGGAAGAGAGGGAAGGAGGGAAGGAAGGCGGAAGGCAGAAGGAAGGAAGGCAGAAGGGAGGAAGGAAGGAAGGAAGGAAGGAGGGAGGGAGGGAAGGAGGGAAGGAAGGAAGAAAAAAAGGAAGAAGGGAGGGAAGGAGGGAGGGAAGGAGGGAGGGAGGGAGGAAGGAAGGAAAGGGAAGGGCCAATTTGCTTCCTCCCTCTGCCACATGAGACCTGGAGACAATCTCCCCTTTGGCCAAAGGTGGATAATAATATATAGCAAAGGGGGTGGTTCTGAGGATTCACCATGACGTGTGCATTTCAACCTGTAAAGTGCTATCTGTCTATGATAATGACAATAACAACAAAATTAGAGTGGACACTAGTAGGAAATCGTAAGAGGAAGTGAACACGGACGTGGAGAAGGGTATCAGTCAGGCTGAAGTGAGATTAGCATTGCCTTGAAAGTGATGCCATCTTCAGGACGAGTAACCAGCCAGGGAAAGGGCTCCCGGTCGTATCTCAACATAACATGAGCGTTTTTGGTTTTTTTTTTTTAAGTTTATTTTCTTGCCCTCAATTTTTCGGAAACAAGAGGCGAATCCTAACCAAATAAACTCCCTTAGCAAATACCTCTTTATCGACTGGGTTTTAGCTAGAATATGGTAACTCCACGCAGAGATTCTTATTTTCATTCCGGATAATAAGATGTTGAGATGCACGCTCATTAGCATAGCAACATCCTCAGTCGTGAAGGATACAGTCAAGCTTACTTCACATACGTTGGGAGGCAAGACACTGAGCCTTGGTGCTCAGTGAGGTATGTGCAAATCTCTGTTCCCCCCGGCGCTGCCCTATTTCATTTTGTCCCCCTACTTCCCTGCCTCGCGCAGTAGTACAGTATGCCGCTGTGTGCCTGGCACCAGGCTAGGGGCTGAGAGAACATCGTGAACAAGCCTCAGGCCTCACCCTCCTCAGGAAGGCTGGAGCCTGGTGACGTAGACAAATAAAATGGCAATTACAATAGTAGTAATTCCTCGCATACTGATTGCTTCATTGTTTTTTAAGGGATGCTTTTCCCCTACCTCGCTGCTGTTCAGTAATCATTAAAAGGAAGTCACTGGAACTCTGCATGCATCTTTGGGAGTTCTAGGATGCCGGCAGGCCATCCCTAGGTTTTCCTGGTTTGTACTGCATAGCGTTCAGCAGAATAGTGAGGTGCTACTAGTAATGGACTGGTTAAGAGCTGGTAGCGCTAATAAAGCACCTTACTGGAAGAAAGCCACATCACCCTCCAATATCACAGCTTATTAGGAGTTGCATTTCCTCAGCATCTTATGACACTGCCAGGAAGGTGGTCTGCCCAGGTATCCGAGCAGCCGTCCCCTGAGTATGAAGTGAGTTCTCCGTTTGCAGTAGACTCTCATCCAGCAGAAGCCAACATCCTGACTCCAAAAGGATCCTTGCAGATGTTAACTTGCCCAATTCCTCCGGTCAGTTCTGGCCTCCATGGCTCTTCCAGCCCAGCTGAGCATGAACTGGGAAGGGACTCTATCCACCTCATCAGGGAGACATCTGGGGCGCCTGTAGGCAGCCAATTAATTAAAAGCATGCCTCAGATATAAATACGTCCGATCAGTTGTTCTGCGCTCGGAAGAAGTAAACAAAGTAGGTTTTGCTGGTTTGCGGTAAAATCAAGTTTTCGGTCTTACTTTCCCCAATCTTTCGTCCTCCATTGACATATATACTTGGTTGCTTTTAGAAGGTAGCATGTTGAAAGGGAAATTATGTCACTTAAAGGGCATTGAATGAATAGAGAACTGTAATGTCATCCTGGCTTAAACAATTTGGAAATTTCCTGTCTCACAGAACAAGAAGTTCAGAAGTTGGGTGGGCTCGGGGGTGAGTCAGCAGCTCCGTGATGTCACCGTGGAGCCCAGTTCTCAGGGCCTCTGAGCTCCCCCTCATCTGCGTCAGCTTTGCTCGCACGCTGGTGCCCCTCAGGCAGACGACCACTGTTCACAGGAAGAAAAAGACGCTGTCTTTCTTGCGTCTACATTTTGAGACTTCAACAGTTGGCAGGCTTCCCCTCACATTTTATCGACCAGGCTTTGGTCCCATGCCCATTCCCAAACAAACCCCAAGCAAGGGCAATGGAACGGCCATAACTGGCCCAAAGGAATCCTTTGGGGGTGGGATGGGTGTTGGGGCAGGAAGTCATAGGCACCCTTTTAAACCTGCAGTTTCAGCTCCGGACCCAGTCCAGTGCCGCGAAAGCAACAGGCTCTTATTAGCACACAGGGGACAGTGATGGCATCCTAGGCTCGGGTTTTACCACTCCGACTTGTTTACTCTTGCTGCTGCTTTGAAGTGCCTCCCCTGAGTCTAGCTAAGCACAAGCAGGGACAGACTATAAGGACCCCACGCCGTCTATAAACTCATGCTGCCTGTCGGTGCCGGAGCCCGCAGGCAGGAACTCGCGAGCGGCCGAGAGCCCCGCTCTGTGGTTTGGCAGGGCCACTGAGGCTCCGGTCCACCTCCCTCCCTGAAGGCAGGACACGTGATCAGCGCAGAGCTGGCTTCCTCCTTCCAGCTCCTGCCGAGAGAGGGGGGAATTCCCAAGATGCACTGCTCCGAGCAGGCCTTTCAGGTTTGCGTGGCTTCACCTGCCCACTGATGAGCTGTGAGTTTCAGGTGAGGCCTAGACAACATCACCATGGTCATTTGAATAATAAAACCAAGTTATTCCCTCATTTCACTTTTCCTTTCGAGGGGGAAAACATTTGGAACACAGGGCCCATCAAGACCTTTCCTCTTTCTGATGTCTCTATCACAGACTTGGCTCCAAAGGTTAAATGTTTTGGATTACAAAAATGTACATTATATGGGGGTCTTCCTATAAATCAACAAGGCAGGTATGTTAAACACAGAAAAATATCTACAGCTGTTCTCTTACTCATCCTGCTTGTTATTTAACTCAGCCTGGGCCCTAAGGAACATTTTTAGTTGTACTGTCAACAGTTTCAAAACAAAGAAGAAAATGCGACTAGCAAATGAGGAACCCAGCTGGCCCTCTGTTTAGGCTCCCACTGCATATACTTTAATCCTGACACCTGCAAGCTATTTAATCAGGATTTACAATTGAACATGAAGGATGAGGGGTCCGCAGGGCTGTGTTCTTTGTGTTTGGATTGCAAATGATGGAGAAAAACTTTGTTATCGGATGTTGTAGTTATTTGAAGTTGGGTGCCCTCTAACCCACAGGGAACCGAGCATCATTTATCACTCCCCAGAAAAAACTCAGCTCAGGCAGACGCTGCCCCTCACCGCCTAACATTCTATTTTTGCTTCTCTTGTATTCTAGAGTAAACAAACTTGAAATTTATGAACAATGGGAAAAATAATTTCCAGAGAGCATATGGCCAGAGAAAGTTCTAAGTGAAATAATAGAAGCACAATCTTGACTTAGAACACAAAGCATAATGCAGATGAGGGCATTTGCCTGCAATCTGGCTGAGGCCTGCTGTCTACAGAAGGGTTTCTACTTACAAACTTGCCGACTCTCATGGAAAAGAGCATAGCCTTGAGCCTGAGTGAAAGTATGACCATTTTGCCTAACACAACAGATAGAATTTAATGTTGCTTGTAAATGTGCAAATTTCCCAAATGAATAAAGAAAATGCCCTCATTCTGGACTTGCAAAAATCACCTAAGGAATAGCCCTTTAGATGGGAAATTTCCTCTAAGTCGAGATTCTATAGTAAGGTGACTGGATGAAGCCTAGAGAAATGGCCATTGATCCCTATTTATTGAGTCCCCAAATGGCTGTACGCTTTGGAAGAGATGAAGAAGCAGAAAACAGGGTCCCACCCTCAAGGAGCTTCTAGTCTACTTGAGGGAGGAAAAGACCTTCGTTGAGACATAAGAAAACAGGACAGAACAGTGTGCAATAAAAAGAATTTCAGAGAAGGCACGCCCTTGTCAACTGGAATAGCCAAAGAAAACTTTCTGAAGAACTTGGAGCTCGAGTTGGAAACACAAATGGATGAGGCAGTGGTTCTCAAGATATTTTACTGTGAAGAGCACCAAACGATAGTCACTTGACTTTACAGTTAGAATCCATTAATTGAGAAATACTTAAAAACCTGCCATGAATTCATTACCACTGAAAAATGTGTGTTTTATTTTTCACCATAACAATATTTATATGCATTGGAAAACGGTACAAATCTAATATTTACCCAGTCAGCGTACAAGATACAGTTCCCATATGGCTTTCTATCTCTTCCTTGTTACGGCTCTGCTACTTCATCCGAGGGCTTGAAGTCCACAGGAAGTAACACTGGCTTAGAATAATATCTTTGGGTGCTTTTGAAACTGTCTTAATGGGTATTAAGGAAAATGCCCAACAAACTGGGCAGATGATCCTGTTGATGCCTTCAGATATACTTAAGGGGCAGTGGCCAAAGCTTGGTTGTGGCTTTAGCGGCAACCTTCGAGCAACGTCTCTACCAGCAACTCAGCACCTTGAATGATTCCTTTCTCCCCATCCGTTTCAATGTGCCCAGGTTGGTGAGTGGTATAAGTTTAAGGGACTCTAGTGTCAAGGTTAAGAACAATGACCATCTCATTGGCTGCCTTCCATTGGACCTGGGCCAGCTCACACAGAGGTCTTTGACTGTCAAGAACGTCTGTGACTTTTAAAGAGCAACAGAGAACTGGATTTAATGGTCTCTCTCACAAATTCCTTATCCAAATGAATAAAGAAGAGGCACTGTTTCTTCCTCCTGAGTTCTAAAGTAACATATGCTTGCTTATTTTTGTAAACATTCCAAGTATAGGAAAAGACAGAGCTCATCGTATTTTGCTGTGATCATTTTGGCGTGTATCTTTCTAGTCTTTTTTTTTATGCAGGCATACATACATATACATAAATTTTTTTTACAAAACTAGAATAATTCTGTAAACCATATTATAGCTGATTTTTTTTTTTTTGGTTAGTATATTCGGCTTAGTTCCTTTGCCCATATACTTTTTTCTAAATCTTGGTTTTTATTTTTTATTTATTTTTTCTAAATCTTGATTTTTAATGACTACATAATATTTGGTCACATGGTTTCTCCATACATTATTTAACCAATCCTTTTTTTTGTTACACATTTAAGTTGTTTCCAACTTTTAAAAATTGTAATAATTAGTGTAATGATGAATATCTTTATATATAAATCTTTATGCTCATCTCTAAGAAAATGCAATTTCAGTTTGATTAAATGTCTTGAATTCTATAGTTTATTCCTAGATTTTACTATTCCATTTTGGCTTCCTACCAGCTTCTGATTCTGTTGGGGGTCTACATTTAGCCATTAGCCCAAATCCACAGAATACAAGGCAGTGAGATGACTTCTTTCCAGATGAGCTGGAGAGTTAGGGAAATACAAACCTTCTCCCAACCCCTTTGGAGGTTGGAGAGATAAAGCACCATGCACCACTTAAGTAGTTGGTGGGGGTGAACTTTAGATGTAGAAACTCTGCCTGGACAGCCAGGAAAGCTCAGGGAGGACACAGTGCTTAGACCCTTGGTTGGAGGGGGATACTCAGGCTGGGTTCCCCCTTGAAGCCTCCATTTCTAGCCAGCGGCAGCGGGATTAGAGCCCAAGGATGGTGATGGTGCTTTTTTCACTTCTTCCTTTTTTTGGATAGCCTTCCACATGACAGAGCGGATATTTTAGCGTGGGCATTGTTCAAAAAAAAGTATTCATTACACTTGCTAAAGACAGCAGGGAAGACTTTATTCAAGTGGGCTACACGATGAGGTTTTGCAGTGGGAGAGGTATGGGGGCTCAACTCCAGATCCAATAAGGAAAAGTTGGGATTTATAGCCAAGAAGCAGAGGCAGGGGTCAGTGGACGGAAAATTACTAAGATGTAGGGTACTTCTCTGTTAAACTGGCCTGCTGGATTTTTGCTGAAGGCAGATCAGGATGATAAGACATGGAGGGGGGGTTTTAATTAAGCAGGGGGTTTTCACTACTGACTCAGCAAGATTCTTGCTAAAACTGGCCAAGGACCGAGCCTAAGGCAGGCCTAGTGAGAAAGAGGACTCAGAGGAGGCTCCCTTGAGTTTGGTCACAGAGAAGATTCTTTGTCAGCATCTCTGTCTTCCGGAGCGTCTAGCCTCTCATCCTGCTGTTTCTTGGTTTGGTTTAGTTTCGATTTCCCCTCAGGGACACAATAAATGTGAACTCAGCTTTCAGGGAGAAATTTCCATTTGGTGGTTTTCACTTCACATTTCTCTTTCTCTGTTTTCCTACTCTGCTCTTCCACTCCTGGCCCCTCTCCTTCCTACCTCCCAGCCCTGTGCCCTCCTCCACACTCCCAGCCCCTCACACCCCTTTCCCTCTCCTCACACATCTTGCAGCACAGACTTTGTGGAATCATTCGCTTTCTCTAACCACAGTGCTTCCTTTTCCTCTGGCACCTCTGTGGTGAATGGAAGCATTAGCTCCTGATCAGTCACGGCTCTCGAATCTACTGTCCTTGTGGCGTCTTTCCTCTTCAACTCAGAGTTTACACACCTGACCTGGTCACTTATTCTTGGCCTCCAATTTAGAAAGGCCTGGTACTCCTACCACATTGTCTTACTATGTTGTCTAACCACATCTGACCACAAAACTTGTCTAAAAGAAAAGGCACTTGGAGAGTAAATGAAGGTACTACTATTAATCATGCCAAGCCAACAGCATAAATAGGGACCCCCCCCGATAAATCTGGATATATAATCACATATCTTAATCTTTCCCTTGCTTTCACTCCCAGTCTTTCTGCAAATTCTCTGTCAAATAGAGTCAAGAACAGATCACAGCCTTAAGAATGTGAAGTACATCATTTTGGGATTTTTATAAATTAGTCAGAGGTTGGGCTCAATCAGGCTTGCATTGTGCTATCAGTGAAGAAGTTTGGCCAAATGAATGGTGTAATGCAGATACTAGTAGGAAAAAAAAAATCCAGGCACCATTTTTTTTTTTCTTTTAGGCACCATTCTCCTATAGTGATTTAAGTAGCTGGTCAAAGAACTTTGAGACATCAACACTATATTATTGTCATGTAAGTTTATTAATTTTGTTTCTTTTCTATTTCCATTCTGGATTTGTTTTCTTTCTTTGGTTGGTCTTTTAGCCCATCAAACAGATATGGTTTTATAATAATTCACCTCAACTACTATGGCTATTGAGGTATATTTATGGGAACTGGCCATTGATGGATAAGAATTATTTAGGGCCATTTAAAACAAACGGGACTATGGTAGCCCAGATATGAGACAAACAAAATTAAGGAAACAGAATTATTTTCAAGACGATACTAGCCTCCTTATCTTGTATTCATAAAAAGCTCCCCGTATTTCAAGTGTCTTCTAAAACATTTGTTATTTTACTTTTTCCTTTCAGCTTGACATTTGCATGCCAATACCTCTCTTCCAAAATATTGACCCAGCCTATAAGTAGGAAACCTAAATACATCAAAAACTCTACAAGAAATGGAAAAATATTGCTAAATGATTACCTCCCCAAAGCATGCTAGACTGACAATTTGTCAGATTTTTAATAATAAAAAAAAAAATCCCTGTGTTATAACATTTTTCCAGATAAAAGGAAATAGGAAAATATTTGAAAATTCACTTAAAAATTAGCATGATTATAATACAAAAATTTGACAAATACAATATTAAAAAATCTATAGTCCAATCTCATGTGTTAATAAACATGCAAAAATTTTACCTAGCTATATTAAAAGAACAATATATGGAATGTTTATTATGATACCTAGGAATTCATGGATGGTTTGCTATAGAGAAATATAGGAATGTAAATTATACATGAATAGGTCAAAGGACAAAAGTCGCATTATTATGATCAAAAGGCATAAGACTCAATATCCTTCCTGTTTAAAGCTTTCAATAAACTTGGTACAGAATGATACAGAATACAACTATAAAAGAACACACACACACACACACACACACCTCTTTTCCAAATCAGTAGCCATGCAACATCATTCTTTTTTTTCTTTTTTTAAAAATTTTATTATGTTATGTTAGTCACCATACATTACATCATTAGTTTTTGATGTAGTGTTCCATGATTCACTGTTTGCATATAACACCCAGTGCTCCATTCAATATGTGCCCTCCTTAATACCCATCACCAGGCTAACCCATCCCCCACTCCCCTCTCCTCTAGAACCCTCAGTTTGTTTCTCAAGAGTCCATAGTCTCTCATGATTCATCTCCCCCCACCCTCTATTCTTCCCTTCCTACTATCTTTTTTTTTTTTAACATATAATGTATTATTTGTTTCAGAGGTACAGGTCTGTGATTCAACAGTCTTACACAATTCACAGCGCTCACCATAGCACATACCCTCCCCAGTGTCTATCACCCAGCCACCCCATCCCTCCCACCCCCCCCCACTCCAGCAACCCTCAGTTTGTTTCCTGAGATTAAGAATTCCTCATATCAGTGAGATCATATGATACATGTCTTTCTCTGATTGACTTATTTCGCTTAGCATAATACCCTCCAGTTCCATCCACGTCGTTGCGAATGGCAAGATTTCATGCAACATCTTTCTTAACCATGAAACACTAGAGCCAATCTCATTAAAGGAAGAAATACATAGGATACTATCACCATTACTTTTGTATTTATAATACAGTATAAAAGTTCTAGAAAACACTGTAAGTCTTAAAACAGAAAAAGTAGGTATTGTTATTTGCAAATAATAGGATTATTTACTTAGATGGCCTAAAAGCCAAATCTGGCTGGGGACTGCTTTTGTAAATAAAGTTTTCATTGGAGCAGAGCCATACCCTTTCATTTCCTTATTATCTAATGGCTGCTTTTGAATTATGACAGTAGAGTTGAATAGTTGTAGCAGGTGCTACACCTGATCTTAGCCAAAAGGCTGAGAAGTAATGAATAGTTGTGACAGAGACTATGTGTCTCACAAAGTCCAAAATATTTACTGTTTGGTCCTTACTGAAAAAACATTGCCAGTCCTTCATCTAGATTACAATTATTCGGGTGGCCACAAGCAAGAAACAACCAAAAAATCAATTAAGAAGTCATTAAGGTAGCCAGATACAAGATACACCAGAGATAGTTATATAACACGCCAATAATAATAAGTTGTATAACATATAAGAAAAAATCTTATAAAAATAACATATTTAAGCACACATACTAGGCAGGCTCCATATGAAGAAAATCACCCAATTTAATAAAGGATATAAAACAATATATAAGTAAATGTGGAACACAGAATGTTTATGAATCAGAAGACTGAAGATCAAGTAAGTGACAATTCTTCCCATATTATTTTATAAATTTAAGGCAATTTCAATAAAAAAATTGCAATTTAGAAGGGGAATAACCAAAATGATTCTTAAATTAATTGTTTAAGAATTGTAAAAAAAGAAGGGCGCCTGGGTGACTCAGTCGGTTAAGCGGCTGCCTTCGGCTCAGGTCATGATCCCAGGGTCCTGGGATCGAGCCCTGCATCAGGCTCCCTTCTCAGAGGGAAGCCTGCTTCTCCCTCTCCCTCTGCCTGCCTCTCTGCCTACTTGTGCTCTCTCTCTCTCTCTCTCTCTGTCAAATAGATAAATAAAATCTTTTAAAAAAATTGTAAAAAAAGAAATGGTTAATAGATAAATGGACCCTCGAATGTATAATGCCAGACAAAATAGAAGTTTATTTCTCATTCAAAGGAAGTCCAAAACGGGCATTTCAGATGGGTAAGCAGCTCTATTCCAGAGAGCCTCAGGGGCCCAGGCTCCTTCCACCTCCACGATCCTGCATCTCAACACAGGGCTTCCAAGCATGTCTTGGGGGATCCTTTCAATCTGAGATAGATGAGAAGGGAAAAGATGGTGGAGAATTGCTAATGTGAGGTTTTATTTTTATCGGTGATTCTGGAGATGCCATACATTGCTTTCCCCTCACATTCCTTTCCCATGTCCCTTTGACATCAATCATATGACTACAACTAACTGCAAGGGAGCCTGGGAAATGTAGTCTGCTTGCATACCCTGAAGGAAAAATAAAAAGGTTGGGCGAACAGTCTACAAAGTTTGCCATAGCACCAGATGGGGAAATCCAGAAACAGACTGCAGCATATGTCAGAATTTATAATGTGATAAATATGGCATTTCAAATCAGTGAGGAAATTACAGTCAATTAACAGGACTTGGACAATTATTGGTTATATCTTTGCCCTCACACGACCAACAACAAAATAAATTCCAGATGTACTACATTTAAGTAGATACTAAAAAAAAAATGAAACCCTCAAGAAAAAAAAAACTAGAGTAAATATAGTTTGATATTTTGTTGGGCAAGGCCCTTCTAAGCATAGAGAGGGAAGAAACCATAAAGGAAAATTGATAGTTTGAGTACCTAAAAATTAAAAACTTCTGTATGCTGAAATTAGAAAAAAAATTAAAAAGGCAAATGACAAAAGGAAGAAAATGTTGTCTATTTGACAGCGAAAGGGTTAATACCCTAAATATAAAAAAGTTCTTAATAGCAATGAGGAAGAGATGAATTGATCAGCCGAGAAATAAGAAATGAAATGGGATGTAGGTGGCAAATAAACATAAAAAATAAACCTCAGTAACAATCAAGGATTCCTGAGAAAGCCTATGACCTTACCAGCCCTCTTAGAGTCCTGGTTTCTCCATCTGTGAGACTAGACTAATCACAGAAACTGTTCTTGGGAATCTGTTTATTTAAGTGAGATAATTCATGGACAGCATGCCGTAAACACTCAACAAATATGAGCTATTGCCATTTTTTTTTATCATTCTAAGTGTTCATGGTGTATTTTTAGATGAAAAAAGAAAGATTCAAAATGTATTCAGTTTGATGTCATTTATGATTCACACATACCGCCATACACCCGGGAAAGGAACACCCTAAGATTTTAGCATGGTTGTCTCTTGCTTGTGGCCATAGGAATAATTGTAATTTTCTCCTTCAGACATTTTGGTGTTTTCCAAATTTTTCACAATAAACATGTGTTGTTATGTTTACAATTTTTAAAAATTTAAGCTCTCATCTTTGAATCATTGTTGAATGACCCTAAATGGTTTCTTAAATTCATCTGGGACTGATTAGTTTCTGAAACCGGACTCTATTTTCAAAACTGCTGTCTGGAGCCCTGAGCAAGGGAAAATCACCAAATAAGTTTTGCCTCAGTTTCAGCTCAACAACAGAGGATCTTTTTTGCTTGTCCAAATTAAGTGTGAGATCATTGCCCCTGAAGGATTCAGAATGTGAATTGAAGCACTCTGAAAAAAAACTAGATTGTAGCAGATTGAATTCCAAGGAGGGTAAAGTGATACAAATGGGGATATGGCTGTGCAGCGAGGATGGCTGGCGTGGGGCGTGGGGCGCTTGGCTCCTCTCAACCCTGGTGCTCCCTTGCGGTGGTTCTGCTCCTTCAGCCACTTCTTTCCTTATCTCCCATCTCCCTTTGGGGGCTTCCGCTTGTCCACTGCTGCTGTTTCTTGGGAAAGTTACTTAACCTGAGTCTCAGCTTCCTCATCTGCAAAATGAGGCGAATAATACCTTCCTGATGGGAATGTTTTATATAAAGCACTTAGGATACTGCCTGGCATATAGTAGGTGCTTCGTAAAAGGACTTTGTTATTCTTCAAATGCATGTTGTGTTCATTCTTCAAATGTCAACATATAGAATTATATTTTCACTTTTTTCTGTCTTGTTTCTGGGTCGGGAAGTGGAGAAGGGGCTGAGGGATTTGAGTGAAGCACACCTTCACTTACCCTTGGATAGGTAATTTTTGAACAGCTTCAATTGAACAAACTTTCATTGCACCTTCATTATAGCTTGTCCCTGAAATGAACAAATCAGGAACAGAACATTGAGAAGTCTGCTTGTGGTAGAGTTCCTGTTTGTAGTACCTCCTTGGTCATAGCCCTTCTAAGAGAAGGCGCCTCACCCAAAGCTGTTGCTGTAGGCATGGGTAGTCATATTGTCTCTGGAGAGCCACTTCCTTCCCTGACCACCCCTGATTAGACCAGCATGGGCTCCCGACGCAAGGGACATCAAATGAACGATGGCTGACTAATAGCCTACGACCATGTTAAGGGGAGACTTTTTTACTCCACTTCTGTTATTCTAGAAATACTCTCCTGGCTTTCTTCTGCCCCAGGAAGTGACTGATCTGATCCTCCTGGGCGTAGGCTGCTTCCAGAATGCTTCCGGGCATTCTGCTGCTCCTCTGGGGTCAGCCCCTGGTTGACTGGGAGGACGGGCGTGAGGGGACCCTGCCCCAGTCCCCAGCTGTCTGTGATGGGTGGTACTCTGCCCCAGTATGGGCTCTCCTTAGTGGGCCCACGTGGCTCTCCACTGTCTCATCTTCCAACGTGGCTCAGTCAGCGATAACGGTGATGTGCTGGCTTCTATCGGCTCTGTGTTTTATTTTCTGCTTATTCGCAGCTAGAGTGGGGAAGAGCAATGTTCTTTATTGGAGACCTTCACTATGATCCCAACAGAAGAAACAGCTGGGCTCATCAAATCGTCCCTCAGACATACAAAGACTGAACTTGGCAGTACTTTTAGTTAAATACCCAGCAGAAAACTCTCCTACATGTGCAGAAGGGGACATGGGTAAGCATATTCATGGCAGAGTTGAAAAATGGAAACTATGTTTTTTATCGATAGCGGATAGATAAGTGAAATGGGTTTTTACTTTTTATTTTATTCCATTTATTTACTTGGTGAAATATATATAGTAGTTAAAAGGGATGAACTGGGTTTATATGTTTCAATGTGGATATAGATCAAAATCATTATGTTGAATGAAAAAGGAAAGTCACAGCATGTGATAACATTTATGTAAATGAAAACACACACGCATGAAACAGAACCATATATTGTTTGTGGATATGCACCTGTGAGAGACAACTGAAAGACTATATCAAACCAGTGGTGGTGCATCATGGTGGTTGTTTTAGGGGAAAGAGGGAAGGGGCCTGTGGGTGGCTCCAGTTAAGTGTCGGTTAAGTGTCCAACTCTTGATCTCAGCTCAGGTCTTGAGCTCAGGGTTGTGAGTTCAAGCCCCACATTGGGTTCCATGCTGGGCATGGAGCCTACTTAAAAAAAAAAAAAAAAGAATGTAGCAACCAACACATTTGATCCTTATTGGAACTATGTAGGCTATAGGAGAAAGAGGGAAGAGAAAAATAGGCTCAGGTTGGCTCAAGAGAATTCTGTCTGTAATATTTTACTTTTTATTTTTATTTTTTTTAAGATTTTATTTTTAAGTAATCTCTATCCCCAATGTGGAGCTCGAACTTACACCCCTGAGATCAAGAGTCACACGCTCTATGGACTGAGCCAGCCAGGCATCCCAGTATTTTGCTTTAAAAGAGAATCTAAGCACATACTGTATAATTTTAAAAGGCATACAGAAAGGGGAACATTCAGGAAGCAAACATGACAACATGCCAACAGTTGGGAATTCCGTTTCATGGGAAAATGGGTATGCTAGATTATACGTTGGACTTTTTTGTGAATAAACCTTTCCTCAAACAAAAAGAAATCAAATAAAGCAGGGGTTGCTCTTGAAGGAATCTTCCAGTGGTAGGAAGCGCCGGGGCCGGAGAGTCAGTGTCCTGTGGCTGGGGAGGAGAAGCCAGGTGGAGGCCACACTGGAGCTGGATGGAAGTGAGCGGGGCTGAATGAGCAGAGGGAGCCGGCACCCAAGGGAGGCCCGCCGCGGAGGGACGGGGCTGAGGGAGAGGCCCAGTGCCCCACAGGAGAGGACAGGTGTGGTCAGGCCCAGAAGGTTCTCCAGTCCTGACCTAGCTCCCATTTCAGTCCGTATTCTTAAAGTAAACCTCCTACTGTCTGGTGCTAGTTTAAGGGCGACCAAGCGAGCTGCACCTGTGCTTCCGGTTCTGGTAAGAGAACGGCCAAGCGCCCACACTCAGATGTTTCTGTGCCCTGACCATTTCCAGCCCTGAGGATGCTGAACTGATGTGACACCAATGCTAGAGCATCGGTGGGCTCTCTCTTCTCCCAGGCCACTTAAAAGAAAAAATAATAAGCTTTTGAGGACAGTTTTAGATTTACAGAAAAATTGCCCGTACCCCTCACACCCGGTTTTCCTCTCACTAACACCTCATGTGTGGATAACATAGTTGTGACAGCTAACGAACCAATCCTGATGCATTATTATGGACTTAAAGTCCATAGTTTAGTCAGATTTCCTGAGTTTTCCAGGTCCTATTTCTGTCCCAGGGTCCCACCAATACCCCATCACATTTGGTGGTCAGATCTCCTCAGGCTCCTCTCGGCTGTGACAGTCTCTCACTTTCCTTGTTCCTGTTGACCTTGACGGTTTGGGGGAGCACCCGTCAGGTATTTTGCAGGAGGCCCCCCCACCGGGATGTGTCTGATGTTTTTCTCATGATTAGGCCCGGGTTAGATGTTCGCGGGAGGACGATCACAGAGGGAAGTGCCCTTCTCATGTCGTCACGTCTAGGGGACCTCCTATCAACGTGACTTGTCACTGTGGACCTGGGATTTGATCACCTGGCAGGTTACATTGTAAAAGTGGTTTTTCTAGGTGTTCTCTGGACACAAGGAGTGACCGTAATGGAAAGTAAGAGTCGTTTCAGGTGGGGGCAGCGCTGCCTCACAGAGCACCGTGGGCAGCTCGCCCCGATCCCGCAAGAAGGCCTGGCTCAGCCTGCTCACGCTGCCAACAGTGAGGCAGCCCGGCCCCGAGCTCCGGCTGGAGTGCCCCTGGGCTCCGAGCAGGGGCCGGGAAACTTCCCCGGGCACACGGGAAAACCGCAGTGGCAACCAGAGTCTCCTTTCCCAGGCAGTGGGGAGGGGTGTCTCGAGAGTACTAGCGTTTACATTGATAAATATTTAGAGAAAAGACCTAACTTCATTTCCCGTCGCTGATAAAGGCCCGTGGAAATATTTGGGCCTTGCCAGTTTGCAGCAAGGCTTTAATGCCTCCTAGTTGACGCCGTGTCACAGACCCCGCAGCTGCTTCAAAACTCCCTTTATCCACCCTCCACTCTCCCCCGAGGGCTCCTCTTAACCTCGGGGAATGGCTGGCTTCCCAGCCTACTGGGAGGATGAGAGCCTGTTCTCCCTCGGCTGCCCCTCCGGCACTTTGGCCCCCCCTCGCCTGCCAGCTCCCCCCCTGCTCTCCGCTGCCAGGACGAAGGCTGAGCCCCTCTCTTCCTGCAGCCCTGTCCATGTGCTCCTCTCCTTCTAACCTGCCCATTCCCCCGGCCTCTCCTCGTTCAGTTCATCATACTCCAGCTTAGTTACTTCCCCCACAAGCTGCTTCCTCTCCTTTCCTCAAATGGCCCATGGTGACCCTACTTTTGACCCTACCCATTGTGACAACTCAACCGTCCTCACCTCTGCATTTCCTACCACTGAGCTCCAGCCATGACCAAACCATCAGTAGTCCCCACAAAGTGTCAGCTTCTCTCTTTCTTCTGGATCTCTGAGCCCTCTGTGTACGTGGCCTGAAATACTGTCTCTCCCTGCTCCCTTCCACCTGTGTCATTGGCTGGCCAACCCCCACACTTCCTGTCTCACACCCTGACAGGCCCAACTTTCAAAGCACTTCCTCCAGGAAGCCTTCCCGGACTCCCAGAAATCAAAACAGGGCTCCTCTACGTACACTCAGAGCACCTTGGGCATGCCGTCTTAACACTTACCTCACAGTATTGAAACGGCCTGGGTATGTCTGCTTTCTGCCCCACTGGATTACAAGCTCCTTGAGGGAGCAAGCTCATCTTGTTCATCATTATATTCCTCAGATACTGGACCTGACCAATAGCTGGAGCTCACCAATATCTGTTGAATTCAAAGAGCAGTCTAGCCAGCTGCTTCCGCCTTGAACACGAACCTTTGTGTTCTTACCAGTCGTTACACTCCTATCACCCACACCCCAAACTCCTTTATTTGCCTTTTGTATCGGCCACCTTGTGGAATGATCTTCCAAAGAACCTCCTCAACGTAGCAGCCAACGGTCCCTGCTCAGTCCTTTGCCCGCTCGCCTCTCCGCTGGTTCTGATGCTGCTGTCCAGCTTTTCCTTTCTGGTAATTCTCTCCTCCGTTGATTTCTGGAACGTTGCACTCTCCTGGGTCTCCCCCAACTTCTGTGACTTCTTTTTCTCTTCGCCCTCTTCTTTCTCTTCTACTTTAACAGGTCCCAAACTACTTTTGTCATGTTGCTTCTGAGACTTGCTGCTTGTCCTTGCTTCCCCGTTTCTGGGAACAGCATTAGCAGGTGGAAACCTCAGCCTCATCGTCAACTCCTCTCTCCCTTTATATGACCTTCTAATTAGGAGCCACCAAGTCTAGCAATTTCTGCCTCCCAAATTTCACTATGACCCTTGCTCTAAGTCAGGCCTTCATTCCTTCTATCTGGACTACTAATGGTTATCATCACCTCCGAGCTGGTCTCATGCCCGGCCCCACTCCAGTGTCTCCCTACCTAACCTATCCTTTGCACTGTTCCGGTCATGATGCAGCATCACTTTCAGTGTCCAATTGCTGTCTGTTGCCTCTGGAAAAAAGCTCACACTTCTAGGGAAGAGTTCAAGGCCTTCTTCAAATGGCACAAGCAACCTTTCCAGCCTTATCTCGCAACACAGGACCCCTCCTTGCGCTTGAACTACTTCCTGGCCTGCTCTGGCTACCTGCTCTGGCCTCTGCCTGGACTGGTCCTGCCCACCATTCACGTGGAAATCCTACCAAGTTTTCATGCTTTGTACAGACATCGCTTCTTCTTTCAAGTCTTCCCTGATCTCTCACCTTTACTCTTTGTTTTAGTCAGGATGTCATCAAGCTCTGCCGCCTTAACAAATCAATCCTGAAATCTCAGAGGCTCCAATCAGTTACTCCCCACTCATGCCATACTCTGCTGTGAGTCCAGCAGCTCTCCTTGGTAGCTCTTCCCCAGCTGTGACTCAGGGGTCCCCGCTGCTCCCATCTGTCAACTCTGCCATCGTCAGAAGCGTCTGCTTCCAGTGGTGAGGAGGTGAAAGGGGAGCCCTGGAGAATGCTTGCCCACTCTTAGCTGTCTCCCCTGGAAGAAGCTCATTGCTTCCGTTCACATTTCTATTGGTGGAAGCTCAATCACAGGGCCTGGAATGACCTACACAGGAGGCTGAAAAATGTAGGGAAGCACACGGACATTTGGTCAACAACTGCTGTGCCGTAGGGTCCTGCAGCAAGGGTGACCGACCTGTTTGCCTGGGACTGTCTGGGTTCTAGCACTGAGAAGCCTGACTTCCCAGAAAACCCTGGATCCTGGGCAAACTGAGAAGGCTGGCTGGTCATCCCACCTCCAGCTCTTGGCTCATACCTCTGTACAACTATGTCATCCACGCCTGTTTCCACTTCATCCAGTTGTAGATTACAGACTTCCCGAGAGCAGGGGCTGGACTGCGTGGATCTTTTTCATCCCACAAGGTCAAGAACATTGCACTGGGTAGATAACCATAAATTCGCATAGAGGTTTAAGATGTCTTTTTGGCTTTTGATTATGTGACTAATATATATTAAATGTAAAAAAAACAGGTAAGCAAAAAGGGAGAAAGCAATTTTTAACTTTACCTTATTCACTAACCTTCCTTAGAAATGACCACTTAGCTTTCGAGCATATGCACGCACACACATATTTGAGTTTGTATGTGAATTGTAAAGAAAAATGGGTCATATTTCACAGGCTGTTCTGTAAGTTCTTTTTCTCATTGAACAATATATCTCATAAATGTCTATGGAATTAAATTGAAAATGATATAATTAAATGACTTGCGTTTATTGGGCCCAAACTGTAATATACCTGGGAATGCCAGTATGATTAACAGTTGTATCATGTTCTATAACTTGGCACGCTAACCATTTTGTATAATTGACTGGTTGTATTTCCTTTTTGTGAAGTAAATGTAAGTGATAGAAATTGTTCCAGAACATTGCAAAAGATGGGCAGCTACCCAGTTCATTATATAAAGCAAACATAACCTTGGTACTTAAAACTGATCAAGATATCATTTAAAAAAAGAAGAAGAAGAAAGAAAACATACAGGCTAAGATCACTTTGGAAATGGATCTTAAATGAAAAACATGCAAATAGACTGTAAGAAGATATCAGATAAATTAATTAGAAGAATTATAGCAACAGTAACACAAGCTAACCCTCATAGATCTTTCTATATGCCAGCCACGGGTCTGAATGCTTTACATATACTGACTAGTTAGTCCTCATAACACTCTGTGAGGGAACATTTTACGGATGAAGAAACAGGTATAGACTGAGACTAACTTGGCCACAGTCTACGACTAGTGACTTCCCTCGAGGATTACATCAGCCTTTTATTCCAGCAATGCAGGGATGGGTCATTACAAGGAGATCTACGATACAGTAGAGTACAACAATAGATTTAACAAGGAAAACAAGATCATCTTGATACTAAAAAAGGCATTCAAGAAACAGTGGTGTCTCCTTTAATAAAAACATTACAAAAAGAAGCAGAAGGGTGTTTGTTTACACTAAAAAGTATATTTATTTTTTAAAGATTATTTATTTATTTATTTATTTGACAGAGAGAGAGTGAGAGAGGGAACACAAGCAGGGGGAGTGGGAGAGGGAGAAGCAGGCTCCCCGCAGAGCAGGGAGCCCGATGTGGGGCTCGATCCCAGGACCCTGGGATCATGACCTGAGCTGAAGGCAGACGCTTAACGACTGAGCCACCCAGGCATCCCTAAAAAGTATACATTTTAAACCAAGGCATTTCTGTTAAAATTTAGGTTCAAAGTATGGATTCCTCAATTCTACCTATTAACAACCAAAATAGGAATACTTTATAGGACACATGAAATCTTTCTCTTTTCTACGAAGAGTATTTGTTTGTGTTTGAAAATGTTGAAGAAATAATCTCCTCTGTCATTAAATTCTCTCATACATGAATTTTAATGGCTGCATAATATTTCATCAAAAGGATGTACCATAATTTAACCTCTGTGTTGGACACTTGAGGGATTTCCTTTTTTCTTTTTACCTTCCTTCCTTCCTCCCCCCTTCCTTCCTCCCCCCTTCCTTCCTCCCCCCTTCCTTGCTTCCTTCCTACCTTCTTCCCCCCTGCCTCTCTCTTTCTTTTTTTCTGGCTATTATAAATAGTCATGCAATTAATATCTTTGTCCCTAGACCCTCTTTCACAGCCCTGAAGGTGAATTTAGGTCAAATTCCTAGAAAACAGCTCCAAATCTTTTACGTTTCCTGCCAAACTACTTGCCTAGAATATTTGCACTAATTTATGCTTCTTCCATTAATGTAGGAGACTACCACTACCTCCACACTCACATTTTCCAATAATTCAAATGAGATATGTGTGTGATTCTATGAAGACGTTATGAAAACTGATAGTTGACATGCATCACGCTCCTGAATAAGAGGGACTATGTGCCATGAAGCTGTCAGTTCCTCCCAAAATAATTTACAAATTTAATCCAAGGCCAACAGGAATTTTCTTAGAATTTGCCTCATTGATTCTGAACATTATCTGGAAAAAGGAGCAAGGGAGAGCATCAGCAAATGTTGTAAAAGAGAAGAGTGAGGACACGAGCCAATTCTCATCAGATTTTTAAAAAGCGGTAGTAGTTCAAGCGCTAGCTGTGTGAACCCAAGCACATCCCCCATCCCCTGCGCCAAGCTATGCGTCCACACAGATTAGCTGCTGGGGAGAGACGGTCTTCTCAGCAGCTGATAAAGCCTGTGGGACTCAAGGTTGTAGCAGCCGCTTCATTCCCAAATGTGAATTAATGAAGAGCAGAGAGAAATCCAGATGTAGGTTTGTTTTTTTCCACAAGGCCTTGCTTTCCACGGGGAGAGGCCCCCCACAGAAACTGGATGCACTGTCAGTGGGCCTAACTGCCTCTCTTCTATTTCACTGCTGATTGAAGAGGATAAAAACAGCTATGTTTATATCGTACGATTAGCTTTGTAAAGAACTTTCTAGGACCCAAGCTGAAGGCACAGCAATAGCTCCAGATGGAACTCAGACTTCCCGTGATTCTCGAGGGTGCAGTGGCACTTTGGCTGGTGCTGGCTGTGGTGGAGGCTGCTGACTTCAAGACGGGAAAATGAAGCTGTTTGTGCCCCCCGAACTCAACATTTTTTAATATCAAGGATTAGACTCCTTCCTTGACTGCTCTTCTTTGAAAACACGAGGTCACTCTCTATAAAAGCTCAGGTTCATTTTCTTAAAGCCATCTGTGGGAAACTTTCCCATAGAATGTTGTTCCACAGGCTCTCCCGTTTAAATTATTTGAAAGAAGGACCCCAACAACACAGAAGGAATTTGAGAGAGAGACACCCACTCATCCACCCACACAGATGCTCACATACAACAAAACCAAACCAGTTGGCATTGACGCCCAGGCCCTCTGAGTTCAAAGCAAGAGCCACCTCAGAGTTCCCAGCATCCGAAGAGGACCTTCGCTTTTTTCCTTTGAAGTGTTGCCTTTGAAGGTCAAGGTAAAGGGGCCATGTTGACTTAAGAAATTGCTAATCTATAGAAGGATGTGGCCTCTGCCCCATCACACATTTGTAATGTTCACATGAGGTTAACAAAACAAATGGTTTTGACTGTAAAATGCGTGAGCAAGGGCCGGCCTTTCTTCTCCACTTATCTCCATCACGGGAACATTCCTTCAGGACAAGGTGAGACCCAGCCTAAGAAGGAACTCACTAGGTTCAAAAGCCAGTTACAGGGCTAATTCCGAGCCTCTTGAGTCTCTGTAGTCATGCAGTCAGCACTGGGGTCCTGCCGTTGGTTGCTGGTTGCCTTGCTACGGAGACTATCCTTGGAGATAGAAGATCTGGATCAAATCCCAACTCCTTTGTCCCTGATGACACAGTATCATTCCTGACAGGTCTCTGCAGTTTTTCTTCTTGACCTGCCTCATACTAATTCCTATTGAATTAGTATGGGCTTAAAAACAAATTGAAATGTAAAACAAAAACAAACAAACAAAAAAAACCCAAAAGAGACTTTTTGAGCATAGAACCCAGAAGTAAGTAAGACTTAACAAACTGGATTTTAAGAAATGGAAACCTTGACATCCAAGAGAAACACCATCACTGAGATGGGCTGAGCCTGGGCAGAATTTTGCCAGGGTAGCAATGAGTAGAGTGTTCAGCAGGCTCCAAAACCCCTCCCAACCACACAACAAGCATCACCAGAATGTTCGCACCGGATGTACCTTTTATTTTGGTATCTCCAGAACCCAGCCCAGGCCTTGGCATATATCAGTCAAATGCAGTTGATCAGGAAATGCAGCATGTTCTCTCTGCACTCATCCCTACCCTCATCCACCCAAATATTTGGTCTAAATTGTGGGTATACTAAAAATGATGTGTATCGCAAATTGAATCTAAAAGCGTCTCTCCATCTGCAGAGAGTGGGTTGTCTGGCAGAGCCAAGAAACTGGAAATACCAGATAATTACAAGAAACTTTGATCAAATATTTTGTTTTGAGGTTGATGCAGGTGACACACCTCCCCCAATCCTGCCCCCTTGCTAATAAGGTCACCCATGGGATTTGGAATGGATGTTGCATATGCCAGTCACCAAATGGCCTGCTTCAGAGCCCCAAAGGGTCATATGTTTGGATAAAGTCTCTCCGGCCTCTCTGTTGTTGTTTATCTCGAGGCCTAATTCAAGGGGATTCTTCCATCACTTTTTTTTTCCCCCAAGAAAATACCACCCAGAGAGCTAGGAGACCAACAACAGAGTGTGTCAGGTAGGTGGGGATGAAGTCTATTAGATAAAACAACAGGCGTGCTTGGGGCTTAAAAGAGTGACTTTGCCTACCCTAAGTTAGGATTTTACATATGAATATGAATATAAATGTAAATATATATACACATACATGTAAAGCCATATATAAATCTATCTATCTATCATCTATCATATACCCACACAGGTGCTTCTATATCTGGAGCTACTTGTACAGGGTATAAATTACATTTCAATACCTACATCAGTGGTGGGGCACAAAGGAGCCAGTTTTCTACATATTCATAGCATTTTGTATTGTTCCAAAGCACTACGTTCAAGGAATCTTCACTAAAACTCTGCAAAGTAGAGAGAGTGAAAACCATTTTCCCCATGTGAAGGTAAGATGCATGCCCGGGTCCCTCGGAAGGACTGAATCTCTCCCCACCCAGGAATTGGACGGGCCTCAAGCCACATTGGATGCTCTCCCTAGCCCCTCGGTGGTCTGGATCATTGAGAAGTGTCAAGAATGCCCTTTATCCCATTCCCCCAGATGTTCTCCTAGGTGGGTGGTGGGATTGTCACCCTGCAGCCCTTCAGGCCATCCTGTGAATGAAGGCCCCTATGAGGATGTTCTGAAGAAATCTGTCAGGAGAAGGTTGCTGAATCCGAACGTGGACAGTGGATGGGCCAGTGATGCGACCACCATTTGGTCGCCTCCAAAGATGTTGGTTCAGCTGCTTTGGGAGGGATGGGAATGATATCTGGAGATGCAGGGCCAGAGGCCCACACAGTTTCTGAGGCATGGCTTGATGGTTGTGATTAATTGGGGAGATTGAGGCGGAACGGTTTTGTAGGAGTTAAAGGGGCTGATCTCTTCGAGACCTTGGAAGTCCGACCCGTGAGTGCAGCAGATAATAAGCAGTTGCTCAAACTTCCAGCACACACAGAAAAGAAGTGTTTGCAACCACTGCTGTATGTTCAAAGCCCCTTCAGTGTATTCTCTACGTTGCTACCAGAAGCAAACCAGACACTGGTTCTTTCAACGGGGTAGAATCTTAATAGGAGTTTTCTTCATGTAGAACACCAGATGATTTCCCCCTCCTTTTTCACTTCTCTGTTTTTTTGTTCATATTGTCGACAAAAACAAGTATTCCTTTAGAACACTTTAAATGTGTTTTTAAACAAATCCTCACGTATGTTCTTTTGCCCTTAGGATAAAGTATATATTTGTCCCTGAGGGCAAGACCCTCCATCTGCATTTCCCACTTCCCCCCTGAGCATGTGTCCGCCACTGAGCAACTTATACACCCTAGCCTCCAGCCAGATGGGACTGCTCCCCGGCTTTCTCGCCCCAGCCATCCTCCCCTTTGTGCCCCTGTGACCGTGTTGCTCTGCATGGAGGCCTTCTTGCTCCTTTGTCTCCCTGGCTAACACCCAAGTATTATCTCCTAGATGGCACCCATTCTGACCCCAGTCGTACCCCTGGCAGCTGTCCCGTAGCCAACAAACACACAGCTCTGAGCAGCCACTCGTACCTAGAGCAAAAAGGAACAGGCAGGCACTTGAAAGATTCAGAGTGTCTCTGGGAATACACAATGAGAATCGAAGTTCGATTTCCTGCTTAAGTCTGGGGTTGGCTCACAATACATCCTCCTGGCGGGAAAGATAGAAAAAGCAAATTTAGTGTTTATGGCATAGATATTAATCATTCTTTATAGTTATGTAGGGATAAGAGGTTACAAAATGTTCTTGAACTAGGTTTGGTTTGCTTCACAGCCAACGCTCTGAGATGTGCATGGTATACACTCTACTACCCACACTTCAGGGATAAGGAGGTCACAGAGGTAAGGTAACTTGTCCACGGTGCCACTTCTACTTGGCGTAAGAGCCAGCATGAATCCTCTGCTCTTTCATATCAAAGAGAGAAGCCACCATGTTGGTGTGGGAAGGCACCCTCACGTACACCGAGTTAAGAGCCCATCTAGGACAGGAGACCCCTCCCTTTCTCACCCATGCTGCCCCTTCTCTGACACACATACCTCTTCACCCGGCTCCTGACAAGCATGCACACAGACAGGGAGCTCCCCAAATCCTTCCCCATCTTTTAGCAACTTTGAGAAGTCACAGCTTTTACTGTTGGATTCTTCAGGGCAAGTGTCATGCTCAGTGTTTTACAAATAAAAAACAACCCGATGTAATAGCTATTATTATTTCCATTTTACAGAGCAGGAGTCCAAGATACAGAAAAGGTGAAGTATTTCATTTATGGTCATACAGCTGCTGACTCACAATTTTGGGATTCGAGCCCATTTTGTCTGACATTCACCATATTATATTTAGCCAAAATCAGACTTTCCATAGTTTGTAGTTATTCATTTTACTTCTTGATACTCCTCAAAATTAGTATCAACTCTCTTTATGTAAGAATGCCTTAAATATTTAGAGACAGCTACTTTGTTTACTCAGAACCTCCTCTTCTCAGACCAGATATTACCTCTTGAAATGACAGTTTCAGGTTCTCTCTCCAAAACTCCAGTTGCTCTCCTTTGCATTTTGCCAGTTTGTCTATGTTTTTGTAAAAGATAGGCACACAGGGGCTCCTGGGGAGGGGGGCTTAGTCGGTTGAGCATCTGACTCTTGATTTTGGCTCAGGTCATGATCTCAGGGTCCTGGGATCAAGCCCCGCACCAGGCTCTGCACTCAGTGGTGAGTCTGCTTGAGGATGTCTCTCCCTTTCCCTTTGCCCCTCTCTCTGCTCTCTCTCTCTCTCTCTCTCTCTCTCTCTCAAATAAATAAATAAATAAATAAATAAATAAATATTTTAAAAAATAGGCACACAAAATGAAACATAATACTTTAGATGTGGTTTGACCAGCATTGTAAGTAACATGACTGAATTTGAGTTAAGTTAAAAAGAAAGCTCCCGTCTATTTCACATGTGTTGATATTAAACTATGGTTCCTTCATCCTGACCAGAAGCAACTGATTTTTTTGGATCCAAATATAGACTTGTACACTTAACCCTAGAAAAGTTCATTTTTAATTTTTCCCCTCCTTTTGGCCTGTCAAGATCTCTTTGTCAACCACCTGTTTCTACTATCTACCCTATTTGTTTGCTTTGTTGATTTTGTGTAATCTTCTAATTTATTTCTTCTGTATCTTTAAGCTAACCATTGGTTTAAAGCAACAACAAAAATAAAACTTCCCCCAGTTTGACTTCTGTCCATTTAATTAGGTATACAACCCTTTATGAGCTCTCCTAATTGCTCTTGAATCCACTTCATTATTTCTCCATTTGGTCCACATAGATATTGAGAAATGTTTTACCAATCTTGCTGAAACTTAGATACGTTGATGGACTTGTCCTGCAGCTCTATACCAAATGAAATGTATTCATGGTCCAACCATTGGCATTGACTTATTATCTCAGTACCAAACACAGTGGGAGACATAATGATATATACATGCCACCGTTGAAGCCCACGAGAAGCTTATGTGGTCGATGGAGTGAACAGACACACACAGAAGGTGACCACCCAAGGGGAGTATGATCCATCAGTGAGAGAGGTATTATGCAAGGTCCTGCAGCTCTGACCAGTGCAGAGACTAGATCAGATCAACAGAGCAAGGGAGGTCTTGGAGGTCACTTGGACTCTTGAGCTAGAAGAGATATTAGGAATCATGTAGGTCTGACGTTATCTTGTAAGGAGGAAACAAATCCATAGATATTAAGGAACCTACTCAAAATCACCCACCTTGTGTGATAGAGCTGGGTTTTTGGACCTAAATTCAATGCACTTTTACTGTACCCTCCTGCCCTGGCTGCCATTTCCACTATACCTCTCAACTGCCCTGGTGTGATGCTAAATGTAAAAACTAGATCTATAGAAAAACAAGGTAATCAATAGCTAAATAGCTAAATACTAGATTTGTTTATTTGCAAACTCTAACAAAATTAACTCTTTTAGGAAACCTAAGAAAAACACAAACACACACCACAATATTTGAAAGGGAACAACTCACCTAAAAAATATAAACTAATTAAATGACATATTAATAAGTATAAAAACCTCCATGAAATTATTTTTCCAAAAAAAGCATTAACTAAAAGTAGAAATCTTGAAAAAATTAACACCTGTGGAAGTAACTGAGGATGTTACAGAATCTTTCCCAGAAGGGACCCTGACAAGGGGCTCACTACCAACTACACCCAGACTGCCTTCCGCACATTAAACAACTGATAATTCCTGTGGAGTGTAAAACTTTCCAAGGCATAGAAACCTGAGGAGCTGCTTAATTTCTAGACCCTCATTCCAAACCTGATAAAGAGAGTGAAAAGAATTTAAAAATAGGAGACCAATAAAAACAAAGAAAAAGACTAACTTTTTTTTTTAATATTTATTTATTTTTTTATTTAGACAGAGAGAGCAGTAGCAGGGGAGGAGGGGCCGAGGGAGAGAGAATCTCAAGCAGACTCTGCGCTGAGCATGGAGCCCAACGTGGGGCTTGATCTTACTACCCTGAGATCACTACCTGAGCCCAAACCAAGAGTTGGACGTTCAACCCACTGTACCACCCAGGTGCCCCACGACTAACCTCTTTTGAATGAACAAAATAGCAAAATGAATTTACTAATATGTTAAGATATGAATATACCACAATCTAGCTGAGTTACCCCCCAAATATAGGAAGGTTCCGCGCATAAGAAAATGTATTAATGTAACAGGTTAATTTTTATTATTTATTTACTTATTTATTTTTAGCAGGTTAATTTTAAACATGCCCTTCAACTGGTTAACTTCCAAAAGTTTAAATAGGACTGGAAATCTATTTCTCTAAAATGGTGAACCGTATCTATCCCAAAGAACCAATCAACATTATATTAGATGTATGGAAAATGTTTTTAAAAATATTAAATTAATAAATTTGATTTCCCCTTTGAATCTTATTCCCTTGGCAACCTTCCATCTCCTAAACCAGCAAGCAGATATTTGACTTCCATAGCTGGGCATAGAAATGTTTCAAAGTCTTTTTTTCCTCTCCTTTTGGTTTGACAGGAACCTAGCCTGGATGACTGTTCCCCCAAGTTCTCCCACAGAATGACAATGGGCCTGGAAGCTGATGCTCTTTGGTGGGGGGGTGGGGAGGTGGTCTGGGGCAAGGAAATGACAGAGGGGAAGTGAAAGCTTAGCGTCTCCAACTCAAGGATGTGGAAGGGAGAGGAAAGAGGCAGAGGGGAGACAGTTTGAAAGAGTGCAAATGGAGCGACATGCTCCAACCTCTCCTCTTTGGCTATCTTTGAAGGCTGGGATGAAGGAAGCAGGGATTAGGTAGCATAAGCAAACTCCAAGGACTCTTGTTTAGACGTCTGGGGGCAGCCACCTGCAGATGGTGCCTTCACTGACAGAAAGGAGGACGCCCTGGCCTAGCACCATCCCAAAAGAGGAGGGTCTCTCCTCCGGGCTTCTTCCTTAGGGGAGGATCTGAAAGGAAGGGAGAGGACTAGAGAGTCAGTGATCCTTCCAGGGATTCCTTGTGGGGAGGGAGTTGGTGACTGCAGCAGAGCTGAAAGAACACGGTGGAATGGAATTCAGAGGGTCTAGAGGTCTATAGGTTCAGAGATTGGGTCACCAGACTCTGCCTGAGCCACCAAAGAGATGAGCCACAGCCCTCACCTGCCAATGCCCACAAGGTTGGAGTCACCAGGCAGATGAGGGGCACCTCGGAAGAGATTAGTGAGGATCTGAAGATTCCACACACATCTGAGGATTCCACCGGCATGAGACACAGGCAGCCACTCACGAGATTGGGGTTGTGTGCTGGTGTGGGGTAGCAGCAGCGTATCTCGTCAGTGCATTGAGGTAGATCATAGCATTGACGGAAGCATGTCCTCAGGCTCATGATCTGAATATTCATCTCGTTATCATCGATTGGTAACAAAACTAAAAAACTTCAAAATAAAAAGCTGAAGATAAAAGAGAACATTCGATCACTGGAAGGTTACCAACTTTCTAAGTTTTGCAAACACGAAATAAATTTGAGAGGAAACAATTGAAAAATCCCCATAAGTAGTCTGAGAGCTTCTGCCTGATAACATAAAAGTAAACATGGAGCTTTTAAAAAGTAGTCTTCAGAGTGTAATACATAGGGAATCCTTCTTTGACAAAATAAAGAAAATTATCTTTAACATATGCAACATTCATAACATTGTGAGTAGTGGTAAGATATTAGTTATTCCCAGTAAAATAAAGAAAGCTTATGGCTGCTTGCTTTTTTTATTATTTGATGTTGTTTTTAAATTGTAGATAACACAATAAAAGATGTAATTAAAATAAAAGATGTAATGATTATATATGAAAAGATGAAACTACTGTTATTTGCAAGTGGTGTGATACTCCTCAAAACCCCAAGAGAATCAGCTGAAAATCCTTCAGAGGGTGGCTCCCAAATTTATCTACAAATTGGAATCATTAGGTAATGTCAAAAACTCCTGATGTTCAAACTTCACCACAGAGACTGGAATTTCACTGATTGGGGGTAGGCTTGGGCTTTGGAATTTTTAAAGACCCCGAGATGATTCTTTTTTCTTTTTTTCTAATGTGCAAACAAGTTTGGTAATGGCTGCTTTATAATTAATAAGCGAGCCCAATAAATTGGTTGCATTGAAGAGAAGTATACAAAAATAAATAGCTTTCGGGGCGCCTGGGTGGCTCAGTTGGTTAAGTGTCTGCCTTCAGCTCAGGTCATGATTCCAGGGTCCTGGGATCGAGTCCCATGTCGGGCTCCTTGCTCAGCGGGGAGCCTGCTTCTCCCTCTGTCTGCCACTTTCCCTGTTTGTGCTCTCTCTCTCTCTCTCAAATAAAAAAAAAAGAAAGCTTTCTTATCCTAAAAATAATCAGAAAATAGCACAGAAAAAAAGGATCCCATTTATAATAGCAACAAACATGTAGGATGCCAGAAAATGGTCTTAGCAAGAAAAGTGTGCTATTTCTGCAAAATAAATTATAGCATTATATTGGGAGACATAAAAGCAGGCTTGCATAAATGGAGAGATGTAGTGTGCTCTCAGATTAATTTATAAATAAAATGAAGTTTCTAGGAGGATTAGGGGGAGAGGAATTAATACGTGCAATCCTAAGAAAGTAATTTTAAATTTGGGTAGCCTAGTTTTTCAAAAGATTTTTAAAATTGAAAAATAACAATGGAGAGTATTTGCCTTCCTAGATGCTCAAGTGGATTTATAAATGGTGTAATTCTAGTCCAAGAATAAAAAGATTCATCGAACAGAATAAATAGTTCAGAAAAACACCTTGGAATATTTGGAAGTTTATGTATGCTGAAGACAACAGATCAGTGGAAAGTCATGCCTCAAAATTGATGAACTATTGAAAACTTTTTTATGTTGAATTTTCACTCTAACTCAAAATAAATGCTTAATAAACTCAAGAGTTGAATAAAAAATAAAGTAAAAAAAACCAGAAGAAAATATAGGTAAATAATTTTTGATATATGGTTGGGAGACAATGTTTAAGCCCAAAAGTAATAGGAAAAAACTCATCCAAATTAAAAATAATCTATTACATAAAAATTCAAAAATTGATATATAGAAAGAAAGAAAACTAAAGGACAAACTGGAAGAAAACCTTTCCAACAAATGACAAAGGATTAACATCCTTCATTCATAAAACATTCTCGAAAGAAAAAATTAAAGTCACAAAATGAAAATGATCAAAAGCCATAAACAAACAACACTCTTAAAAATATATATAAACTATGAAAATATTTTCAGCCTCACTAATAACCAGAAAATACAAATTCAAACACTGAGGCACCATTTTTAATTTATTAAATCAGCAAGATTAGAAAAGAAAATGTACGCACCACAGGGGAAGATTCTGTGGGACAGCCAGACAAACCCTAACGAGACTGTAGATTGACCCTTATCTTTCTGGAAAGCAAATAGGCAATATATACCCAGAATCTTAAAATGTGTCTTTTCTCTGACACATAATCTTACCTGTAAGACTCTATCCTTTGCAAATAGGAAGAAAGGATTTTCTTCCAAGAATAGTCTGAAAGACATTATGAGTAATAGAAAAGAGCTGGGATCAACCTAATGTCCTGCAATAGAGAAACATAATGTCACAGCATGCGACACATACATTACTTTTGCTATCAGATAAAGATACTTTCTAACACATATATCAACTTTGCTAAAACTGAAGTAGTGATAGGTATGGAGTTTTTGCCTATTTTAAATTATTTTTAATACATATACTTGTTTTTACAACCAACAGTTGTTAGATTTATTTATTTATTTAAAGATTTTATTTATTTATCTATGTATTTATTTGAGAGAGAGAGTGCTTGTGAGCCGGTGGGGCCGCGGTGGTGGGGAGACGGAGGGAGAGGGAGAGTGAGAATCTCAAGGAGACTTTCCACTGCGCGTGGAGCCCCACATGGGACTTGAACTCATGCCCCTGAGATCATGACCTGAGCCAAAATCAAGAGTCTGACACTTAACTGACTGAGCCACCCAGGCATGCCAGGTGTTACCTTTATAATCAGGAATAAAAAGAAGAAGAAAAGGGAAAAAAATTAAAAAGAGGACCAATGACCACTACCGTGGGAAACCCATATTTATCAAAGCATCAGAATCAATAGATAAATAGGAAAAGCACAAAATGATTTACATAAAAGGAAGTTAGCATGGTATGTATTAAAGGTGTTCATATTCAAGTTCTCTGGTAATAAAAGAAATGCAAGTTAAGGCACCAATTCACAACTAAGGTTAAATTAAAAGCATAAAATTATTTCCAATAATTTCCAATGTTGAACAGGTTAGAGTGAAATTAATTCCCCTCTGAAAAGCCTGGGGCAGTGCCAATGCCAGGTCTATGAAAGCAATTTGGTTCCATACATCAAGAGTGGTAGTAATGTTCATATCCTTTGAAAACTCAACTTCCATATTGGGATATGCTACTAAGGAAGTTATTCAAAAGGAAGAAGAAAGATAAAACTATCCACATCAATTTTACTTAGAATATTAAATTAGAATATATAGTAAAGAACAGGAGACATCATGGCACATCAACCTGATGGACTGTTGAGATGCTATAAAAACAAAGGAAAATGTATGATTACTATCCTTGAGTGGGGACCATGCAGAAGGCAAACCTGTATGCAGACTGACTATGACATTTAAAAATAGTCAGAAAAAAATAGAAACGAGGAAGGAGAACAAGAATGAGTTAGGGTGGTAAAATTATACGGAAATTTTTTTGTAATTTAATCTCAATATGCCCTTGTTTTTCCAACAATGCACAAAAATCAGAGGGAAAACGTATTAGGGGGGTTGAAGGGGAAAACAATAGTTATACACTAATTACCTGTGCATTTAAACATCAATTGGTGACAGGGACCTTCTTCTATATACACCTGTAAAGGAGGTATTACCCTCGTTTCCTTGAAGGAGTAGAACGGCAGTCTTAAGAGGCAAATAACTTGTTTGAAGTTATACACTCAAATTCTGGAATGAAGATTTAAACCCCCTCCTGACTCTACTATGCCACCTGCCCCTATATGTGTATACACTACTGACAATTAAGTTTTACGTGTCACAGACCTCTCTGAGTATGATGAAAATTATGAACCATCTTCCTCAGAAAAACTCACATGAACGCACACAAATTTGCATATTCAGCACCTTCTGAGGGTAGGGTCATCAAACACCATGGCTTATGGTTATTCTGGAAAAACTGTTAAGAGAGCCATCTTTTCTACTCTCAAAATCGTTCTGGTTTGGACTATAAATTATATGGTTATCTTTAATTATAGACCAGACATAGTCCTTCTTTTTTTCTCCTTTCCCCAATCTCACTGGTTTGCCCTTAAATGTCACCACTGGTGTAACTTCTTTAAATAAAGCAACCAAAATAGGGAGCTCTCTCCACCTACACAGTGTGGCCGGGGAACTGATACCTCTGGGCCTGACCAACTGCCAGTAGGTCACACCTCATCTTGTACTGTGTAAGTAGCCTTTACCTTGGGAAGTTGAAAGCAGACGTCTGAAAAAAATTGGACAACAGGCATTGGGTAGGTTGTGGTTGGGTAGGAGGAAGAACTGGGCCTCTCTCTGTACAGCCTCTGGTCAAGACTCACTGGCTGCCCACAGTTGACACCCTGAGTACCTGGGTGGGGGTTAGGAGAGGGTGAGTTCTAGATTGACAGGGTGAGCAATATGGCGCTGGGACAAGGTCAGCCACCGGAAGATAACATTTTTGCTGATATCCCAATCATATCCATGGCCATGCTTGGTCTGCCTTTAAAGTTGTCTCTTTAAGATAAAGATATTTAAGCAAGCAAACACCGAAGCTAGGGCCACAGTCCATTGAAGTGGGATGGGGTTTGCAGCATCAAACAGAGAGAGCTGGTTCCTGGAGAGCAAGTACTGAGGACCCTCAGGCTTGCTGGGTGGGAGGCAGATGGGCCCAACATTTCCCCTCAGCAAGGAGTCCCTCAGGACATGTGGCTGCTGAGACCCCCACAAAGGAGCAAGGCAGATAAGCATCTTGTGCCCCACAACTCTCTTCTCAGATAGAGGGATATGCTAAATCCCAGTGGCAGCGGCAGAAAACAAGGGCTTCAGGAGATCTTTTGGGCCATACCGACACCATTTGTCCACATCAGACAAAGCTGGAGAAACGGATTAGATACTGGCTCCAGAGGAACAGTGTTAGTCACTGGGAGGCTGGCCTCAGAGGCATGTTGCTGAGAAAGGCTTTTCCTCAGAGCCCAAAGGAAATTGAGGGAAATCGTGAAGGATATTACTGAGAAGCATTGTCCCCAGCATGGGTGGAGGAGATCGTAATGGACAGGCACATGGCGAGGAAAAGCTCCTACTTTTCCCTGACTTAATTTGTCCAAAGCAAGGATTCTGAACCAGGGGACCTTGGACTCAGATGAGAAAAAAAGATACATTCTTATTTTCCTTAACTTCTCTTAAAAGTTATCTTTTTCTTTTGTTATGAACGTGAGTCCCACAGCACTAGGAGCAGCACCTGTGACTTTCACCAGTCAACATCATAGATATTTCCATACCACATTCCAGTTGCAAATATTTCTTAATCTCATTTATGTTCATTAATTTTTGGAAATTTAAGTTGTGAGATCTTGTCTGTTGGTTTGTTTTCCTTTTTGTTTTTTTGTTTTTTTAGATTTTATCTATTTTTGACAGAGAGAGAGTGTGTACAAGCAGAGGAAGCAGCAGGCAGAGGGAGAGAGAGAAGCAGGGTTCCCGCTGAGCAGGCAGCCCGATGCGGGGCTCGATCCCAGGACCCGGAGATCACGACTGAACCAAAGGCAGATGCTTAACCGTCTGAGCCACCCAGGCACCCCTTGTCTGTTGGTTTTTAATGCATTAAGGAAGCACACATAATACTATATCACAAACCTGTTTTTTTAGATTTAAAACATTTTAATAATTATATTTCAGTATATTATATTTCCTTTGTCATGCTACATAGTTTATTTTATATATTTAAGAATGTTATTCTGAGATGGAGTCTATGGGCTTCGCCACTCTGCCAAAGGGGTTCGTGGCATAAAAAATAGTTAGGAGCCCCTGGAAAATAAAACTATCAGCCTACTTAGCTTTTATCTTAAGTTGCTCTTGTAGCTATTACACAATATTTCTGTTGTGAATTGGTAAATAATTGTGGGAAAATGACAGCCATTTCCTGTAGGACAGTGTTCAATAGATGGCCTCCAACGAAACTATTTGGCAATATTCTATCTTCATTTGAAGAGTTGTTCTTACTTTGAGAACTCCTTTCCTTGCTACATTGTGAATTCTTCTACTTTTCAACATATGGCTCACGTTTCATATCTGTGCAATGGGTGTAGATCGTATAGCCCCAAGAAATAAGAACCTCCCACTTCCACCATGGGCTTGATCAACATCTTAGACTTTACGGTGATGATTTTTTCCCAGTTTGCTCCATTTCTACCACCTCTCCAGAGGAAATGGGTGCTGCATGAGTATTGCTTATATTTTGGAAATGGTTGCTCAAGATGATAGGCAAATACACTAGAATCAGACTTTCAAAGTTATAAGGAATATGAAAGGAGGATGGGGACATGGATGATAACACCAATGGAAATAATAATGGATAGCATGTTGAAAGCTACTGTACTTTATATAAATTGTTATTTAATTCTCTCTATAGAGTAGTTGACATATGCCTTCTGATTTAATTTACAGAACAAGGCAGATATTAATATGCACATTTTACCCATGAGGAAATTGAGGCATGAGGAGTTTAAATAAGGACATGCAGCTAATAATGACAAAACCAAAGTCTGAATCCATGCTGTTTTCACACCTCATGCCCTTAACCATTATTCTAATTTGATTTGGAAGTCTTTCTATATATAGAAAATGCTGAAGTCTCCACCAAAAAACTACCAGAACTGATAAAATCAATAAAGATGCAGGATATGAAATCAATGTACAGAAATCTGTTGCATTTCTATACACTAATAATGAAGCAGCAGAAAGAGAACTTAAGAAAATGATCCCATTTACAATTGCACCAAAAAGAATAAAATACCTACGAATAAACCTAACCAAAGAGGTGAATACCTGTACTCTGAAAACTATAAAACACTGATGAAAGAAATTAAAGATGACACAAAGAAATGGAAAGACAGTCTATGTTCATGGATTGGAAGAATAAATATTGTTAAAATGTCTATACTACCCAAAGCAATCAATCTACAGATTTAAAGCAATCTCTATCAAATTACCACCAGCATTTTTCACAGAACTAGAACAAACAATCCTAAAATTTATATGAAACCACAGAAGACTCCGAATAGCCAAAGCAACCTGGAAAAAGAAAAACAAAACTGGAGGTGTCACAATTCCAGACTTCAGGTTATATAACAAAATCATAGTAATCAAAACAGCATGGTCCTGACACAAAAATAGACACCTATATCAATGGAAGAGAACAGAAAACCCAGAAATAAACGTACAATTATAAGGTCAATTAACCTCTGACAAAGCAGGAAAGAATATCCAATGGGAAAAGACAGTCTCTTCAACAAGTGGTGTTGGGAAAACTGGATAGCAACATGCCAAAAATGAAACTGGACCACTTTATTTCACCATACACACAAATAAACTCAAAAGGGATTAAAGACCTAAATGTGAGACCTGCAATCATAAAAATCCTAGAAGAAATCACAGACAGTAATTTCTCTGACATCAGCCATAGCAACATTTTTCTAGATATGTCTCATGAAGCAAGAGAAAAAATAAAGCAAAAATAAATTATTGGGACTACATAAAAAAAAAGCTTCTGCACAGTGAAGGACACAATCAACAAAATTAAAAAAGCGATCTACAGAATGGGAGAAGATATTTGCAAATGACGTATCTGATAAAGGATTAGACTTGGGAATCTTTCCAAATCTCTAAAATGTACAAAGCAACATAGAAATGAAAGATATTGTCTATGTGATGTTAAGATTAAACAGATTACTAAATAGAAGAGCTGAAAACTCATACTTAGAGAATTGTAATGTGATTATTACCCATTTCAAAAGACTTGACTAGAGGTAGACCCTAAATGCTGAAGCCTCTGCTCAAATAAACTTGGCAAAGGAAAAGAATGTCTCAGGGACAGAAATTAGAGTAAGATTAAAGTTAGAAGTGTCTGTTATCTTAAAGAGCTTCCAAAAAAACAAGATTTCTTAAACATAATGCAGGTCACCAATCCAACAAAAACTAACAACTATTAAGTTTATCTCCTTCCCCCTCCACCTTCAGGCAAACATCTACTGGATAAAACAGTAGTTTAGAACATTCCTGTTCCATTAAAGATCACACTTACCAAATAAATTTTATCAAATTGCAGGGCATATGAACATAATTCAATTTAAAGCAGATGAAGAAGATTTTGTAGTTTCAAAGAGTGGAATCTTTGCTGTTTTCCCCCCAAATCTATAGTGATATTCAAATTTGAGAAACTGTTTATGGTGGGTCAGCTGTTATGTTTGGTTTAGGAGTAACTTTTCCAGAGGTTTTTAAAACTGGTGGTTTCTGAGCCCTGGGTTACACTGCAGAGATGAGGGATGGTGCCCATCAGCATCCCCTTCCCCGAGACTTTGCCTTGCATTTGGTGATTCTCAACACACGTGTGTATGTCTTAATTGAACGGTGACAGGTGGATATGAATGGTCCATGTTTGAGGGTTACTGGAGCTGTATATCACACAGTGGGCATCTGGGAGAAATATCCTTCTCCTTGGGTGTGCCAATCTTTCCATTCTATTTCCCTCCCTCTGCTCCAAGGCAGGTATTTTCTAGAACTCTCTGTGTGCACACTGACAGGAATAAGCCCATGAAGCAATCTGGCCTTCATCCCAGGTCCAGAGTCAGGATCATAGTGGGAAGCTAGGCCACCTGGCATATGGCACATTTAAAACAAAATACTCCAAGTGGGTCTTCTATGTTTGGACTTAATAAGCTAAAAATAAAAGATAAGGGATGCCTGGGTGGCTCAGTCGGTTAGGTGTTCAACTCTTGGTCTCAGCTCAAGTCTTAATTTCAGGATGGTGAATTCAAGCACCGCATTGGCTTCCATGCTGGGCGTGGAACCTACTATAAAATAAAATAAAATAAAACAAAATAATACAATAAAATATAAAATGAGAATGTATAAAGTCACGTGACTTTAGACACAATTTACTAGTCAATTATGCATCTTGTAGAGCAGTGAATATAGGCCTGGCTACAGTGTGATTCTGGTGTTACCTTGGCTCTTTCCTATTGAGTTATTGCTGGAAGTGTATCAAGGAGTGACGGGGAGGGTGTTTTTCCGCATTCTGTCTCCATTCTTCACTTTCTTGGTTGCTGATCTGCACCCTACATTGGTTTGCATGTCAATTGCCCCTAGCATCAGAGTTACTTAATTACAGAGAAGTCACGACCTCGGCCTTTTTACACCTAGGGTCTTCGTCACCTGAATTTCTTTCCATAGCTCTGACTCAGAGCTTTGCACATGTTAGGGTGTGTGCATGTATTCAAAGGGCAGATGTGGGGGCCCCACTTCCAGAAATCTAGTATGTAGTTTAGATTTAGTATATTTGTGTAGAAGACCTATGAATTACACTTAGGGAAACACGGCTGGAGCTATGGCTCTTTCTGATTGACAACTGCAGTTTTCTATACAATGACAGCATATGAAGTTTTCTCTCTTCCCACATGGCTCCCGAGGACATTTCTGGCTGTAGTTGCTTTTACCTGGAAAAAGCTTTTTTTCCGCGTCAATCAGCTTCTATTATAAGCTGTGGGAAGAGTGGTAGTCGGCTTGGGCTGCCACGCGAAATTCCTCAGACTGGGGACTTCGACAAAAGAAATGTATTTCACACTGTTCTGGAGGCTGGAAAGTCTAAGATCAAGGAGCCAGCTGATTCGGTTCCTGGGGAGAACTCTCTCGCAGGCTTGCAGACAGCTTCTTTCTTGTTACATTTTCTCTGGTGTCTCCTCTTCTAAGGACACTAATCCTTTTGGGTCAGGACTCCACCCTTATGACCTCATTTAACTTAATTACTTCCTTTTAAGCGCCACAGAGGGTTAGAGTTTCAACATATGAACTTGGGGGGAGGGGACAATTTGATTCATAGCAGTGGACCATCTTAAATTTTGGTGGAAATAGAACCTTCCTGTCTTGGGAGCTACCTGGCAAAGGTTTCTCCTAGTACTGAGAAACAAAACCAAAATGAGATATTGTTGGAGGAAACTGGGAGTAGAGGGACACCCTCCAGTTTGGGTGCGGGGCGGACAATAAATCGAGACGAACTTCTGGGCCCACCTTGTTTCTATGTGCATGAGCTGTGAGCAGCAAGAGCAGCTTTGACTACGTGACTGGCCTCTCAACTCAAACACTTCTTTTTTTTTTTTTTAAAGATTTTATTTATTTATTTGAGAGAGAGAGAATGAGAGAGATAGAGAACACGAGAGGGAAGAGGGTCAGAGGGAGAAGCAGACTCCCCGCTGAGCAGGGAGCCCGATGTGGGACTCGATCCCGGGACTCAATCCCGGGACTCCAGGATCATGACCTGAGCCGAAGGCAGTCGCTTAACCAACTGAGCCACCCAGGCGCCCCTCAAACACTTCTTGAGGACCATTAAGGACAAGCCGTGTAGACAGCTGTAGAGAAGCAAGGAAGAATCCGACCATCGCTGACCCCCAAGATAGCTCAGTTGGCATCAGTTAGGGACAAGGGGGTATACACCAAATTACTCTGCTATGTAACTTCACAGTTGCCAATGCTATGGAAGCAATCCTTTCTGGAAGGATCAGGGACAGCTTTAGAAGATGACGCCTTTGAGTAGTTTTGAAGAATAAGGGTTGGGTTTTGACAGGCAGAGATTGAGGTGACAGAGAGGAAAGGGAAAAGGGGAGGGGTTTCCTAAAGAAGAGGTAACTGTGAGCATAGGGCAAGGCTGGCTATAAAATTTGTGGGGTGCAGGGCAAAATGAAAACGTGGGGCCTCTTGTTGGGGAAAAAAAAAAAAAGAGGAAAAAAATGCCATTGAAGATACCAAAATACAAAACGTCTTCCTTACTTCCACAGTTTCTCAACTTGTCGTAGTGGTTTTTGTTGGCTATTTAATGTCATTCTTAGTAAAAACAAAAAACAAAAAACAACAATTTTAATGCATTAGCATGGATATTATGCTTCCTTTTTATATTGTGCAATGTCGATTTAAAATGTCAATGTAAGAGCATTTTAATCCTCTGCAGAAAGCATCAAAATTATGGAATGTTTATTTCACGGTTTGCACGTATATACGTAACTCCTCACCAGAACAATGGAAACACGGCGCTAAACCAACTCAGCTGCTTTTATTTCACTTCTCGGTAAGCACACATCCTACCGACGACTCTCAACATTCAGCTCACCAATGAGTAAGGGGTGACTGGAAGGACCAGGAATCATGGGCTCCTTTTCCTTCCATGTCCTCATTCCCAGTGTCAGCTAAGACAGGGAGGTAACACTAACAAGGGGGGATATGATAGGGCTCCTGGATCGTTTGTGTTTCTCAGAACACTATCGTCTTCTTTTCATGTTGGAAGCCAACTTCTGATGCAAACAAAAGGCCTGGCTGTCGGGGCTGCTGGCGCACCCCCGGTCTCGGTCGTAGAGGTCACACGCTTAGCCCTACATTGGCTTTGGGTCTCCGTGAAATTCCACTCCCCATGTGTTGCGGGACCATCAGAATTTTATGCTTTAGGGTGCATCACAAACACTACGTGCAGATGCTTGGGGAAGTAGCCGTGGAGACGCCCGTGTTTGGCGGAGGTCCTCTGCTCGTGTGCATGCTCCACCCACCCACTGGGCTTCACTTAATAAGCACAACTCAGAGATAAAATATTTAAGAATTTAAACATGGCAACAGTAGAACATTAAAGCAAGCTCAAGTTCCTTCTGAACACGGGGTCCTGTGTGACTGCACAGGTCCCGCACCCAGGAAGCTGGCCCTGGCTAAGGCATAGAAATAGAAAGGTAGGTTTCTGATTTGGGGAAGGTGATGAATCCTGTTTATCTGGACCACAAGGCGTGAGACACAAAAACCTAGAAAAAGAAGTTGGACCAGATCCTAGAGAGCCTTGAATGCTATAGCCCCAAGTTTGGGCTTTATTTGAATACAGTGGTGAGGGTTTTGAGTAGGAGATTGGCATTATCTGAAGAGGGCTTTAGGAGGCGGACAGCTTACAAAGTGGATCAGAGAAGGTAACATTGACAAGGGGGAAGAGACCAGCCATGAAGTCATTACAGCAACGAAACTGAGGTCCAGAATCAGGGCTGTGGCCAGGAGTAAGGAGAGGGGCTCCAGACACAAAGACACACTTTGAAATTCAATTTAGAACAGTCCTTTCTGCACTGCTTGTCTAGTTTTGTTTTCAAACTTAAAAGTTTATTTTAAAAATAAAACTTTCTTTTCCCTTTGGAATTCTGAAGTTTCACATGTCTGTGAAAAAATTACTTGGGTTTTAGAAATTTACTTTGGAAGCTTAAGGCTGTCAGTCAACTCATAAGCTATGCCCCAAGCACTTGCAACTCTCAACGCTGCCCTCCCCAAAAACTGTGCTAGTCATGTCCCGATGCCTGGTGATGTGTTAGAAAACCATACTTCATGCAAGTAAGGTTTAAATGTTTTCCATCCTAAATCAATTCCTTTTGTCTATTTCAGACTATAAGAAATTGATGTAGTAAGAGTAAAAGAAAACTCTAACTGAAAACATCCTTTTTGGGAATTAGCGGATTAAGCTCTACCTTCCACTAGTCTTATCAAACCTTTGGAGGTGAGCCTGTGAAAAGGGGTCCGTGGCAGCCCACAGGGGCAAAGTTATGTCTTGGCAAGCCATGTGTCAAGTGGTTAGATGAAATTTAGCCTGGCCCTGATCGAACTCCCAGTCCTAGATGGGGTCAAGCCACATCTGTTGTTTGTTTAATGCGTCAAAAAGGCACGTACAATGGAGGGGGTAGGCAGGGTTTTCTAGTTCACACCTTGTTAGGAATATTCCTTGACAATGAGTGGGTATAAACACAGGTGGTGTAGAGTCATCAAATGCTTTGTTTGGTTCTGCCCTATAAAGTCCAAATGTTTGCTAAGGCCCAAGTGCCAGATACTCTTCAAAATAGAAAGGATTTATTATTTTGACAGAAGCAACATATCGCCGTGGCTTTAAGAAGGAGAAGTTTTTAAATCCTCCATCCGCCACTTCAAACAAGGGCAACAAGCCTCATGCAGGGCTTTTTTTTTTTTTTTAAATTTTTTTTAAAGATTTTATTTATTTGAGAGAGAGAGAACAAGCGGTGGGGAGGGGCAGAGGGAGAGAGAGAGAAGCAGACTCCCCACCGAGCAGGGAGCCCAATGCAGGGCTCCATCCCAGGACCCTGGGATCATGACCTGAGCTGAAGGCAGACGCTTAATGACTGAGCCCCTCAGGCGCTCCTCATGCAGGGTTTTAAAACACCCCTCAACACAAATTCTGACTCAAAAGTTACCGTCAATGTCTTGCTCACTTTGTTGCTCTGCTGCCCTTGGTTACATTGTGTTATTTCTTTTTTCTTTTTAAAGATTTTATTTATTTATTTGAGAAAGAGAGAATGAGAGACAGAGAGCACAAGAGGGTCAGAGGGAGAAGCAGACTCCCTGCTGAGCAGGGAGCCCGATGCGGAACTCGATCCCGGGACTCCAGGATCATGACCTGAGCCAAAGGCAGTCGCTTAACCAACTGAGCCACCCAGGCGCCCTGTGTTATTTTTTGTCTCTTGTGTTCAAGGATGAGCCAGGCGGTTCTGGTTTCTCCATCCACCCCAGCTTGGCTACAAGCCGCTGCCGGGTCACCAGCCCTTCCTATGGAAGTGAACTTCTTCTCTGTTGTCAGATTGCTTAGTGCTCTAGCAGACAGACGTCGGAAGCTTCGATAGGACACGTCAATGCCTAGGAATGAGGAGTATCCAGAGGAGATGAGGTAGCAACTTCGGGGCAGTCACCTCCAGGCCAGCAGTCTGTGATAGAGAGTACATTTATCTTGGTGAAACCGTAATTCTCAACAAGAGCCAATTTTGGCATCGGGGAGATGGGGGCGGGGGGATTTGATAGCACCTGGGGGTATTTTGGATTGTCAAGACAGGGGTTGGGGAGGGGTGTCACTGGCTTCTTGTGAGTAGAAGCTGGGAATCCTGCTAATCATCCCACAATGCATAAGATAGCCAAGTATCCAGTCCAAAATGTTAATAGTGCACTGTTGAGAAACCCTAGTATAAATAACTGTTGATTCGAGGGATACCCTGATCACTGCACCAAACCCTGAAGGATACCCGATGTGAGGAAGCTGATGGTCCATGTGGTAAGACGGGAACTGGCATCCAGAGGGCTGGTGAGTCTTCCAGGATCCGCCCCCCCCAACCTTCCCCTGGCAGGGGAATGCATCCTTTAACTGATGACATGTGTGTCTATAGCAGACATCTGTTATTTCTGCCTGTCCGATGCCCTTTCCCTTCTCCCCCCGGGAAGAGCACCGTGATTTTCCTTGGAGTCAGCCTTCCCTTAGCCATACGTGAACACGGTGCTGAGGTCAGGCCTCTCAGGGTCCCTCTCCCAGAAGGAATGTCACAAGGATGGCAAATGGAGCTGTACCGAGATTCCCAGAGCAGCTCCTTTTCTCTTTTTTTTTCCCCCTTCCCAAAGTCTGGTAGCTCAAGTTTATTTTTTCCTGTATCTTTCCAGTACATCCCTTGGGTCGTGTGTGCGTTTGCTGTTTCAGCTCCCAAGCGTAGGCTGTAAACCAAGAACCCAAATGCCTCCAGCTCCGTGTTCTGAGCCCCGCGGTGGTGTCCTGCATTTGAATGATAGCAGATCTGCAAGCCGCTCCATTGCGGGTGCCTGGGTGCCGAGATGGAGAGAGACCCACGGCGCACCTCCAGCCCAGCGCCGACCCCTGCTGCTGAGGGCTCTAGTTCGCCCGGAAGAGTGGTCGGCGCTCTATGCTAGCGCCATGCTTGCTCGGGTGCCAGGAGCAAGGACACCCGCTCAAAAACACTGACTGATGAGATCCCTGGCTCAGAACAAAAAACCCGGCAAATCACGAAAGGCACTGAGAAGTATAGCACGTCATACCTCAGATCTCCTTCTACCCGTTTACTGGGCAACTCTATTAAAGAACCATGGGGGTGACGCTGCAGGTGGTGGGGATGAAGCCGTGAGTTTTATGTCTGATACTTAGGGATAACTCGTAAACAGTCCCTCAAAACTGAATGGAAATACCATAAAATATTTTTTAACAATTTTGTACTCCATTCTATTTTTGTTTCTATTTTGTTTTATTTTTAACTACAAAAAGAATACTTCTTAGTGTACTAAATGTAGACATAGATGCCCCCTCGCTCCTTCCTCTTCTCTCTTCTTCATTCCCTGAAAGAACAACCGCAGTGAAGCCCTGTGAAGAAGCTGTGAAGAGGTTGGCGTCTCATACACAGTGTATCATTCCAGATCTCTTTTCCTGCCTACCCAAGCACACCATTTGCTGTTTCCCTTGTGAATCATAAAGTCAGGACCACACTCTCCATGTTCTCCAGCACTTTGCTTTATTTCACAATGTATCTCTCGGACCTCCTTCTGTGTCAATACATAGACATCTTATTTCATTACTTTTTTTATGTGTATTTTATATGTGACATCAGCACATGACTGGTTAATTTCTGAATCACTCATATGAGCTGATTAAAAAATAATGGTGATTCCAGGACCACCTCTGGCTAATCTGGGTTTCTGGGCTAAGTGCGGATCTCCTGGCCTGCTGCCCATGATATATTATTGGCGCTGTTACGAAAGAGCCGAAATATGCCTCAAGTATTTCCTCCAACCATCAAACCTTCAGGGCAAGGTTGGAAGGACCTGAATGAACCACTCAGCAGAGAAGGGGAGAAGGTCCTGGAAACACATTCCTCGACCAAATGAGACCCAGTGAAATAGAGCAGCCAATTTCTCTCACACATCCCTTCCCCCAACCTGCAATCAGCAATAATTTTGGAGAAATAAAGCAAATGGATCGCTGCATTCCTACACGTCTATTACATTTGACTATTCTTTGCAGGAGCTACTCAGGACCAAATGTTTGGAAAGGAAGTTGGCTGGCCACAGTGTCTTTTTCTTTTTTTTCTTTTAACTTATTCTGCTGCAGCTGCAAAATAGGAAAAGAAGAAGAGAAGAAGAAAAATCCAACCTTCCTCAACCAAAGACCTTTCTGGGAAAATTCTTCCAACTCCCCCCTTGTTTTTTTGGAAAACACTTGCATATTATACATTTGTGCTTACACATGCTGAATCTCTTGATAATCCACTGAGATCTTTTACTGTTTGTTTTTTTTTTTTTTTAGGTTAAGAATTTAGAGATGTATTTTCTTGCAAACGAGTGGGTCCTCTGGGTCAGGATTAACTGTTAAATTCCTTGGCTTCTATGTAGCCTTAAATGAGCTCTAAAGACAGCTTGTTTTCTTAGGGGTTATTCCCATGTGAGCTAAGAGGCAACATGAAAATTGATAATGACTAAGTTGCCACAGTCTGCCTCAGTAGTTGTGTTAGCATATGAAACCTTGGTTTTCCCCTCAGTCTGTATCATAGCAAGCGTCATATTATAGAGTGATTTATTCTGGTACTTTCTTAGCATGGCACTGCAAACCCTTGGGTCCTTCCCAGGGTGCCCCCCAGCATCACGTACCTCAGCAGGAGAACACCGGACCCACCCCAAATCACTTCCGTTGCTACAGCACTGGGTCTCTTCTGTCTGCAATGCCCTTACCTCCCCCCCAACCCTCCCACCGAAGGTCTCCCCATCCGCCCAGGCCCAGGTGGAGGCCACCTTCTCTCTGACATTTTTCTTACCCTCTTCTCCCTCTGGCCCTCTGTCGGCAGAATTAAGCCTCCACATTAGGTAGCTTTTGTATATGCTGTTACATGTACAGTGCAATTTTAGTTTCCATCTTCAAGTACTCACTAGCTGCCAGAAACGGAGGCTGAGGGCTTATAGGGGGCCATTTAAGGCTCCTTTGATTTTGCCCCATTTTACAGAGGAGGAAATTAATGTTCGGAGACATTAAGTTGCCCAAATGCACACACCTAGCAAGCAGCAGAGCCAAGCCCCGGCCGGCCTGATCCCAGAGCCTGTGGTCTGCGCCCCCCAGGCTACGAAGCACCCCGGCACCGGTCCCCTTCTCTTTGTTGGGGTGGGAGCTTTCAGGGCGAGTGCTCTGTCTCATCCACCTTTGCCTTCACCGTTCGAGGTATAGCAAGCACTCAGCACCACAGCACTCGTCCTTTCAAGTGGGGTTTCATCCAGGTGCTGGAGGCTGAGGAGCAAACGGGGCCAGGATGCTTGCCGAGCGGACAGGCTGAGCCCTCTGACTCTGCCTGCAGTCCTCGGGCCAGGAGATGGCCAGTCGTGCAGAGGTGTGTGTGGAACGCAGCAGAGTGGAGGAGGGCCCGTTGCATTGGGTGGCAGCCAGGTAGGGAGAGAGACTGAGGATGAGCATGTACATCAGTGGGGCAGGGGGGTGAGGTATGTAAAGGCCATTCCAACCTTTTTTTTTTAATTTGATTTATTTGAGAGAACGAGAGAGTAAGAGAGAGAGAGAGCACAAGCTGGGGGAGAGGCAGGGAAGAGAGAGAAGCAGGCTCCCCAGGGAGCCCCATGTGGGGCTCCATCCCAGGACCCTGAGATCATGACCTGAGCCAAAAGCAGATGCTCAACCGACTGAGCCACCCAGGTGCCCCGCCATTCCAGCCTTTGAGATGAGCATCTACCAGAAGGCAGACTCTTGATTTTTGCTTTACGTTCCTTCCCATTCAGTCTCTTGTTCCCATTTTCAGATGGAAAACAGAGACTCAGAGGGGGCTAAGTAACTCGTTCAAAGTCATATGGCCAGGATTCCTATCCAGGCAGGGGCCAAAGGGCCCCTGGGAGACAGCGTGTCTGATTTAGTCTCAGGTCTCCCACCATTGTGCTGTCACGTCCCAGGACCCGAAGTATAATGTGCCTTGTGGAAAAGGAACACATCAGCTTCATCCAGGACAGAAATATTTAATACACTGCTAAGTAAAGGGCAGGGAGGGAATGTGTTTCTCTGGCATGGTGGCCGGGGGATGGGGGGTGCCGCTGAACTTTGACCTGGCACACGTAACCAGCATGCGAACAAAATGGGCTACAAAGTGTAGCCAGCCACCTCCACCAGACCTGGGAGTCTGTGGGATGTTGCAGCTTTCCTCTGTGAAAGGTGACCAGGGTGAGAGGTAGACTGTAGAGAACAAGCATTCTTTGAAATACATCCAATCCAGAGCGGCGCTTGGATGGGGCCGGAAGAATGGAGATGTCACCCTTCAGCCTCACCTCTCGCTGCTTTGAAGGTCTCGCCCACCCCTCGCATTTGCAAGGTTCACATACCATGTGTCTAAATATTTAGAAGTTATAAATCAAACCAACAACCTGTTAAATCAAATATATTCTATCCTCCTACCCCGGCAAATCGAATGACATGGAAGGCCAAGCTGGAATTTACAGTTCTCAGGCTCCTGGAGGTCTCGGCTGGAACACGGTGGTACCGGAAGAGGTGGCCTCTGGACGAAGGCCCACTCACCTTCATTTTCTATCTTACCCCACGGAAGGCCTCAAATGTAAACGTGTGGATATTCCAGCTCACACATTCAAATTCAGTCCATACCCCGAGCATGGAGCTGCCCAGTGGCCACTCAGAGCCTAGGATCTCATCAGTGAGCAGGGAATTCTGGGGTGCCAGCTCTCTGGAAGGAGGCTTAGATGGGGTGTTTGGGCTCCTCACCCTGTGTGTAGGGGTGAGGCTGTAGGGGAACCAGAGCCAGCCTGCCTTAAGTAATGGGCCCAGGCAAGGTCTCTCTTGCCAGTATCTACTCTAAAGCAATGAATGCTGCTGATAAAGAAGTTGCATTTGTGAATAAAAGCTGAGGGCAGAGAACTGGCCCAAATTGATTATCACTGAAGCCCTTGCACCCAGCACAGTGCTCTGCACACAGTAAGCGCTCCATGAATGGTGATTGAATGAACTGCCATCACCGCAGCCAAGATGGAGTTTAAGTCACTTATTGTTAGAATACCAAAGTCACCAGACCCTTTGAACGCTCCTGAAGTAAAGTGGGATTTGAGTAGCTACTGATTTTCACTCCCTGGGTCAGGGGGCCAATCCTTCTTTCTTCCCACCCTTGGGCAACTCAAAATACTAAAGATACAAAATTTCATATTAAAATGCCTGCATTTTATTGAAAACCTGTGTTGGAAATGTTAAAAACAAGTTGTCTTCATTAGGAAAGGTAATTTTATATCACCTTTAAGCAGAGAGACTTTAGATTTGAACACTAAAGCTTCTTCTGCATAATCCTCCCCCAGCTGGAAGAGGGATGAGGAGTCATAGCTGGACGTCTTCATCACTTCATTGTTTCCTTTAAATGCTAGGTCCTGCTTTTTCTCTTCAGGTGGTTATTTGTGCCCTGATTTCGGGGACTACAGTTGCCCAATTCTGCACAAGGACAAATAAAGTGGAGCCCATATTGGTTCTTCTCCAGTTTATGACAGCATTCTTCCTCAAGTCATGTAGGGGAGCTAAGTTGGTCTGATCAAAGTCACCATGACCCATCCTGTGTGCCTACAATTGCATTCCCTTAGAAAATTCATTACAAGTTTGATTAGGTTTCAACAAGGTATACGGCTGAAACTACACTTCGACTTCATTTTGGGGGATGTCATACCAATGAATTTAGTTGTCCACAGTTTCTATTCTGTTGTCGGGCCACGCGTCTCTGGTCTTTTGCATTTCTTAGTCTTTCTTTGCCAAGGTTCATGTAAAATAATTGGAGTTTTGGTGAATGACAGCATGGTAATGCCAACCACAAGGTTTGAGAGATAGGGAAGGGTGGGTCAAATATGATTAAGTGGTGGACAACAGGGAGTCCCCCCCCTTTTCTTAAGATTTTATTTATTTATTTGACAGAGAGAGACACAGCAAGAGTGGGAACACAAGCAGGGGGAGTGGGAGAGGGAGAAGCAGTCTTCCCGCCGAGCAGGGAGCCCGATGCGGGGCTCGATCCCAGGACCCTGGGATCATGACCTGAGCTGAAGGCAGATGCTTAACGACTGAGCCACCCAGGCGCCCCAGGAATCCCTTTTCTTGATATCAGTTCTAAATGTCCAAGAAACTTGAACCTTGGAGCACTCAACTCTTTTTCCACTGCTTGTTGAAGGATATTGCTGTCAGGGAGGAGGCCTTTGAAATGTTAAATAAGATGCTTGTGGTTTAAAAAAGTTTTCTCCTTTGCTAGTTGGTCTTTCCATAACTGTCTTCACTGCCCCCTCCTTCCTCCTACCCAAGAGGTTCTGCCAAACCCCAGCCTGCCCCAACTGACTGCTGCCCTCTTACCAAACAGAAATGGCCGTGCCACCAAGAGATTAGACATCTCCTAACCCTCCGTGGGTCCCCAGACTTTTAGAGTCCTCTGTCCAAGAGCCTCAGAACAACCTCCCACAGGTTAGACAATTGTCGGAGTCAGTGGCAACCATTAACTCTTTGTTCTGAGATAATCAACTAAGATCCAAGATAAGGAACATGTTTCATGCTTCTACTTGGCCAGGTTCAGGTTCCTGCCTTCAGGGTCACCCTCCAAGGCTAAGGTGGTCTTCGTATTTCTTCTTCATCCAGGGGGAGAAATGTTATTGATGTATATCTTTCCATCCCAGTTTTGTTTTTTTTTCCCAAAACTCCATTATCATTTCTACCCCAGCATCTGCTACAGCTTCTCATTTTGTTGCAGGCATGGTGTTCATATGTGATGTGAGCTTTGGGGGACTTTACCTTGAAACATGCTCTAGATGACCATAATGTTCTTCAAGGAACAAATATTATATATTGTGCAAGTTTTCTTGTGGTTTATCAGCAGAGGACCTGTACACTTGGTTATGGCCCTCTCTGAGAGCTTTTGGTGCCTATCACACAGGTCTTCAGTAGGTGTTTGCAGAATGAGTCAACTATGAAGTTCAATAGTCAAAAGGATGGCTGGCACAAGTGAGAATCTATTTCCTCACTAACACTCTAGGATGGTAATAAAGAAGGAGACATAAAGGCAAAATTCTCTGAATGACATAAATGCTTTGAATGGGATAGATAGAAAAGAAAAAAAAACAGAGGTACAAGTAGTTGGGGTGAGCTCATATAAAAACTTGGACTCAGACTTTAAATTCAAGATGATAGGCTGAGTTCAAAGTCTCTTCTCTTCCAAAATCCCTTTGAAATCACAGGAAAAAAGAGAGTATAAAGAGTGCTGGAAGACAGAAATGAGTACTACCAGAAATTGAATTTCTACACAATAGTGAAGATGGAATAATGTCAGTGGCCGGGGGGAAAAAACCCAGTGTCCTGAAACAGTTAGAGGAGAAAGGTCCTGTACAAGTAAGAGTGTCTTTTCCCCAAGCCGGACCAAACACCGAAAGCAGAGTGAACAGTTACCCAGATCAGCACGGGGATAGAGGGAGTTGCCAGTAACAAGGCCCTCACACTCTTCCTTCACTCTGACACTCTCCCACCCCCATGTTCCCAGTGCTTGGCTGGGCTAACTGGAGAAAACTGTTCTCTAAACAAGAACATGTGCGTGTGTGCTCAGCATGGAGAGAAGGTGTGGTTTCTGGTGTGGACACTGAAGCTGAGAATAAAGCCAAACAGAAAAGCTGAGCCCAGGGTGACTCAAGAAGTGTGTGTCTGTGTATTGTATGTGTGTGTGTGTTTGTGTGTGTATGGGGTGCCCAGAATGGGCATCCACTAGGGGAAAAGAAACTTAGAGGATGTTCGTAAGAGATTAGGGGAAGATGCTGTTGTTTAATCGGCAATGTAACTCCCCTCTCTGTTTCCCCACAAAACTTCAGGAAATATTTCATGTTTTTGAACTGGCATTTAGGTGTTTTCAGAGGAGGGGGGTGATGATATTAGCCTCAAGTAGCAATAAGACAAGAACAGGATGGATCAAGGAAAATAGAACTTAAAATGAAGGCAACTGTAACAATTGTCTTCAGGATATATGAGAATGTATGGTAGCCATGAAACAGAGGAACCATAAAATTACTCAGAAATTTAAAAGTGTTGGGGTACCTGGGTTGGTTAAGCATCTGCTTAATCCCAGGGTCCTGGGATTGAGCCCCACATTGGGCTCCCTGCTCAGCGGGGAGTCTGCTTCTCCCTCTGTCCTTCCCCTTGCTTGTGCTCTCTCTCTCTCTCAAATAAATAAAGAAAATCTTTAAAAAAAAAGAAGAAGAAATTTTAAAATGTTAGCTAAGATAAATTAAATAAAAAGCCTAATGTGGACATGTTTGTATAAAACTGTGTAATTTAAAAGATAAAGTCAAGAACGTCTCCTGGAACAGAGAACAAAAATTCTGAGATGAAGACATCAGCATCCCAAGGATTAAAGAGAAAACCCTAAACACTTTCAGAAAGAAGATAAAATATTTAAAGAAAAATATAGAAGAAAGAGATAAAGGGAAAAAAGAAGGAAAAAAGAAAAAGCGAAGGAAAGAAATAAAAAAAGCAAAACTAAGAAAAAAGAAAATTGAAAGGCTCAAAATCAGGAGTACAAAAGACACAATATGTGGCCATATTGACCACAATGTAGTAAAATTAAGAAATTAATAGAAGAATGAAGGGAAAAAGAAATATACTTGAATTTTAAAACTGTAGACAACTATTCAGTTCAATAAGATATAAAATGAGTATGAGACTATAGGTAGCAGTGAATGCAAACGAACTGGGTGTTTGAATAATCCAGAAAATACACGCTTCTGGAAAGTGTTGAAGGGCAGCAAGAACAGCCAAGAAGTACCAGTAAGCATTCGTGTGGCTGCAAAGGGGTTCGTTTTAAAAGATGTGACAATTATGTATAATTTGTATTCAAATATTTGAGGTCTGGATAAAATAAGTGATTTTTTATGAGACAAAATTACCAAAACTGGTATGGGAAAGAAGACACTGAAATAGACTTAAATCCATTCTCCTTGGTGTTCCCAGGCTTAACCCGAAAAGCAATTTCTGCAAAGCCTTTTAAGAATATTTTGCTGCCAGGTCATTTAGCTGTTTCATGACATTAAAAACACACACACATACACTGCTTCCAGCTCATCTCATACCACTATCCTAGCATCAAAATAAATACCAAATAAAATAGATCATATAAACCACATCGCATATGAACCGTTCCCAAAAATTCCAAGTAAATCTTAAGCAAATTCAACCAAATAAAGTATTAAGAGAATAATGTATTATAACCAAGAAGACCTTTTTAAAAAGATTTTATTTATTTATTTGAGAGAGAGACAGAGAGAGCACGAGCAGGAGGAGCGGCAGAGGGAGAAGGAGAGCAGGGAACCCGATGCGGGGCTCAATCCCAGGACCCCGGGATCATGACCTGAGTCACAGGCAGATGCTTAACCAACTGAGCCACCCAGGCGCCCCCTATAACCAAGAAGAGTTTATCACAGAAATGTAACAATGATCCAACAGTAGCAGGTCTCTATTACATTAATAGTTTAAAGTAGCAACAACTAATGCTTTCAAGAGATGCTGACAAGGCATTTGATAAAATTCAACAACCATTGTCAATTAAAAAAAGAAACTTGGACCTAGTCCAACATATTTGTTGTATGAAAGGAGGGAGCTATGATCTTTCCTATAACTAGCTACTTGGAAATCATAAAAAGGTTAGATTTTTTCCCCTTTTTTAAAGTGTGTAAGAAGTACTTGCTTAGGAAATGTGATTTCTAGGGAAAAAATGAGGACACGTTTTCATGTGACTGAACTCAAGTAACATTCTGGCCCAATTAAGAACCTGTTCACAGCCATTGTGGCCTTCAGAAGTGTTAGGTTGATTGAAAAGTCATAGATTATTGAACAGTTTTCATCAAATGAGAATTTCTAATTATACTTCAAAGGTACCCATTTCTGGTATCCCGGTCAAAATACCATTAGAAGAAGCATTCAGGGGTTCAATTGTAGTATATGTGCTGCCGAAGTGAGCACGCATTCAGTGGTTCAAAAGTTGCACGTGATTGAAGAGTACATTTCAAGGTCATCTCACTTGCAGGAATTATTTCAGAGCCCAGCCAGTCATTCTATTTTTAATTTAGAGACAGGCAATTCTGTGTAGTTGGTAATTCTGCTTCTGCCTCTTACTTCTGGGAGTACTTGGGGGCCTCATGTCATCCATCAATTAATATTACAAGCTTTGGAGAGATGGCTTAAGTATTAATGCAATATCTCTCCGGTAGAATACAATTGCTATATTCTGTTCAATAACCCCAGGGATGGTGTCTCAATTCCATAACAATCACTGTGGCAAAGGCATAGAACATCCACAGCAGATCCTACCCTATCAGAATGGGTCCTCCATAATCTGTACCCGTGCAAACCAGCTCAGGGGTAAACCTGCTGAATGTAAATCCTAGATTGGTCCCCACAAGCCATGGTTCCATGTTGTCTGTGGAGCAATTGAGCCCTTGGTTTGAGCTACAGGGTCTTAGAGGATTCAAAAAAAAGCTTCACACTTAAAACTCTATTCTTCATCGCCCTCTCTGGTTTACTCTGTCTAGCAGTTGGACCTTTCCATCATGTTTAACACATATCCTCACTTCTTCTTCTTCTGACTTCGCTGTTCATATCAACATTTAGAATCGTTGTTCTCAGTCATTCCAGCTTGGAAATTAAGAGTAAGCATCTATTGGTGACAGACTGGAGATGGCCAATATCAGGGTAACTGACCTGAGTGGTCCCCAGGAAATTGGAGAGCCAGATGGATAGGACATCTCTAACAATTCAGTCTAACAACAAGCAGTAGGGCAAAGGACAAGGCAGAGCATGGAGGCAGGCAGCAAGGAGCCAACGGTCAATGAGCAAGGCCCAAGGAGGAAAGGCGACAAAACATCTGGTCCCAGAAGTCCTGGGTAGGGGCTCGAGGCAGGGAATCAGGCCCCTGAGTGCAATGTAGGCTCGGATGCAGAGGTCCAAGAGAACAGCCTGGCTATTTGCGCTTGAAAAAAAGTTTAAAGGAGAAACATTAATGCTATGATCTAGTGTACTTTGGAGGCGAGGCTAAAGAATGGGTCTTTACATGAGGCACCAGATGGCCAGATTTTGTTCCGTCTTCTGATTGGCCAAGACCAAGCCCCAAGGCTCAGGGAAGCCACCTTGAATCTTCGTGTATCCATCGTCCACGGGCTGTGGTGGGTTGGAGGGGTGAACCAGGCACTTGGTGACAAAGCCAGTTATTAGAAAAAGGAGGACGGGGGCTAGACTGATGGAAGAAGCTCCAGTCTGTGGCTCGAGCAAGCAGGAGTCCTTGTTTTGGAGTGCTGCATGGCTGCCATCAAGCTGTATTGGGGGGAATAAACTGTGTCTGCTCATTCCTATAGAAGTCCCTAATATCAGAAAGCCACGTCAGTGAGAAAGGGTGTGTGGGTGGGTGGGGACTATGTACTAAGAAGTTAAGGGTCAGGTTTAAACTGTAAGATGCTAGTACACATGATTTGGGGCCTCCATCTCTGCTGCCTTCCCACCACAGAACACACTACCTGGCACAAAATGTGCTCCATAAATACACATAAATGAATACAGGTCTGCATTTAATCTCGGCTCTGCCACTTACTAAGTTATCATTAAAAAATGGAATATTGTACACACAAAGCGCATAATAGGTGCCTAGTAAATGGTCGTTGCTCTTGTTGATGATCATGCCCTGACTCCTTTCCAACCAGAAGCTTCTTGAGAAGAACCTGTTCTATATGTCTTTGCAGACTGTGGATTCAGCACCCCAGTTCTGACTTCATCCATGCTCAGCAGATATTCTTTGCTGAATAGCTAAGCATACAGTGCTTACATGAAGGGCAGCCCAATGTTGTGTTAACAGCAGGGACTCCAGAGCCAGATGCTTATGGCTAGATCCTGGCTCCACCACTTGTGAGGTATGTGACCTTGGGCAATTGACTTAACCTTTTTGCCTCAATTTCCTCATCTAAAAAATAGAAGCATTAGAGCACCTTTTCTCACACAGTTATAACCAGGGTTCAATGAGATAATATCTGTGCAGCACGCAGAACAGCGCCGCGCATATGGTAAGTACTAGGTATTTCCTAATGCTTCATTTTAATCCAGTTTTTACATTTTAAAATTTTGTTTATTTTTTTAAAGATTTTTATTTATTTATTCATGAGAGACAGAGAGAGAGAGAGAGAGGCAGAGGGAGAAGCAGGCTTCTAAGGAGCAGGGAGCCCGAGGCGGGTCTCGATCCCAGGACTCTGGGATCATGCCCTGAGCCGAAGGCAGACGCTTAACCATCTGAGCCACCCAGGCACCCATATATTTTTAAATTTTGAAATAAGAGTTCACTCATACCCTTTGCCCTGTTTCCTGTAATATCAGCATCTTCTATAACCACAATACAATAATCAAAACGAGGAAATTTCAACTCGTTACTAGTTACGTACTAGTTACTGTTTAATATAAAACTATTAAATAATTGACAGACCTTCTTTGAACTTCATCAGTTTTCCCACCCATGTCCTATTTTGGAGCTAATCGGGGATCTGACTTTGCAGTGAGTAGACATGTCTTCTCAATCTCTTCCAACCAGTAATAGTTCCTCAGGCTTCATGTCACTTCGAAGAAGATTAGCCAATTGTTTTTCACGAAGTCCTTCAATTTGAGTTAGTCTGATGAATTCTCAAGATTTGGGCTGGGGTGGTATATATTTGGCAAAAATACCATAGAAGTGACCTTGAGTCTTTCTCAGTGCATCATATCAGGAGGTATAGAATGTTGTTATGTCTCACAACTGGTGATTTTACCTCTGATCACTAGGAAAAGGTGGTAACCAGATTTCTCCACTACAAAGCTACACTTTTCCCTTTATAATTCGTTAGTGTCTTATGGGAAGATACTTTGAAATTGTGCAAATATCCTGTTTCTCATTAAACTTTTACCCACTAAATTTAGCAATCATTGATGATTCATGCCAGTAATAACTATTATGGTGGTGTTTGCCTAATGGAGATTTTTAAAATTTTATTCAATTTTTTATTTATATCAGTTGCATTCATGATTATTTATTTTATTGTATTATCATTATTATATATATTGTTGTTCAGATGGTCCCAGCTTTGGCCATTAGGAGTTCTTTCAAGTTGACTCAGTGTTCTTTAGACATGGAGTCATAGCTTTTTGAAGTGCTTCCATCCTTTATGTTACCATAAACTGTTCTAAGCTCATCTTATATTTCTCCTGCCCTAGCCTTGGAATCAGCCATTGCTCCAAGGAGTCTTGCTTTTTTCTTATTGGAGAATGGTGTTTAGAAACCAAGATCTGGGTGCTAGGTGTGCTTGTTGTTATTGAGATGTCATTGCTTCCAGGTTTTCTCAGTGGATAGAATTAGGAAATATAGGCATATATACTCACATACAGATATACAAATTTCTTTTAACTTAGTTTTAATTAGTGAAGAAAAAAATACTTTCTGTTCTCTTTTGAGATATTTTCCAAAGAGACCCAGACCATGACCCATCAGCTTACTTGCAATTCTACATATTTACTTATTGCTTCAGTAGGCGCCATAATACAAGAGTGCTGTCTAGTGACACTGCAATTTTAAAGACTGACTGATGGCTGGGGAGGAGGCTTGTTTTGGGCCTTACTCTTCTATCTTCACAGGATCCCTATGGGCTCACCCTGGAACAGTACTTCTCAAAGTGTGTTCATTGGAGTCCCATTGCCTACGGACTGATTAGTTTTATGGTTGACTATGTTTAAAAAACACTTTCCATTATGCCCCCTGCACGGTATACACGAGCACATTGAAGGTTCCCAGAAGTCTTGCAGTAAAAAAAAAAAAAAAAAAAAATGAACGCTCTTGAGAAAGGGAAATGAAAAGGCTCTGCTCCCTCTAGTGGTCAAACTGAGTAACTGGTATTTTATGGGCTTGGAACATAAAGAGACAAGAGTTGAATATATAAAAGACATAATGGAGGGATGAGCAATTTGTTAAAGATATTGACCAATAGGGAAACATATGTGGTCAGATAGAATTAGTATGTGACTCTCCTATGGCATGAATGAACCTAAAGGGAGTAATTTACAGCTAATTCTTGGCTGGGTTGCTTGAGATTATAACATAACTAACGTTTCACAAAAGCCATTTTTGTGATCGTCTCCTAGATCATCTCATTGGAGCGTAAAGCAGATTTTCATTTTCCTCAGTTTTCAAATAAGGAACCAGTCTCAAAGAGGATAAATGGCAAGCTTAAATTAACATAACTTGTTTGGGACAGAGCTGAAACTTGGTTTAAACTTGTATAGTAAGGAAGCATTGGTCTGTGTTGTCATTGCCAGCCCTCTGCTCTTTCTGCTAAGCATTTTAAAATATGTTAAACATTTTGTTGCAATTGAAAAAGAAAATACAAAACATGAACCCAAAATTCCAGCCCCATAATTTAAAAAGGGAAGAAAGGAAGGAAGGTAGGAAGGAAGGAAAGAAAGAAAGAAAGAAAAAAACCATCTTTCACATTTTGACTCTTGCCAACATTTTTAGCAGCTCATAAAAGTGAGAAAAAGACAATCCTAACTATCAGTGAAGTTCTTTATCAAGTTAACACCTAGTTAAAATAGGTAATGGAAGCTTTATAAATACAAAATCCAGACTCTCAATAAACTTCCTACCACCAGATGTGGGCTGAGATACACACCAGTCTGGGAAGCTGGCCACCATAAACCCTCTGAGAGCCATCGGGGAGTCATATAACCATCTTGCTCCACGTGATCACTGACCTTTGTAGTGTTACCCTGGCTTTGGCTGAAAAGAGATATCACCATAAATCCATCCCTAACTAAAAGGATGCATTTCCTCATTTTCATCTACACAGATTGGAAAATAGGGAAGAGATTGATCAATACACTCATCTTTCTGCAATCATCTGAGAGGCCAAAATGGCCTTGGGGATGATGTATTGCACACACAACGTGAATCCCTAAAAGCTTCTGGTCTCTGAAGGTTATTATGGAGACAAGGATGGGAAGTAATAAAGCTGTGTCGTTTATTTAAAGTGAGGGCCTTCGTCTCTTCTCTCCTGGTACCTCCCATTTCTATTCCTAAATTGCTGACTGGACAATAGGAAAGAGAAGGAAATGTACCCATTTCAAACCTTCAGGAAGTCCATTTAGTCAACTGATTCTAGAAAGGTAAAATCTATCAAATAATCCACAAATAAAAATTGGTGTTAGGTTAACTTTCAAACCAATGCCAGACTCAAGACTTGGGATATGTCATTTTTATCCAAGTAACAATGCAGGAATGACACAGAAACACCCCCCGCCCTCTCCACTGGGACTAACAGAATTCCAAGCAGAGCTGCATTATTATTGGACCTGAGAGAGCTGGCTGTTTGCATGAAGTTCAATAGAGCTGTTTATATCGCTGACGTACTGTGAAATGTAATTGCTAAATCTGGTTTGGAAAATCAAAATGGGCAAAATGTGCCGTGAAATAGAATTCCCAAGTCTAGTTGGGGAAAAAAAAACAAGAAAAAAAAACCCTGTGAAAACATATGCATCGGATACTCTTTGAGGTCAAGTCTGTAAAGGGAACTCGCAGGTTCTATAAAATTCTCATTGTCTTTTTCCCCTTGTCCTCAGCTAGCCAGTGAGGAGACAAAGAGCAGGCTCATGTCAACATCTGGCTAGTGTCTCGGCATGAGCCATGATGTTCTCCTCCCACACACAGGTGCTGCCCTACGATGTCTGGCTGCCACATGGCACAGCCTGAAGAAGGGCATGCTGGGAAGAAAGTCAGTATGCCCTGTTTTCTGGTCCATCACACCCATGGGCACCATCCCCAGTGTAACACACAAAATGGAGGAGTCCTCATTTTCAGCCAGTTCTATGCAGCAGGGAACACAAAGACCATGACGGTCATCCCTGCCTCCCTGTCCCCTGGACACTGAGGGGAAGCAGTCAGAGGAGGGTGTCTTCAGTACATAGCCATTTGAAGCCTGCTGACCAGTCACGGAGAAGTTATCTTCTGGGACTGGACCATCTAACAATCAACAAGAATGGGATAATGCAAGCCCCCTATGGGCGTGTGAACTTGTTGAGGTGCACACCACACAGCAATGGAGCCCTTCACCGTGTAGACCATGCTCACTCCCACAGCCATCTTGCTGGCATATGCAGTTGCTACTGTGCTAAGATTCTGCTCGGGTATCGCCCCCTCCAGGAGGTCTCTGAATTCCCCATGCTCTTCACCCGTCTTTGCCAAGCGGGGCGTGCTTTTTCTTACCTGTTCCCAGAACTCAAGCAATTGCTTTGGTGACATGGGGCTCATCATGGTAACTCCATCCCCCTCACAGGATGGACCGCTGAAGTCTAGGTCATTCATCCTTGTAGCCCAATGCCAAACCCCAAACGGGGACTCAGTAAGATAAAATCTATACTGATTACATGAAAGGATTAATGAGGAAGCAAGGAATCGTCATGTTTACCAGGACACACTTGGGTCTGAAGTGCAACTGAAGGAAGTTCTAGTCCCGCTCCACGTTCCCGGAAGTGTGGTCAGTGAAGCATAAGCCTCTTGGATGTGTTCTGCTCCCCTTCCCCTGAAAAGAGTAGAAATTTAAAGGGGGTATTCTTTGGCCAAATAAGTTTGGGAAATGCTACATACTATATGCTCCCTAGGAAAACCTACAGTTAAGAATCCTTTCCAAAGTTGGTTTCATCTGGTGTTGAGCAAATTAATTCTTTTATAAGCCAGGTCTGGCAATTATGCACTGTTTTATGAGCTAACCCCGATGCATTGATGGTCAACTGGAAGAAAATTTCCAAGAGAGGGGCTTCCATTACAACAGTGGTTCGTTCGCAAAGTGTGGTCCCCAGACCAGCAGCATCTGGGAACTTGCTGGGAATGCAAAGTTCAGGCCCCACCCCAGACCCACTGATTCAGATATTGCGGGTGGGGTACAGCAAATGGTGTTTTAACAAACTCTCCTGGTGAATCTGAAGCACATTATGAAGTGTAGGGACCATTGCACTGGAGAAAGACTGCTGGTTCTTAGGGGTCTCCTTACTCATTCAGAGCAGAGGAGTGAGTCAGCAGAAAGAATGGCTCAGCCTTTTCTCACTTTCTGTTGTCAGATCTGCTGTTTGCAACATGGGTGCCTTCTGGTCTGCTTTACTGGTAGGCTGTAAGCTCAGTGAGCCAGAATCTTCTGTGGGGAAGGCCTGCGGTTTTCCAGTGCTGCCTGCAATTGGGTAGGTAAATGATCCAGAGATGGAGTATGAGCAGGGCTTTTGCCCGAAAATCAAAAGCCTCATCTTCCAAAAAAAAAGTTATTTTTAGTTAGAAGATAGCATTTTGATCATTGTTTGCCTGCCTTTGAGGTCTTATTTCTTAACTGGTTCTGAGCTTGGGTGGGGAAGAAGGGAGGTTTTTACAGAGCTGCCATGTGGCACGGCACAGAAATCAATGTGGGCAGTGCTCTTAGGGTGAGATATTGTAAGAGCCCCGGTTATCTTTTAGTCCCATAAGACCCCAGTTTTGTTGGCTGTTGAGAGTGCTGTGTTAAGAAGGATTCTGAGACCAGGGCTGGGCTCAGTGGGAAGGACTGTTTACAGGTGGGCCGTTCTCCTGTAGAAAAGCAATACATTGGCCTTTGGGTTTATTTCTAAGTCTCTTGTGTGTTCAGTTAGTCATGGGTCCAGCTAGAGCCCGAACACCTCCAGCAAGCTGAGACTCATGTGCCAGAAAGCTGAACTGGGTCCTGGCCACTGTGAGCCTCGCTCCAGGGAAGCCAGAGGCCTCCATGGGTATCTTCCATCACATAAGAGAGGGATTGGGCAGAATGGACCTTTTCTCAACTCACACTTTGCATTTCAAAAGGCAAAGCATTCAGGCAAAGGGGAATGACGAGGAGGAATTATCTAGGGAATTTGATCCTGTGGTCAGTTCACAGACTAAAATGTTCCATCCATCCCTTTTCTCAAGAGCAGGAATTTGGTACCCGTATTATCGAGATCATTACATGACTTCTCTTGGCATTTGGGGGAAAAAAAATGTGTTTTGTGTGTCTGTGAAAAAGAGATTTAATGTATTCACCTTCCTTTGATGCCTGAGTTTTTATTACTGCAACCAAGGATGTCCCTTGCAGGTAATTTTGTAATGCGAAGCCCACACAAAAAGGGCTTTTTTTTTTTTTTTTTTGGTGAAATTACTTGTCTAAAATTACTTCAGAGCTGCCAGTTCTGAAAAGCAGGCTTTATTGAATTAATTTTGAACAACAACAACCCCCAACTAGTTAAGGGAGAAGAAAATTGAGAGGTAGGAGCACTGTCAGAATTTTCACATCTAATCTCTTCCATATCCCGGCAGCCAGAGTTAATCCAGAGACCATTGCTGCCTAGAAGAGTAAATGTTTAGGAGGAAATGAGTAAAACTTTTGTGCAATTGACAAAGCTCTTATAAAAACGAATGTCAGAACATGTCAGAGTTGTCTTAGAACTGAGAGCAAAAATGTAGACCTTCGCTGCCATTTTCCACATCTTGCTATGAGACCTAGGTGCTCATGTGTTAGAAAATGTGCTCAAAGTGACCCCTTCCAGATTTCCAGTGACTTCCAATGCAGCATCACATTTGAGAGCTGGGGCTGTGGAGCCAGACCGCGCCTTCATCTGTGTGTGGGCCACTGTTTCCTAGCCGGGTGATGCTGGGCAAATCGTTCCTCCTCTTGGAGCTTCAGTGAGCTCTTAGGTAAAAATAGGGACCATTAGAGCCCCAGTTCACAGCCCTGCAGGGAGGAATGAGCTTAATCATGTCAAGGATGTTATATTGTCTGGGGCGCCTGGGTGGCTCAGTCATTAAGCGTCTGCCTTCGGCTCAGGTCATGATCCCAGGATCTAGGGATCGAGTCCCACATCGGGCTCCCCGCTCCGCGGGAAGCCTGCTTCTCCCTCTACCACTCCCCCCTGCCTCTGTTCCCTCCCTCACTGTGTCTGTCCAATCAATCAATCAATAAAATCTTAAAAAGAAAAAAAGATGTTATATATACATATCGTCAGCATTTTCCTACATCATTAAAATTCTTAAAAATTCTTCAAACGTGCACTCCTTGTTGGTCATATAATATTCTACTGACTGAAGATCTCTATTTTATTTAACCAGATTCTTTGATCTTTCAAGCCTGCCTCTCTGTGTTCAGAAAGACATCGTTGCGGATTTATCCCAGCCGCCCCAGACACGATGTCAGGGTTTTACACCTGCTTGCCGGAGGCCCTCCGTTGTCGGAAAGGCAGACCCGGGGTGTGGCTAGAGGCAGCAAGCCCTCCTGCCCTGCGTGTGAGCGGCGCGCTTGGAAGCCCGAGACCCGACCTGCTGCCGGAGGGAGGAGTCCGCACTTGGGTTGAACGAACGCATCTTTCTCAGGGCAATGCAGCAGCCCGGCGGAGGTAGAGACCCCGGGAAAGAGAGGGTGCAGGAAGGCTGTGGAAGGCGAATGGCAGAGGGAGAGGGAGGAACACGATGCAGGGCGGCGTCCAGCCAAGACTTCTCGGCTTTTATCTCCTGTTTTCCCAGAGCATCCCTGACTACTTTCGGCTCCTACACATGTCCTTGGACATGGCTGGCACAGGGCCATCCCCGGGAAAAAGCACAATAAAAACAAAATCTTCAGCAGATGCTGCAACCCAAAGAGCCTCTTATATTCAAGAACACAGACCACGGCCCCAACTCAGCAAGTGCGGTAGCCTGGGAACGGACGTACAGGGACACCATAGCCCAACGCCGAGAAAATCCTGCAGAAACCTTGTGCGTTCTGGGCTCTCACAGGATCGGCTGTCTGGCTTTCTTTAGGATGAAGATGACCAGTGTTAGGTGATAGAGGAACTGAAATGTTTATTTAAAAAAAAAATTGTTTACCTCTTTCTGGCACTGATAGACTTGTGATTGTATTCATAGTTTTTGTCCTCTCTGAAAAACTCTTTTCAGAATCTCATGTGCCCAAATTTTGTCACAAATCAGAAAGAAGCAACTGTTGGGTTTTGCGGATAATCTGTCATTATGATTTGGTTTATCTCTGGTTGGGGTTGGGGCAGAATGTTGGACTGAATCATCGTTCCCAATCTTGAGTTTCTCACTCATTAGGAGTGTGATTCTGAACAAATTACCCGTGTGATTTTTTTTTAAGATTTTATTTATTTATTTGACAGAGAGAGAGAGACAGCGAGAGAGGGAACACAAGTAGGGGGAGAGGGAGAGGGAAAAGCAAGCTTCCCTTGGAGCAGGGAGCCTGATGTGGGACTCGATCCCAGGATCCCGGGATCATGACCTGAGCCGAAGGCAGACGCTTAACAACTGAGCCCAGCCCGGCGCCCCAGTGTGTGTGATTTTAAATAAATGGCTTACCTCTTCTGGATCCGAGTTTCCTCAAATGTAACATGGCGGAGTTGAATTATTGCTAGTTTTCAAAATTTTGGCACCGAGGCCCACAAGGCTGATATTTAAAATCTTTACCCACCAGGAGTGCTAGGACCCCTCCAGTCAATACACATGTTGACCACAGTCCTGTGGCAGAGACCTGGGAGCTCCCTGCCCTGTCTGACAGGAGCCCTTTCGTTCCGTGATCAGAGGGAGCTGGGGGTGGATCTCAGGGAATAACCAGCAGGATGCACTCCGAGAGCTCAGGACAGCAATTGTTTACCCACGGTTCTGTCCATAGAAGTATGAGTCACAATAGTCAGAAGTGGAAACAAATCAAGCGTCTGTCAGATGATGAAGGGATCATCTGACAAGGCGGTATATCCATATGATAGAATATCACGCAACCATATAACGGAATGAAAATCGCCATAAATGCTATATAGCATGGGTGAACCTTAACACTTTATGGTAAGTTAAAATAGCCCAACACAAAAAGTCACATGCTGTATGACTCTGTTTCTGTGAAACGTCTAGAGCAGGAAAATCCTTAGAGACAGAAAGTATGTTCACCAGGGGTGGGGGCTGGGGTGGGGGCAGGGTGGGTGGGAGAGAATGAGAAGTAACTGCTAAGGAGCATGATGTTTCCGTCTGGAATGATGAAAATGTTCTGACCTAGATAGTGGTGGCGGTGGCACAAGTCTGTGAATCATCCCTGAATCATACACATTACAAAGGGTGAAGATCATGGTATGTGAATTCGATCTCAATAAAACTGTTATCTAAAAAGGTATTATGAGAAGCTTCGCGCTTGTATGTTTTAAAATTTAGTAAGATACACGAGTACCCCAGAAAACAAAAAATGGCAAAATCAGCCCCAGAAAAAAGTAGAGAATCTGACTTGACTAGTAAGTATTAAAGACATTAAAATAGGACTTAAATATCTCTTCTTCCCCAGAAATCCAGGCCCCGGTGGTTTTACAGGTAAGTTCTATCAAACTCTCAAGAAAGAGTTAATTCTAATCTTAAATAGATTGGACCAGAAAACAGAAACAAACAAAAAGATTGTCCCATTCATTTAATAAGATCAGTGTATTTTCATTTAAAATCAGATAAAAACAGTATCAGAAGGAAATTATAGGCCCATTTCACTTACAAACATGAATGTGAAAATCAAAACAAGATTTTAGCTTACCAAATCAGACACTGAATTATTTTAAAAAATGCATCATGATTAAGTGGTTTAATCCAAAACTTGTGGAAATGGTTTGACATCAGAAATTTGATCAATGTAATTTTCCCTGTTAATATAAGCAACAGAAAACACATGGTGTCTTAAGCTACCAGGAAAAGCTTGGATCCATGTGTGATTTTTAAACAATTGCTTAAAATCTAGAGTAGAAAGAGAACTGCCTTGATTTAATAAAGGTTAGATACAAAAATGTATAGCACGTGTTACACTTGACTTGGGCTGCTTTTCTCAGTTTGGGGGCAGAGAGAGGGGCTGTTTCTGAAGAACCCACAGGTTGTTCCCCCGAGAACCCCTGAGACCAGAGAGCCCCGTGTCCAGGTCCCCACAGTGTCGGACAAGCAGCTTTGCTACTGCCTTCCTCCACTCTCTCCCACACTTTGATCCTACAGGGGTGAGAAACCATGATTAACAAGACTGGGCGGCTGGGAGGGGGCTAGGATCAGAGCTCAGGAACTCCAGCTCCTAACCTTGGCTATGGCCTGGTTCCAAGCCTGAGCTGGAACGTGCAGAAGCCCCAAACTGTGGATGACGTGGAAAGTTTAATTTGTCACTGGAAACCGAAAGAATGAATTATTGACCTGAGGCTACATTTATTACCTGAAAGGGACCACAAAAGTCATGAGACGCGTCCTAAATTTCATCCAGGAGCGGGGAAGAACTAGTTCCACAGAATGAACTTAAAGAAATTAAGGGGCACCTTTTATAGAAAGGCTTTGTGATTACAGCCTATGTGCAGTGCTTATTGGAGATTATTAGAGATCATTACAGTATTTGTCACTAATCCCGGTGGGTAGATATTGATGTGAGAATAACATCAAATCCACAGAGGGGAAAACTCTTGCTTGCAGAGGTTAAGGGATTTGAACAGATTCACAGAGCAGAGAAGTGGCAGAGCCTGGATTGCATCCTGAATTTCTGGCTCTACAGTCTTCCTTGTGAACAGAACATTTAAACTCCAGACTTGAAATGAGTGTAAGATCTCCTCCTGTCCCACACCAGGATCTGCTCCACACAGAATCTTCTATGCAAAATACCTCTCTGTTTCCCGTGGTCGTCTTGGGTTGAGTCTCTTTTTAAAAGACCCTAAGCAAAATATTCCCATCCTAGTTTGCACCTCCCTCCCCCGCCGTTCTGTGCCTACTGATGGCACAAGGCCTGCCCCCAGAAGGAAGACAGGTGTCTCCCAAATTAGCCTTCGGCTCCCACTTGGCCCTGCAGTCACAGACACTAAGCCTCTTGTCTGGGGATCCAACAGCTCTCTGGCAGATGCAGCAAAAATTGCCCAAAAGTCCAGGGGATACAAAGCATGCTTTCCAAGAATTGCACTGAAGTCCCCTCTGGGCAAGGGAGGCAAGGGAGCTAGAGAGCCCCCCTCCAGTCCCACTTCCACACCCTGTAACAAGATGGGTGCTGCTCTAGGAGACCTCCCTTAGAAGTCCACGCTCCTGGTCTACTCCCTCCACTCATTTATATTCTTGTTTTGATCTTGTATCCCATCAACTTGTTGAACTATCTTATTAGTTCTAATAGCTTTATTCTCCTGTTGATTATGTGGGTTTTCCCAGGAATTTCATAGTACCTGTAAATGACAATAATATTACGTTTTTACTTCCAGTCTTTTTACTTTCATTTGTTTGTTTGTTAGACATTGGCCAGGCTCTCTACTGTTGTGTAAACTACCAACAGTTTGGATGGTTCCAATCTTACAGGAACATCCACACAGTCTTTCTGGACCCAGGACCCACCTCGAGCTCCAGACTCAGCTTAATGCTTTGTGGTTGCCATTTTGAAATCATAATAATTTTTGAACAAGGGGGTCCACTGTCTAGAGGACAGTAGGTGATGTTTATATAACAAAAATCTGTAACAGTCAAGAGTTAGCAATGTGTAATTTCTACTCAAAGGCTTTGTCTTCCCTGGCTAACAAAGTGTCTTTTTGTTGACATGCCATAGCCGTAAATTGTCATTCTTCTTGCTAGATAAAGTTCTGTATAAAGAAGCTGTTTTATCTTTTAAAGAAAAGTGGTTGGCTTAAGGGTGTTTTAAGTGACTTATGGCTGAGCCTAACACACAGTGGGGCCATGAGAAATCAGTCGTCCTTGTTATGTCAGAAATCAAGTCATCCCAGTTTGGATTATCAGAAGAGGACAACCAAAATGGTGAACATAAGAATCATTTCAGGAAACTATTGGTTAGATTCCCTTCTTGAGCCTGAACACCTTGCTGACATTCACTAGGGAATTCATCATTTTTCCTTTTTCTGGGAAGCACATGGGCTTAACCAAGTGTGGCCGCCCTCTCAGTCCTCAGGGCCACCAAACCAAGCTCTGTGCTTTCTCCCGTACCATACTGATAACAGTTGTGAGAAGTCACTTCCGGGGCAGGCATTTCGCTTGCTTTCTTCCTGGGGAGGCACCGGCCCCTTAATTCAATGAGGCAAGACGGTGTGAAACCAGGGGAAGGACTGAAAGGGTCAGAACACCCACCCACCACCACCACCACCTCACCCACGGTGAATTGATGTCCAGGCCCAGCCTTGGAGCTTGGCTATCCGGGCTACGGGTCAGCCCCTCTGGGCCCTGACTTTGTCCTAAGGAACTGACACGGCTGGGGGTCCACGACTTCTTGATTGGTGAAAGTATTCCCACTTTTGGTGGAGGGCTGGAAGCCAGAGCATGGTCTCCAGGGAGCGGCGAGGAAAACCAAAAAACAAACAAAAAACTCTGACCAGCTGACAAAACCAATTCAAGCTCTCTCCCAAAGAGGGGAGTCGTCTCTATGCCTGGTATTTCTAGAAGAAAAACCTTGTCCCATCCAGTAGGATTGAGAGAGGGCATATGCTTAGCTAGCCCAGAAACAAAGACTCAGGGGGACATGAAGGCATTAGGGGACTACACAGGCCTGTGGCTTGCCAAGGGCAGGACCAGACCAAGGGGTTGCCATGGCAACGAGTCAGCTTCGGCTGATTATAGGGAAGAACTGTCTATCTGGAGCTCACCTTAAGTCCAGCTCTTCACATGGAACAACTGTAGAGGGCCCCTGGAGGCCTTTAAACATTAAAAAAGTTTTAAATATTCAGAAAAATATTCCTATAAGTGAACAGCTCTTTGAAATTTTAGGCACTCCCCACATCTAGGTAGTGACCTCGGAGACTGCTACCAGCTGCCCAGGGAGCCCTTCCAGTCAGTACCCCTTTCCAAGGGTAACCCGTATGCCAACTTCTAAGGGCATCCACTGCTTCACCTGTTTTGTACTTTACATAAATGGAATCAGAAATCTGGATCCTTTTTGGGGCCTGGCTTCTTCGGCTCATCCTCACATTTGTGAGATCCAGCCACGGTTGTGAATGATTCATTCTCATATGTGAATAAGGTATTATTTATATAACAAGTCTACTTGTTTGATGGGCATTTGGGTCGTTTCCCATTCGGGACGATTAGACAGAATGCTGAACATTTTGGTACATGCCTTCTGCTGAGCATGTACGTACTTAGTCCTCTTTGGCAGGAGTGGAATGGCGGGCCTGCAGAGCATGTGTTTTAGTAAATAACTGCCACCAGCTTCCAAAACATTTGTATCCATTCACATCCCCTGCAGTCGTGCAAGAGTTTCAAGGCTTTGGCACCCCCTGAAATGTGTTCCCCATTGGCAACCTCAGGGACATCTGAAATGTCACCCCCGCCCTTCCCAGTCACCTACATTGCGTGGGAGTGAGTGCTCATTCGGGAAATTGAGAGATTTTGACAAGGGTCAAGATCAAGGCAGGAGAACATTGTGCACTTACTGGCTGGGAAAGGAGACCGGGAACAGCATAAAGGCCTGTGGGTCTGCCTTGTGGCCCCGCAGCTCAGCTGTGGTCCCGAGGTTGTCCCTGTGGCTGTGGGGTCTGCGCCCAGCCTCGGCTGCTCCCTGTGAGAACACCAAGTTTGGCATTTGTCCCGCAGGTTCTGAGCAGAGCAGAGACACTGAGCAAAGACCTGGTCCCCCACCTTCCCCGGCAAGGAAGAGAAAGGAACGTTGGTGTCCCCACGACCCCAAGGAAGAGGGGAGCCCCCCCGGCTGTGCAGCCCCTCAGTTTTTTCTGCTTCTCTGTCCTGCCCCACAGATCCATGACCCGTGCCCCCCACTACCACCCCCAGCCTCCTTCTCTACTTTTCTCCAAAACAGGAATTATTTTGCACATTTTCTTTCCAAGTCCAAAAATAGGAAAGAGAAGGGAACAGCTAATCTGGTCCAGCTGCTGGTTTTGCTACTTAACAAAGATTTTTTTTTTTTTTTACAGTCATTCTCTCTCTGGTTTTCCCTCACATCTGCACAACCTCCTGCCCCCCTCCTCCTCTGATACCCCTTTTTACAAACCACCCCCTCTAGAATCCAGAGAGTCTTTCTTCCTCAGCTTCCCATAATGTATCCATCCAGCTGAAGGGGCTCCTCCTCCGTAGTGCCGAGCCCCCCACGCTGGGATTTTCACCTCTTGCCATGTACACATTCTGGTTGGATCATTGGCTGGTTTCTGTGAGTTTCAGCACATCTCACCCCAGATGATGTGCTCACATCTTGCTTTTTGAGAAGTTTGGAGGGGAGGCAAGCGGCGATAAGAAGAACCCCCAAATATGCAGCCTCAGTTAGCAGCCAAGCTGTAGAGTGAATCATGTTGCTTTGTGAATTACCATTTACTAACCTAAACTCATGCATTCATTCATTTAACCAAGCTGCATTTCCTGGGCACCTAAGTTAACAGCAGGCTTGGTGCCAGATGCTGGGGTGGATGCACACATGTATTTGCCACATTGCTCACGCTCAGGAAATTCATGCTGGAGGCTGGTGGTGAGGGCATTTTAGGATTCTTCTAATAGCAGAAGGCACCATTGACAGTTATGGCAGGACAGCAGGCTTGACCTGGAACAATCCTGGACCAACAGCGTAGGCATTTTGCCCGTAGCTTAGGGCACTGGCTTTGACCAAGGCGATTTCCAGCTCGGTCACCGTGGGAATTCCCAGGGACCCCTTTTCCAGTGCAGTTCCCTACCTGCTGCCAAATTGATAAACAGAATGGAGTAGGGTTCTGGTTCTAGCAATGCCCTGTTCCAACTCTTCTTGCTAGAAGAGTTCGTTCCCTTCTGTCTCCTCCTCATGCTTCCCTCCATCACAGATTGGCGGATGTGGGGTCACCCCCAGGTGACGATCTCCACCCCCCGCTTGTTCAGTGAGTCCACTGCTGTCTTCTGTGGCATCTCAAGTCAAATACAGAAATTCAGAGAAGGTCATAGATAGAATCTTTGTCCCCAGATCCTGCATGGATCTATGGTTTTAAATGTCATGTTGTGTTTGAAAATGTGGACCTTTTTCCAGTATAATTTCTGAAATTTCACTTAAGAGGCTGTTGTATAAGTCATGCTTGGCTAACCGGTCTTGAGAAGGAATCATTGTATCCAGATCCAGGTTACATTTCCCTAGAAAACTTATGGGAAGGGATTTTCTTTAACAGCACAGTGGCAGATTATTTCATTTTTGGCTGAAGAGACTCTAGCGGACAGGAGTTTTTCACGTCCTCACCATAGACACCCCCCGCGGAGTTCTTGATTCCCCCCCGGGTTTCTGCTCCACGACTGGGAGGAGAGAGAAACTCAGAAAGAAAAGGAAATTGCATCCATGGGAAACTATTAAGGCAGCAAGTATTGAAAGAAGGCAGTATGCCTTATCTATCTGGGTATCTCTACCCACCAGCATCACGAGCACTTAGTAGAAATGTTTATCTAATGATCTCATGAATGAATGAGTGAATGGACAACAACAACAAAAAAGAAATTAGATTATTGTGATTGGAATTGGAGAAGGGACAAGAATAAATCCTAACAAGTCTATTTTGAATGACATTGCCAAAGCAAACAGGGGACAGAAGTGAATGCCATGATTCCTTGGGCCGGTCTTTGGCCTGGATGCCTCCACATGTCTCTACAAACTGGTGGGGCTGGTCGGGGTGGAGGCATGTTGGTGCTGGAATGTGGGTTCAGACCACTTTGCAGCACATAAGCTGGTGATTCTGAGCTTTCATAGGGGGCAGCTATTGACTTTGCCATTCCACCTCCTGTTCCCCCTTCTATTGCTAGGTGTTTACCGATCTTCCTTTGGTGGGTCCACCTCTTATCTACTCCCAGTCCATGTAGTTCACGTGGGGCTTATCACACCTTCCACCTCCAGTGATGGCTACATGACTTTGATATGTGCAATCGAAATTATGATTGACTTAGAGATAGGGCCATGACCCAGTCTGGCTCAACAAGGGCCAGTCCCAGTACTTTTGCTGGAACTATTGGGAAAGAGGCATGGCTGTTACGCTGTTCTGGTTACTAATCTGGGAGATGTCAGCCTGCTGCTGCTGGCTGCCATATTTGCCGCTAAGTGGGAAGAACTTGACATGAGCTAATAAATTCTCTTTCTGTGTTAAGATTAGGTTGATTTTCTGTCTCTTGCAGCTGAGAGAGCCGTAACTAGGGCTCTCTCTCTGTTTTCTGAGGCCCTGAAACCACCCACGGGGTCCTCTGGCTCTTGGTCAAGCATTTTTGCCAACTTCCTGTTGTCCACAGGCACCTTTTGTGAGTTTCGGGCCATAGCATTTTCATCAAGGCTGTCCCCTTGTGTTTGGGCTTCCTGAAAGATTCCAGCTGGATTCTTTCTTGGCCTAGCAGATTGTCCCTATGGACAGTGCGTCAACATTCTGAGAATGCAGCCCACTTTCCTTGGTGGGGCTGAGTTTCCAGGTTGGTCTCAGCCGCTTCAAGAGTCAGTGGCAGGACTGCATTGCCATGGGGACCCTTCAGGTTGTATCCTCATGCCTGGGCAGCTGGTCTAGACCAGAGCTGCTCAAAGTGCCCATCCACAAACTATTTGTTATTTGTCCATGATGAGGTAAGGAGCTTGTATCTGAATGTATATCAATGTACTCCTTGCTTCATAAGGAAAGTCTTGCTACCAAAAAACCCCCAATCCTTAATAATATGATTGTTTCACATGCTTGTATAATCTCCTTAACGACCAGTAATGAAGAAGTTAATGGACTGACACGGTCTGCAGACCGTACTTTGAGTAGCACCTGCCTAGATAGCCCTCAGTTCCCACAGTCTTATGGGAGAGTTGGTCTTGACCGCAGTCACATTCCTAGACGTGATCCCCTGTGACAGGGAAGCCTTGCCATCTTCTGAGAATGATGGCTCTATTGCTGTGGTTTTCACCCTTGGTTGCACACTGGAATCATCTGGGATACTTTCAAAAAAGATGGTTTCCACATCCCAGATATTTTCATTCGGTTGGGCCAGGGAGTAGTTGAGCATTTGGGATATTTAGAAATTCTTCAGATGACTCTCATGTGCAGCTAAGGCTGAGAACCACTGCTACAGCTCAAGATTAGTGGTTGTTCAATGTTAATATGCATAAGAGTCATTTGGAGAGCTTGTGTGAAATATATTTCTAAGCACCAATGTCAAAGGCTGATACACTAGGATCCTGGAAATTGTTCTTTTTAAATAAGTAGTCCAGGAAATTTTGATGTAGGTGGTCCACGGACCACAACATTTGGAGTAGCACTGCTTTAGATTATTGCCTGGACAGGTTAGATCAAGGTAGACTGAAATAAGCAAAGATTCAAAGAGAGTTTTCGACGGTTGAAATATTGGAGCCTTGCCAGGTGATTTATTTCCTTTTCTTTCCTGAGTACCTCAGCTATGTGGAGCTATAACAGCAGAGAAGTGGGGGGCTATAAATAGTGTCCTATGAAATCCAGGAATCAGTGGGAAACAATAATTATCTTGGAGATTGTCAGTCATTATATCATTAATGTCATTATGATACTCTGTCTTATTTCATGTGAATGCCCTTGCCTTGAAGCTCTCAAACCACCCTTCTCTGCTTTAGCCTAAAACGAAATGCTATCAAGAGGTCCAAGACAGCCTAGGCCAGGCTTAGGAGTGGCCAGGACCAATGACTAAATCACAATGGCATTGTGATAGAGCTCCCTCAGCTTTTGTACCTGGTGGAACTATTTTACTAGTTGAAGGGCTTTATAATGGCAACAAAGGGAAAGAGATCTTTTATCAGGATGAGGTTGTAAATCCATTCAAAGGTTCACATCATGAGTCAGGTTCTGCTCCGTTGGTTCAAGAGGATCAAAATCAGAGGGAGAGAGCAATCTCTCTCAATGGGAACACACTGAAGTCAATGTGGTCTTGAAACAGAAAGCACCCACATCTCCCCACCTCCTTCTTATTGATGGAGAGTCACTAGGTCCTGGTAATCCACCTCCTCAGGTTAGTACTTATGTGATTGTGGGTGGCTCCAAATTCAGGCCCAGAATGAAGATACTATTAATGTTTAGAAGGACATGGGTCCTGAGGACCAGTTCTATGGGGCAGTTCCATTACTGAACAGTGAACCATTCCTCCTGGTCTAACACACCTGAAGTCTGAGTACTTTTTTGGGATTCTTTGAGCAGGGGAAAATGGTAGATTAACAAAAGTTCTTTTCAGTGATTTCTGAAATTAGTTTTTAATGATCTGGAGGCCCTAAATCAACTAAAACTTAGTTTAGTTGAGTTGGATTCAATATACAATTTTTCTCTCTGGGGAGACTTCCTCCTGAAAGCTGGATATGTATAATTTGGCAGATCTAGTTATTCTGATTTCCCATGGATATGTTCTGATTACCCAGGAAAAACTCAGTTTACATCTATTGTCCTTGTATAATTACTAAGACTGTCTCCTTCCAATGAAAAGTGTCCCAGTTTGGGTGACAAACTATACAGAGATTTTTTTTTAAATAGTAAATCAATGAGTATAAGTTCTGTCTTTTTTTTTTTTTTACATTTGTATTTATTGAAGTAAGAAGTCAGGTTAGGAAATGAAAGTGGGGGAGATATTTGTTTAAAAATAACTATTGAAACATTTGCAAAGTGTTCTAAGATGAATTCAATAGGAATCCAACAATAATTTTTAAAAATCTCCCAGGCAGTTAAGACTTTGATGGAAACTGTTGACTCTTCTCTGCCTCAATGCCCTTTCACTTGAGGAATCCACACTTGCTAAAGGCCATCAGATAAAATTGTAGCTGGATTTAAAAAGAAGAAAAAAACAATTATTTTTGAATCCTACAATAAGCATCTGCTCTGCTACCTAAGACAAGAGAGCAGAGAATGAAATCCCTTGTTCCAAGGAGGATCCTCAGGAAATGAGATATAAACAAAATGTTCTGCCATGAAACTATTGTCCCTTGAGCAGACAATAATGAGCAGTGCTTCATCCAAAACAAAAAAGAAGAAAAAAGAAGAAAGAAAGAAAGAAAGAAAGAAAGAAGAAAGAAAGA